>NC_133328.1:493130737-493447404 GCF_042186555.1 Aquarana catesbeiana
TTTTCTATATAGTTTAATGATTTTTTTCTTCTTCAATACTTATGCCAGGTGTTTCCCCGTTTTTGTTTCCCCATCAATATCTTTCTTTTGCAATTGTATTGAAGTCCCTCCTCATCTCCTGTTCCAGTAGGTCTTTTAACTCGTTCCTTTTTATCACTAGTGCCTGAAGCCACTCCCCTTCTCCCTTCTTTTTATGCCTTTGTTAAATTTTATGGATTTCTTTTATTAATACTTCCATGTTTTTTTTTTCCTTTCCTTTTTTTCCCTTGATCCTATCTCTATCAAGATACCTCTAATGTAGGCTTTATGGGCCTCCCAGAGGGTGGCTTCTGTTATCTCTTTTGTGTCATTTATTTTGAAATATTATTCTATTTCCTCTCTTATTTTCTCTTCCTCTTCGATATTCTGTATTCGTTCTTCGTTTAATCTCCAAGAATTTAGTTGTCTTTGGACGCCTGGTATCTTCATTTCCATGCTCACCGGGAAATGGTCTGACAGTGTTGTTATTTCTATATTCGTTTTAGTCACCAACTCTAGTAACCAATGTTTAACCATTATATAATCAATTCTTGAATATGTCATGTGCACAGGGGAGTAAAATGTATAGTCCTGTATCTTGGGGTGTTGCACTCTCCATATGTCCATCAATTGACACTGGAACAGTTTTTTTTTTATTGTTTTCAGCTGTGCATTTCTAGTCCCCTGTGCCCTGGACGTACTATTGCTCCTTGGTTCCAAGCAAATATTCAAATCCCCTGTCATGATCACACTTCCCTTTTTAAAGTCCATTAACTTCCCCATAACCTTCCTCAAGTAGTTTGTTGGGTTCTTATTGGGGCAATAGATGTTTGCCAGGGTACATTCCATTTCATATAATTTCCCTTTTAGGAAAAGGTATCTGCCTTCAGAGTCTGTCATCCTTTCTTCCAATATGAACTGCATTCCTCTGGCCACCCCAATAGCTACTCCCTTTGCTCTTCTTGTTGTAGAGTCCCCATAGAACCATGTCAGATAATCTCACAAGAACAGCCCTACACTGGCCTCATGGGAGATGTGTGTCTCCTGAAGGAACACTACCCCAGCTTTATATTGTTTAACCTCCTTTAAGATTTTATGCCTTTTTGTTTGCGTGTTAAGTCCGCGGACATTATATGATATCAATTTTATGGATGTCATCTTTGATCGTAATAATTTCTTTCTGACCTATCTGGGAGAAAAAAGTCTGTTTGAAGCAACTCACCTACATAGGGATCCCCTGGCTCCCCCTTCTCCCTCTTCCCTCCCCCCCATCCACCTTTCCCTCTCGTCCCACCCTTTTGGTCCCTTTCCGGCCCTAGAACCATAGGGCTTTTCACACTGGAGCAGTGCGCTAGCAGGACGGGAAAAAAAGCCCTGCTAGCAGCATCTTCGGAGCGGTAAAGGAGCGGTGTATACACTGCTCCTATACCGCTCCTGCCCATTGAAATCAATGGGGCAGCGAGGCTATACCGCTGGCAAAGCACCTCTGCAGAGGTGCTTTGCGGTGGTTTTTAACCCTTTCCCTTTCTCGGTCGCTAGCGGGGGGTAAAACCGCCCCGCTGGCGGCCGAATACCGCCGCTAAAACGACGGTAAAGCATCGCTAATAATAGCTGCGCTTGGCCGCCGATGCTCCTTTCGCCCCAGTGTGAAAGGGGCCTATGTGTTTCATGCTCAGTGTCCTAAGCAGTTATTATTTCAATTTTTTTTTTTTCAATTTACGGACCTCTAGCTACGGGTGACACAGTTCATAAGGGATTCTGTAGAACTATACGAGAGAAAACTTTCCTCCATCTGGTCAAGACCGTTCATTAACCATTACATATGTAGTTTGTAGGTGATTTCGAAAGTGAGTCAGAGGCAGTTTCATAGAAATATGATAAGCAGTTTCCTTAATAATTCATAATCTATTTCATAGCCAGTTCATACCAGTTTCATAAACGATTTACCGTATATGCTAATTCATAAGCGCTTTTTAAGCAATTTCCTGAGTAGTTTCATATATTTTCATAACAGTTTATGAGCTGTTTCATAGGCAGTTCATATATTAGCTTAATCGTTAGGTGCAAATTAACACTCATCCCCTTCTTCTCCTCTCATTTCTTTATTTCCGGCATTTGCCAGGCACCCACGGGGTATTCCTGCTTCTCCTCTCCCTCGTCCATTTTCTTCAGGCAAAATATGCAACAGTTCAGAGAACAATAAAGAAAGGGGATAGAGGGCAAACAAAAAGCAGTGGCGCCATCAGATCGACTTTAGGAGAGCAGCGCTGTGTGAACTTGTGTTATAATACTGTCTTTTTTTTATATCAGACTCAGGGATTCCTCCCTTTCTGCTCCAGTTCCTTGTCTGTCCTAACACTCACCGCTCTCTCACGATCTCTTACGTTCACTGACAGGCAGGTATGCAGATAGACAGACTCAGATCTCATCAGCTGGCCGGGCTTCGACCTCTCCGATCCCCGCTCCACTCCGCTCACTCTCCTCCTCTCCTCCTCTCATCCAGCGCTGCCATCAGAGATCTCCCCTGAGCTGCCCACCGGGTCTCCCTTCTGCTTGGTTACCCAGCGCGGTTTCCTCACACCCGGTCGGTTAATGCTGTCTTACAGGCAGGGGGGATAGCAGGGAGGACAGCAGGGAGTTCTCTGGTTGCCCAGCACACTCTTCACCGTGCGCCGATATGCCGCAAATCCAGCCAGGGGGGGAAATGGGTCTCAGCGAAGATCGGGGGCCATCATATGTGGGGGCCCCACGGCCTCACGCGACACGGGTCTACACCAGATCTTCCCAGCTCACCCTCTCGCGCTCCTTTCAGTGCCATGGTCAGGCCCCTCCCCCTGCAAGAGAGCGTCACCCTGTGGTATTGTTCTAATCACGGTAAAAGTGCGCCATGATATTTAAAGGAATATTTCATTTTTATTGTTTCCCTTTAAGCATGATTAAAATCACTGCTGTTTTTTAAAAAAAAATTTTGTATTGATACATGTCCCCTGGGGCAGGACCCAGGTTCCCAAACACTTTTTATGGCAATAAATTGTATATAAGCCTTTAAAATGAGCACTTTTGGTTTTTCATGTTAGTGTCCCATAGACTTTAACAGGGTTCCACGTTTTTTGAATTTGCCGCGAACACCGCATAATGTTCGCTGTTTAGCAGGCGAACAGGCGAACACCCGATGTTCGATTCGAACTTTCGTTCGATTTGAACATCTGGCTCATCCCTACCCACAACAGTAAAATCCGTCCTTAATTGAAGTGAAACATGCTTGTTATGCTCACTGTGGAACCTAAGGGGTTAATCCTCCACATTGTGTACAAAGGCTGTGCGATCCTGTCTTCTCTGATCCTCCTTTTCTTTAACTGACCCCAACCCGTCTCTCGATAGAACAGAGCATTAGGAGTCAGGCTGCACATGCTCAGTTTGGTGTGTATTGCTAGAGAGTAGTTTTTTCTGTTTTTTTTGGGAGAGTGCATGTGATCTGCACAGGGCCAATCAGCACTGTCCAGACAGAGGATCAGGGGAGAATGAAAACTCCTCCTACAAGCTTAAGCAGACAGTGATACAATTCACAAGACTGCTATATATTGCTGATGAGAAAAGGTATTTAGCAGTTTATATTTACTAAAATAATTGCATTTCCATATTCTGTGTACTTTGGGAGACCAGATATAGTGAAAGCAGGTTCTGGGTTTAGTAACACTTTAAGTCTGTGTCTCTGTTGGAGAAATTTCTTACCACTTCCTGTCCTGCCATGAAGTGAGGGAAACCTCTCCAAATGCGTTGTGTACTGCAAAAAAAACCTAAAAGGGGTCTACATCTTTCCTAAAACAAACAAAAAAAAAAAGAAAAAAAAGTTTTAACTGGCGATTGTAATTAAGTATTTCTAAGTAATTAAGTATTTTCAATTGCAGCACAATATTTTTTCAACTTCAAACACAAAACATCAGCCTGAAAAGTTTGTTATATTGTATACAAACTATAGAAACCATTATTTTCATAAATAACATGTTTACCCCTAAGGAAAGCACATGCATTTTTCTAAATAAACAGTTATGTAGAAAAAAAAGCAAGGAGTATTTATCTGTAAGTTCTTCCAGGGGCACCCTGCAAAATGTTTTGTATAATGTAAGTGCTATATGATTGAGGTCAGGAAACTGATATATGTATATATACAGTATGTATACATGTACTGTATACATACCTAATAATGACAGTGAGCACAATTTCCTTGTAACAACTGAGATGGCCTATAGTTACATTACAGCTGTTAAATGCTTACTAGACAAACAAATTCCACACCTCTGACCATAAAATTTGTTGGCAGCTATCAAAAAACACACTTTATTCTATAATAAAACATTTTATTACCTAGTGAATAGCTTACTAGACGGCAGTCACTTTGCCCATAGCTCCCAACTGTCCCTGATTTCAAGGGACTGTGCTTGATTTGGAAAAAAGTCCCTCTTTCCTCCTCATTTGTCCCTCATTCTGGTTCGATCGGTATAGTTGTATATAAAATGGACTATTTATCTTTCAAAAATTGTTTCCCCAGTGCTTAACCTTGCATCCAGTTTCTAAATTGCTGCAATTGTAAATGTCAAAAGCCAGTATAGAGGAAAAGTAGTGTTAAAAAAGCACTTGTGGGTTTAACTCATTTTTTTTTGTGTGTGTAAAATATTCCTTTAAGTGGACGTGGCAGGGTGTGTGTCCTATGCCTACATACTTTTGCTAATAGGTGTCCCTCGTTCCCATCTCAAAAAGTTGGGAGGTATAACTTTGTCTTTTTGGCTTAGATACTTGGAAGAAAAGCATCATAAGAGGTATGTAGCCGGGTACTCAGAAGGACTGGGAGGAGCATGGGACTCCTGTGCGTTTCCCTTCCTGGTCTCTTCTCTCCCCGCCGCTGGTCAAGGGGCTGTGTGTGTGTGTGTGCTATTTTGCCCATTTTTCCCTCCCCCCTCCTGGCCCTGCAGAGCGGTCAGCCTGTGAGGGTTAAGGAGACTTGCTAATGCAGCTCCTCCTCCCATCCCTCCTGGATGATGCAACCACACAGGACACTGGGAAATGTAGTCAGGAAAGAGAGCTGCACTGTGAAAGTTAAATAGGCTGCCAATTTCAAGAGCCAAGGACATTTTGTAATAGGAGGAGAGATGAGCAAGTTTTCTTCCTGCTTTTGGAGAAGAATTTTCTCGTGTTGCTGGGGACTGGAGCAGTACACACCAGGGTTCTGCGTGTCTTTGTGTGCCTATACCGGAGTGTGGGGAATCGGCGCTTGAAAAAAACAGCATGCTGAGTGACCAGAGTGTTGGAATCAAGCTTCTGAGAACCTAGTGTTGGGACTGAGCTTTTAAGGACCGGATTCTTAAGGATAAAGCCAGAGGGACTGCTGACCAACAAGTGTCCAGGCCAAAGTCTACTGTATGCCAGGACTGATGAACAACTGCAGCTGTGCTCATCCTACCACTGTTTCGCAGTTTAGCACAACAAGAGATTACCTATTTGCCTAGCAGGCCCAAAAGCAAGTCACTGCTTGCAGTCTTAAAGAGATGGTGATAAGTGCACTACCGCACAGTTTGTGCCCCACCGTTAAGCTGACCATACATGGATAGAAGATCTGTCGAATGACTGTGTTAAGCCATCATTGTATCAAATTGTTTTACACATCATAACGACGACATAAATGATAATTTGTTTGTTGATCAATGCACACGCGCTGTATGTTTTTTCGAACAATGTACGATTGATTTCCCTACTAATGTTTAGAAAATTGTTCAATTTTTTTTGGCATAAAACTTTGAATTTCGAGAATCTAAATGCATCTGGTAATGTTTCTAAAGTTGAACGATTGGGCTTATCAAATGCTTTTTTGAATGATTTTCTATCCATGTATGGCCAGCTTTAGCCAGCTGAAGTAGCAAGTCAGATACCTTACAGGGGTACCACTTTTCAGGAAAAAAAACTCTATTTATACGAAGGTTCCTTAAAAAGTTTCCACACTTTTTTATACGCTTCCCAGCCATCTTCACCACAGCGTCACAACTCTTATACTAAACTGCAATGTCAGACAGGTTACCAGACAGATTAGACACATGACACTCTCAGACATGACTAATTACTATTCCTCCTGCTCTCACTGTTTCCAACGAAAATATAAAAGTGCGGAATCTTTTTGAAGACCGTGTGTGTGTGTGTATATATATATATATATATATATATATATATATATATATATATATATATATATATATATATATATATATATATATATATATATATATATATATATATATATATATATATCACTGCAAACACTGTAGCTGCTGACTTTAAATAAGTACTTACCTGTCTTGGGTGCCCGCGATGTCGGCCGCCCGAGGTCGACCCGTCCCTCGGCTCTCGGGTCCCGGCAACGCTATCTTAAGTAAGGGAAACAGGCAGTGAAGCCTTGCGGCTTCACTGCCAGTTTCCTACTGCGCACGCGCGAGCGGCGCGGCGCTCTGTGAATGGCTCCGTGGCTTTCTGGGAACACACACAGTTCCTAGAAGGCAACGGGGCCCTTCACCGAGGAGCAGAACACGCTGCGGAATAGTAAGAGGCAGATTAGGAAGACTGCCTAGCAACAAGGGTTTAGGTAAGTTTAAAATGTATTTATTTTTTTTCAAATGTTTTTTTTTTAATTTTTTTAGGATTGCATTTTTTTTTTTTTTTTTTTTAGGGTGGCCCTCCACTTTAAGAGATATAATATACAGTGCCTTGAAAGAGTATTCATACCCTTTAAAATTTTCCACATTTTCTCATGTTACAACCAAAAATGGAAATGTATTTTAATAGGATTTTTTGTGATAGACCAACACAAAGTGGTACTACTTTGTGGAACCACCTGTAGCTGCAATTACAGCTGCAAGTCTTTCTGGATATGTCTCTACTAGCTTTGCACATCTAGAGAGTGACATTTTTGCCCATTCTTCTTTGAAAATAGCTCAAGCTCTGTCAGATTGGATGGAGAGCGCCTGTGAACAGCAATTTGCATGTCTTGCCTCAGATTCCCAATTGGATTTAGGTCTGGACTTTGACTGGGCCATTTTAACACATGAATATTCTTTGATCTAAACAATTTCATTGTAGCTCTGGCTGTATGTTTAGGGTCGTGGGTCCTGCTGGAGGGTGATCCTCTACCCCAATCTCAAGTCTTTTGCAGACTCTAACAGGTTTTCTTCTAAGATTGCCCTGTATTTGGCTCCATCCATCTGTCAATCAACTCTGACCAGCTTCCTTGTCCCTGCTGAAGAAAAGCATCCCCACAACATGATGCTGCCAGCACCATGTTTCACAGTGGGTATGGTGTGTTTAGGGTGATGTGCAGTAATAGTTTTCCACCATACATGGACGGCCATGTCTTGGTCGGTTTGCAGTTGTGCCATACTCTTGCTCATTAGCTGTCTTCAATATTGATTGGGCCCTGGGCAAACATTTTCTTGGGACCCCTCCATTCTTAAACATACAAAAAATAGCAGGTAGACTCAAAATCAGTTTACTGCAGCAGATCACACAACAATTGCAATTGGTTGCAAGAGGTTGCAGCCTATCCTTACAGCTCACTGGCTGGTTGCTATAGGTTACAACCCATAATTTCTACTTGCCGATTGGTTGCTAGAGGTTACTGCACATTATTAGCATGCACTTATTGGTTGCTAGGGGTTACAGCACATCATTACCACTCACTGAGCAGTGGAGCAATCCCAAATAATTGAGCAAGTAAAGTGGCCCATTAATACACAAACTACAGGAGAGGGTCAGAGACTGAAAACATATTACAGGAGAGCATCAGAGATTGCAAACATACTGCAGGAGAGCATCAGAGACTGCAAACATACTGCAGGAGAGCATCAGAGACTGCAAACATACTGCAGGAGAGCATCAGAGACTGCAAACATACTGCAGGAGAGCATCAGAGACTGCAGGCATGCTACAGGAGACAATCAGAGACTGCAAACATGCTACAGGAGACAATCAGAGACTGCGGACATGCTACAGGAGACAATCAGAGACTGCAAACATGCTACAGGAGACAATCAGAGACTGCGGACATGCTACAGGAGACAATCTGAGACTGCGTACATACTACAGGAGACAATCAGAGACTGCAGACATACTGCAGGAGACAAGCAAGGACTGCGGACATGCTACAAGTGACAATCAGAGACTGCGGACATGCTACAGGAGACAATCAGAGACTGCGGACATGCTACAGGTAACAATCTGAGACTGCAGACATGCTATAGGTGACAATCTGAGACTGCGGAAATGCTATAGGAGACAATCAGAGACTGCGGACATACTACAGGTGACAATCTGAGGCATCAGACATTATACAGAAGATGGTCAGAGAACTTTCAGCAATGCACAGCTTTACAGTTGAATAACACAGCTCAGGGTTTTAGCAGTCAGGAATTTTATGGGTGTAAAGACATACCTGGCCAGCCGAGCTCACTACATAAATTCAGTCTCTGCTCTCACTACAACTGCTCCACCCTGAGCATACAGGCTGCATGAGGCAGGGTTAGAGCGTTAGAGGAGCTCCCTTACTTCTATATTCCCCATCCAGTATAGAGGGGGCAGGGCTTGGAGCTCCACTGACGCTCCTACTTCGATCACTGCTCTCACTACAGCTGCTCTGTTCCGAGTATACAGGCTGCGTGGGGCGGGGTCAGAGCATCAGTGGAGCTCCCAGCTCCACCCCCTCTCTGCTGGCCAGCTTGGGAATGCAGCCTCCCGTGTCCTCTGTGCACTCTGCAAAGCCGTTATCAGGGCCCCAATTCGCAAGGAGCGCGGGCCCCCCAACAAAGATTGGGCCCAGGGCTAGTGCCCCATTTGCCCCACGTTAAAGATGGTCCTGCTCTTGCCATTTTCGGATGACGGATTGAACAGTGCTCCATGAGATGTTCAAAGCTTGGGATATTTTTTTATAACGTAACCCTGTTTTAAATTTATTCACAGCTTTATCCCTGACCTGTCTGGACGCAACACTTTTCAGATATGAATAAAAATGAAAAAAGGGGGAATTGGGACTTTAAATGAAGCACCAAGGGTGCCTCCATCCCGGTATTCAATAAAGAAAAAGGGGAGTTGGGACTTTAGATGAAGCAATTGAATAGTGGAGGTGGATTACGATAAAAAATATTTATTTAATGACATAAGTCTAGAGACATTGAGACATAGTTAATTTCATATACAGCGGGGCAAAAAAGTATTTAGTCAGCCACCAATTGTGCAAGTTCTCCCACTTAAAAACATGAGAGAGGCCTGTAATTGTCATCCTAGGTATACCTCAACTATGAGAGACAAAATGTGGAAACAAATCCAGACAATCACTGATTTCAATCACTGTCTGATTTTTGAAAGAATTTATTTGCAAATTATGGTGGAAAATAAGTATTTGGTCACCTACAAACAAGCAAGATTTCTGGCTCTGACAGACCTGGATCTTCTTCTTTAAGAGGCTCCTCTGTCCTCCACTCATTACCTGTATTAATGGCACCTGTTTGAACTTGTTATCAGTATAAAAGACACCTGTCCACAACCTCAAACAGTCACACTCCAAACTCCACTATGGTGAAGACCAAAGAGCTTTTGAAGGACACCAGAAACAAAATTGTAGAATTGCATCAGGCTGGGGAGACTGAATCTGCAATGGGCAAGCAGCTTGGTGTGAAGAAATCAACTGTGGGAGCACTAATTAGAAAATGGAAGACATACAAGACCACTGATAATCTCCCTCGATCTGGGGCTCCACGCAAGATCTCACCCCGTGGGGTCAAAATGATCACAAGTACCGGTGAGCAAAAATCCCAGAACCACACGGGGGGACCTAGTGAATGACCTGCAGAGAGCTGGGCCCAACGTAATGAAGGCTACCATCAGTAACACACTACGCCACCAGGGACTCAGATCCTGCAGTGCCAGACGTGTCCCCCTGCTTAAGCCAGTACATGTCCGGGCCTGTCTGAGGTTTGCTAGATAGCATTTGGATGATCCAGAAGAGGATTGGGAGAATGTCATATGGTCAGATGAAACCCAAGTAGAACTGTTTGGTAGAAACACAACTCGTCGTGTTTGGAGGAGAGAGAATGCTGAGTTGCAACCAAAGAACACCATACCTACTGTGAAGCATGGGTATGGCAACATCATGCTTTGGGGCTGTTTCTCTGCAAAGGGAACAGGAGGACTGATCCGTGTATATGAAAGAATGAATGGGGCCATGTATCATGAGATTTTGAGTGCAAACCTCCTCCCATCAGCAAGGGCATTGAAGATGAAATGTGGCTGGGTATTTCAGCATGACAATGATCCCAAACGCACTGCCTGGGCAACAAAGGAGTGGCTTTGTGAGAAGCATTTCAAGGTCCTGGAGTGGCCTAGCCAGTCTCCAGATCTCAACCCCATAGAAAACCTTTGGAGGGAGTTGAAAGTCCGTGTTGCTCAGCGACAGCCCCAAAACATCACTGCTCTAGAGGAGATCTGCATGGAGGAATGGGCCAACATACCAGCAACAGTGTGCGACAACCTTGTGAAGACTTACAGAAAACGTTTGACCTCTGTCATTGCCAACAAAGGATATATAACAAAGTACTGAGATGAACTTTTGATATTGACCAAATACTTATTTTCCACCATAATTTGCAAATAAATTCTTTCAAAAATCAGACAATGAGCATGCACAAGGGCATGATGAGTAGAGGAGTACATGCATAACAACACAAGATCAAAGTAGTAGATGTATATATATATAAGGATGGCGTGCACGTGCCAATAGCAACATGCCTGATACCGGCACATGCACCCACATGGTACATATGTGTCCACCAAATGGTATAAAAACAACATAAAGTATAATGATAGTAAATAAATAATTATCAATCCGTATGGGGTGTAGCTGCGGCATCAAATAAAGCTCTATGCGTTTCGTGGGTATTCCCACTCGTCAGGAGCAGATGCGACAGACATTCCTATGGAATATATATAAAGAAGGATATAAAGAACCGTACTTCTATAGAAAAAATTCTCAAAAATATTGTTTATGTATATAACAACAACACTCACCAACCCAGACATCAACTGCAACATGAGGTAGCTGGCACGGGGTTGACCGAGAACATAACCCCAACACGGGAGCTGAGGGAGCATAATACAGGGATGCAACATTGGACAAAGTAACAGCGTACAAGATATGAGTGAGGACTCCATGTGGCAGTAAAAGTGGTGTATGCTTTGTGAAGCAGGGGTATCTGGGAACAGAATATTAAATATATGTATAAGTATAATAATAGTAAAAATAAAATGTTATGTGTAACAATAGTGATACTTTTAAGTGAACCCATTGTAGCTCCACAAAGAAAGATGACCAATAGTACAAATGGTACCAAAGAATATATCTGTATCTAAAGAGGATGAACAAGTACATAAGTAGGTGAAAGTGTAAGAACCTATAGAGATACCAAGTGGGAAAACAGGTGAATGGTTAGACAAAAAACTGGTCTACCAAGGGAAAAAGAAAAAAAAGGAAAAACAAGGGAGAAAAAAGTCTGAACCAGAGGGGAAGGCTTACCCTAATGCTGCAACACAGAACCACCAGCAGATCAATGTAGCTGGTGTGCAGTGACCCCGGAGGGAGACTGGTCAAATGAACAGCTCACCTCAATGGGGGATGTAAATATATGCCGCCAACACCACGCTGGTGAACCAATGGGGGAGAAAAAAACCGCACCTGAGCCGAGTAAACACTCAGCAACAAGCGCGGAAGCTCCCCCATACAGGGACACAAGATGTAATGGCAGAACGCTGGCGGAATGACGTCATGGCTGACGTCATACGCACAGCGTGACTGCCGTCGCACATACAGCGTGACAAGCGTGGCGCCGATGTGCGAAGGGGCACCTGCCCCATTCTCCCGAACACACTAGGTGGAGGTGGAGGGTTCACTAAGCGCATCGCAGCTCCCGCGATGAAAACAGACCCCAGCTGCACCCAAGCGCCGATCAATCCGCATATGGCAGATAGCTGACCAGGCAGAGAGATATTTCAGATATTTCTTTGTAAAAAAAATTTGAAAAACATTTATCATTTTCCTTCCACTTCACAATTATATGCCACTTTGTGTTGGTCTATCACATAGAATCCCAATAAAATACATTTACATTTTTCTTTGTAACATGAGAAAATGTGGAAAATTTCAAGGGGTATAAATACTTTTTCAAGGCACTGTATATGGAGTGCACTTTGATACAATTGTTAGTGATTTATTGCAGAGGAGATACTGTGAGATTGCTGTTTATGCTGTTCATTTGTTTAAGCAGTTCACTGATTACACTGCCCTTTACCAGTGCTGCTGATATTAGTTAGATTTTTCTTAGAACCACTGTGATCTGAATTAAGGCCGGGTTCACACTGATATAACACGACAGTCGTACGACTTCAATGAACGGGGATCTGACTTTGATCCCGACAACGCCAGGCACCTTGTATTTGGTATGAATCTTTAGGGCAAACTCCACGCCAAAAAAAAAACAAAAAAGGGCATGGTGTCCCCCCCCAAAATCCAGGTAAGGAAAAGGGAGAGGATGAGCGAGCACCCCCCCTTACTGGACCATACCAGGCCACATGCCCTCAATATGGGGGGGTGGGTGCTTTGAGGTGGGTGGGGCCCTGTGCCCCCCCACCCCCAAAGCACCTTGTCCCCAAATGCAGTACACAGGTTTTTAAAGTAATTTATTAAGGCAGCTCTGGCGTCGCTTCCAATTTCTTCTCCCTCCTCCGCTGATATCTTCTG
This sequence comes from Aquarana catesbeiana, assembly GCF_042186555.1. Lineage (NCBI taxonomy): Eukaryota > Metazoa > Chordata > Amphibia > Anura > Ranidae > Aquarana > Aquarana catesbeiana. The sequence goes on from NC_133328.1 coordinate 493,143,579, forward strand.
CCTCTGCCGGTTCTTCTCCACTCTCTGCTGATGTCTTCTAGCCCTCCCTTCTCCCTCTGGCGCTGTCTTCTGCCTCTGCCGGGTCTCCTGTCTGTCTTTTCCCTCTGTTCTTCTTCCTATGTTGCCTCGTTGCGCTCTTCCGGTGTAATGACGGGTCCACCATGTGCTATGACTTATAAAGACATGGGGTGGGACCATCCGGTGATGTCATATGAATGCCACGCCCCTTATGACATCACCACCCCATCATGCCCCAGGCGGTGATGTCATTACGTCTTCTCCCTTTGTTCTTCCTCTGTTCTTCCTCCGATGTTGACTCAACGCTCTCTCCCACTCTAATGCTAGGTGTGCCACTACTTATATTGGCATGGGGCGGAGTCAACGCGTGACGTCACCCGGACTGTTAAAGGGGGATTCCAGAATCCGATAAGCCCCCCGCTCGCAGACCCCGACAACCAACGGCCAGAGTTGACGGGAAGAGGCCCTTGTTCCCATCAACATGGGGGCAAGGTGGTTTGGGGTGGGGGAGCGCAGGGCCCCCTGCCCCAAAGCACCAACCCCCCCCCATGTTGAGGGCATGTGGCCTGGTACGGTTCAGGAGGGGGGCGCTCGCTCGTCCTCACCCCCTTTCCTCACCTGCCCGGCTGCGTGCTCGGATAAGGATCTGGTATGGATGGAAAAAAAAACGCGTCCCCCTTAAAATCCATGCCAATCCGAAGGGTCTGGTATGCTCTCTGAGGGGGAACCCATGCCTTTTTTTTTTTTTTTAATTAGGCGTGGAGTTCCACCTAAAGATTCAGACCAGACACAAAGTGTCTGGCATTGTTGGGATCCCCGTTCATTGAAGTAGGATGGATGTCGGACTTCAAGTCGCAGGGAAAAGTCAGATCCACAGTCATACAGCTGTCGTGTCGTACCAGTGTGAACCCGGCCTTAAACCCAAAACCAAAATGTAATATATTGGAGCTTACTAATCATTAGATGTGGTGGCTGCATTGATTTTCTTTTTTTTTGGCTTTTTTCCCCCCCTGTTTTCACTTGCGGAATTGACAAGTAACAGACCTCCTGTATGAGGCTCAGTTCACACCTGGAGTTTCTGGATTGTGAGACAAAGTGCCAGAAAACTGCCATATTATAGCCTGGTATTCATGTCAGTTGGTTCATTGCAATCAAATGTATTCATTTACCAGTTTATCGCTTTTATCCATTATTAATTATATTGAATTGCAATAATATACTTACAGTACTCTATTTATAATCAAGTAGCCTGGTGTCTATTTCCATATGCTAATACAGTGATGGTAGTATACTAACACTTAGTCCCGGGTTCACACCAGTGCGCTGTGCGATATCGCATGTGATTTGCATCGCACTGCAGTGCAAATCACATGCGATGCATGTGCTATTTCAGTCATACAGATAGTATGGCTGAATTTTCATTGCATTTGGACCAAACTCACACAGGACCCTTTTTTTGGTCCACACCAGAATCGGATCGCATGGGTGTTCACACCCATGCGATCCGATTCATGTCCGAACTAACAGTTTGCACTGCGATATGCGAACTGAAATGGGGGTGTCATTAACTTTCTATTGACACTCCCAGCAGTTAGCATAGTGCAGTGTGAACTTCCTTGCGAGTCAGGTGCGATGTGGGAACCAGCAGTGGATTTGCAGGGTTCCCGCATCTCACTAGTGTGAACCAAGCCTTAAAGTGGTTGTAAAGGTAGAAGGTTTTTATCCTAATGCATTCTATACAGTAAGATAAAAAGCCTTCTGTGTGCAGCAGCCCCCCTCGGCCCCACTAACACTTACCTGTATACAAGAAAAAGAACTGCTGCTCCAGATGTATGATCAGAGCCTAAAATGGAGTATCTCATAGAGTGCCAGCTCTGGCCCGCCTCCATGGGAAACTTGTAAGAGAAGAAAGAATTGACTGCACATCCAGAAATCCCGATTGCCTTTTATTGTTCACAATTATAACACCAAAGACACCAACATAAGGTCACGTAGACACGTTTCACACATACATCTTGTGCTTAATCATTACAATGACTGAAGTAACTGATAGATCTTAAATAGACTGCCCCAGTAGCTACAGGTGTTCTGGGGACGGTGATAATCAGTAGTAAAACACAGCCCGGTCAATCACCAAACTTCAGCTGCAGTCATTGGCTCCTGCTACTGTCAATCACAGCCAGTGTGCCAATGAGGAGAAAACAGGGGGCGGGGCCGAGCCACTGCTCTGTGTATCTGGACACATAGAGCGGGGCTCTGGAGCGAGCATTCACCAGTGCTCCCAGAGCAAGCGGCTTTCTATTGGGGGCACTGGCTGAAGAGGAGGAGCCAGGAGCACCAGCGGGGGACCTGAAAAGAGGAGGATCAGGGCTGCTCTGTGCTAAACCACTGCACAGCGCACGTAAGTATAACAGGTTTGTTATTTCAAAAATAAGTATATTTAAAACATAAGTATAGATTTTGAAGTACAGAGCAGCGATCCAGTCATGGCATACACCTCAGCAGGGGTAGCATTTGTTTACACAACAGAAAGAAACAGATTCCCTCTGCCTGCTTTTAAGTATAACTATTTTTTTTTTTTTTTTCGTTTTGGATAGGGTGGTGAGGAATTAAAACATCTGTCAGGTTTTTATTTTTGTATTGCTGTCAGTGTCCCTGTTAGTCAGATTTACCCTCTCTTTTTTCTGCCCTGTATTACCAAGAGTGAAAGTGAAAGAAAATCCAAAGTTTTGAATTGTCACTAGAACAGGAATAGAGGGGAAATTTTCTAATAGGCAATTAGTTCTGGTGACAATCAGGAATTCCGTCACTTTGGACATTTTGATTGTGGGACATGAAGTAAAGGGAAATCTCCCCACTGGGACACAAATAGCAAAAAAAACTAACAGGGGTTATGACCCTCCATTATCCATCCAAAATGATGTAGCACTACCTCCGCAGGGGCTACTGGTTCCTTAATTCCAGCACAGCCAAGCAACAAGTATTTTTAACTCGCATCTGGACACAGAGGCTTTTTTTACGGTGACGAAAGCGAAACTAAAAGTACAGTACGATTTTGTCAACTGACGAAAACTATGATGAAAATAGAATCCGTTTTAGTTAAGGAACGAAAACGGGACGTTAATGGCAAGGAGGGACGTTTACCCTCGTGAATTTACTGTATTTAGTGGCATGCGCCGCTAAAGTTTTCAGGTTTGACTTGAAGAAAAGGTGGCAACCCTATCCCAAGCTAGCCTGAGGCCAGTCTGGAGGCAGAGTCCCTCCCCAGAACCAGAGGTCCCCTCCTAGGCCAGCGAAAGCTTTATCAGCACTCCATCTTCCACTTGACTCTCCTGCTGGCATACCTGCACCATATTTAAGGGCTGACTCAGCCACCCTACCTGGGGATTGGCCAAGTCCCCTCAAATATACAGATCAGAACCTCCTGGCTTCTGCCAACTAACTTCTAGAAGCTTCTCCAAACTTCTAGATCCAAGGGGAGTTACCAGAGACCTGCTTCTGTGGAGCCATCCAGCCTGACCTGCGGTAACCTCAACCCAATTTCTGACTCACAAATTTACCATGAGTCATATTTTAATTTTGCCTGTGTTAACACTAGTAGCACACTAGATGGTGCTACAATGAAAAAAATGTTTGTTTTTATATCTACTTTAAAGTGGACCTTCAGTTTTTTTTTCAACTTTCCATCTATTAAATCTTCTGCCCTTGTTGTTTTAACTTTGGATAGTAAAACATTTTTCTGCCAGTAAATACCTTATACAGCCCACTTCCTCTTTCTTGCCTGGTCCTTAACCTAGGCTTATGACATCATGCACAGCTCTCTCTCTCACTCTTGTGAGAGTTTTCCAGGAAGGGAGGAAGGATGAGTCATAAAAGGGCCAGTGAGAGCTACAGGGCTGCAGAGCTGGAGGTGTGTGTCTGTGTAAATCCAGGAAGTGAACAGGCAGCAGCTTCAGCTGCCCACAGTTAAAAAGATTGCAGCCAGACTCAGTGGAGGGAGATTTCTGCAGCATATTTGGCAAGTACAGAATCACAGTATATATAAAATAATATGCAGAGTGGTTGGAGGCAAGCTTCAGAATGACAAAGATGTTTTTATTACAAATTATGTGAGCAGACTGCAGTTCCTCTTTAAGGAAAACTTTCTTATACAGTGTATCATAGTATCATTTTGAATGTTCTTTAAGCACAACTCTGTTAAAAGTTCTTTTTTTCTGTTTTGGACAGATTTTTTAATGATTTAAAATGTAATGAGTAATTTCTTATCTTTTTGCTGTGTAATGACAGGGAGGAAGGTTTAGAGGTATTTAACAAATCCTTAGAGATGAACTTCAACCATTAAATGAACATTCTATCATCTAAACATTCTATCATCTACTTTATCTCCCTTCCTATTACACCAGGAGTGGGCAACCCCCGGCACTGGTGCCTCAAGCGGCACTCGAAGCCTCTTTTTCTGACACTCGACTCCCTCCCCATCAGCAGAGTAGTGCAGGGAAGTGTCAGTGAGACACTAATGCATTCCAATTTCAGAATTCTCCATGCCGCACCTGCACTGAGGGGGAGGCACTGTGCCCCCACACATTGTAAAAGATGGGAAACATTGATCGGTTATCTAGCTTTGCTGTATCTGCGATCGTCAACTTTTGTGACGGGGAAGAGATTGGGTGCAGTTCTGCTAGGGGGGGCAGTCCCTGTTTCCAGAAGGAGGAGGACTGTCATTGGCCACTGCTTAAACCAATCACAGTCCTGCTAGCCCCGCCCACCATCTGGAGGAAGATGACTCGATTGGTTGCCACTACCAATCTCAGAAAGAGGAAAACCACAATCAGGTGACAGTTTGTAGAATTACTGTTGGGCTTCTGGGAACTTTGTTGAAATTATTCCTGAACCTTTGTGTCACTTACTACTGAACCCCTGCACTCTGTGTCCCTTTGAGCCACAGCAGTACTCAGCGCAATGAAAATCACACCCAACTTTTGCTGAGGTGCAGAGTGCTGCACTTTTTCTCAGCTGCGGGGGCCCAACTTATGATCCTGCACACAGGCCCACTGCTTTCAGAAAATGCCCCTGACCTGAGCTCATTGTTGCGCATCCATTCCAGATGAAAACAGGAAGGAAAAACTGCTGCACCAACTCAATAGTGTCAAGCAGCCAACACTAACAATTAGACAAATTGTGTATAAAGATAAGAAAATAAAAAGTGTAGCGCTATATTTGAGTGAAAAACGCATACATATGTGAATATGACTGAAAAGTGAGCATCAGTGTAAATCACCCATATGTAAACTTTTGGTTTCAACCGATACTCTGAATAAACATTAAGTGAATGCAAAAGGTCTTATAACAGCACCTGTGAATATTATGGTAAAAATTCAATCAGAGAGTGTTATTTCTCTCAAGAAGATGTGTAGCTATGTTAAAGCAACCCCATAAAACCATAAACACAAATTTTGTTCAAAGGAAAAAAACATCAACGTGAAAAGGTGACCAGTATGAATAGGTAAGTTTCAAACAAGTCTCTGGGATTTGAACAGTTCATCCAAATGAGGAGGTGATCACAGGGCATACAGTATATGCCGATCTCACACCACTGTATGTATATTCACATCCAGAGTAATTCTTCTTATATTCAATAAGAGGGGAAGTAAGTAAAATGCCCTTACCAGAAGCGGTGGACTCACTGGCCGTTGACGGTGAGTCATATAGGCTTTCACCGTTTACACGGTAGGGTTAAAGATGTCTCCAATCTGGGGTGGGAGCTTACGGAAGGCCTCACGACTTTCGATCTTCAAAGATGGAACCCGGTCCACTCAGATGAGAGAGCGTGTTCGATTGTCCATTGGAGTCCTCTTCCGGAAATCGCTCACTTGGCGGGTAGAAGACCCTTTACAGCCGCCTGTCTTCTACCCGCCAAGTGAGCGATTTCCGGAAGAGGACTCCAATGGACAATCGAACACGCTCTCTCATCTGAGTGGACCGGGTTCCAACTTTGAAGATGGAGGAGACATCTTTGGAAAAGAAGGGAAGGTGGGACTTTAAATGAGATGGATGACTTTGTGGAGGCAAATTTGAATGAGTGCAAATTTTTATTGGTATAACATTAAATGCAATAGAATATGGCAATGAGTAAAAGCCACATGTACAATAAGTATGCCGATTCATATTGAATCCACCCACACAAAACATACAAGTATGGCATGGGTGAAAGATTACATAGATATAATAATTACAAAACAATTTTAATGTTGTATTGCATAGAATGAGTTCATATATATACATATCACATAAAGAACAGCACCAGCAGCGACAATGTGAATAAAAAATATAAATATATAAGACCATAATAAATAAATAAGAATGTCAAAATTGATAATCTGCTGCAGACCAGGATTTGATATGTCCATTACAGACATAAATCAGCATCACCTATGCCCGACGCGTTTCGTGTAGAGACACTCTTCAGGGGCAGATGCTCAGGTATGTCTGCAGAGTGTAAAAAATAAAATAAATAATAACATTAGTCTATTTCTGATAGGTAATAAAAAGGAAAGGCAAATTTTGCCCATCCTAAGTACTCACAAAACAGTCCAATGCGGTGAGGTGCTGCGATCATGCAATCAGGGTCCCCAGAATAGTCTTCCCCGGGAGCTGAGGTACTTATAGCCGCGCGCAGCAGAGCGCCCATAGCAGAACCTCCCGATGGTCCATGACACAAAAGCTGGTGCATGAGTGAAAGACCAGGGTAACCCCAAATGGTAACCTGGAGTGATCTAAATAAAGAAGTGTACATGGGACTATGTAAATGAGTGAGCAAAAATTAAATGAAAAATATGTAAAAAAGAGAATAAAAATGAATGTGAATTGAGTGGACAATGTGATCGTGAAATGACATGACAAAAAGGGGATCTAAAAATAAAAAATGGTGAGAAAAAAGGGGGAACAAAAGGAAAAGGGTGAAAAAGCCAACAAATGCAAAACCAAGGATGGCGTAGAGGGATGTGTGTAGACCTAGTGAATGACTTACGTGAGGACAAAGCTTGTACCTGGAGTGAAGTGCTGAGCTGCAGTGAAATGACTGGAAAGTGTGGCAGCAAAAGTTGTGTCAGGGGAGGCCGTTTATAGGAGCCCCACACGTGCACGCCGGCAAGTACCAGCATCACGCTGGCGCGACATAGGCTGGGAGGGGCTCCAGCGGCGGCAGTAATCACTGCCCTCCGCAGAAGCCTAATTCCCCGCCAAAGCGGCTCAGATAAAAGTCACATGCGTTACGTGCTGGCGTCAAGCATGACGTCACACGTAGAGCAGGATGCGTGGCGCCGATGCTCTGTAAGCGCCCACCCCACCCCGTACACCCCCCGCCCATACTGGGCGGGAGGGGGAGGGGGGGCACATAGAGAGCATCGCAGCTCCCGGGTGCGGACCAAAATGGGGGACCCCGAGTAACCGAGGCAGCTGAACACCAGCAGTGGAGTGGCGCGATGGTGCTGTGTAATAGCAGGGATACCACATTGTGTACCCTGTGCACGATCCGGGGTAAGGTGACATTGCCTCCCAGGATCTGCAAGCCTCTCACTTGGGCGGCAGGGGAACACTGCTTATCCAGTCACCACATCTCCATCCCTAATTGGTTTACAAAAAAATAGAGGGGGAAAGTGGGACTTTAAATGAGGCACATATGCGGTGTGCCTCCATCCCTATAATATATGGAAAAGAAGGGAAGGTGGGACTTTAAATGAGATGGATGACTTTGTGGAGGCAAATTTGAATGAGTGCAAATTTTTATTGGTATAACATTAAATGCAATAGAATATGGCAATGAGTAAAAGCCACATGTACAATAAGTATGCCGATTCATATTGAATCCACCCACACAAAACATACAAGTATGGCATGGGTGAAAGATTACATAGATATAATAATTACAAAACAATTTAATGTTGTATTGCATAGAATGAGTTCATATATATACATATCACATAAAGAACAGCACCAGCAGCGACAATGTGAATAAAAAATATAAATATATAAGACCATAATAAATAAATAAGAATGTCAAAATTGATAATCTGCTGCAGACCAGGATTTGATATGTCCATTACAGACATAAATCAGCATCACCTATGCCCGACGCGTTTCGTGTAGAGACACTCTTCAGGGGCAGATGCTCAGGTATGTCTGCAGAGTGTAAAAAATAAAGTAAATAATAACATTAGTCTATTTCTGATAGGTAATAAAAAGGAAAGGCAAATTTTGCCCATCCTAAGTACTCACAAAACAGTCCAATGCGGTGAGGTGCTGCGATCATGCAATCAGGGTCCCCAGAATAGTCTTCCCCGGGAGCTGAGGTACTTATAGCCGCGCGCAGCAGAGCGCCCATAGCAGAACCTCCCGATGGTCCATGACACAAAAGCTGGTGCATGAGTGAAAGACCAGGGTAACCCCAAATGGTAACCTGAAGTGATCTAAATAAAGAAGTGTACATGGGACTATGTAAATGAGTGAGCAAAAATTAAATGAAAAATATGTAAAAAAGAGAATATGAGGAGACATCTTTAACCCTACCGTGTAAACGGTGAAAGCCTATATGACTCACCGCCAATGGCCAGTGAGTCCACCGCTTCTGGTAAGGGCATTTTACTTACTTTCCCTCTTATTGAATATAAGAAGAATTACTCTGGATGTGAATATACATACAGTGGTGTGAGATCGGCATATACTGTACGCCCTGTGATCACCTCCTCATTTGGATGAACTGTTCAAATCCCAGAGACTTGTTTGAAACTTACCTATTCATACTGGTCACCTTTTCACGTTGATGTTTTTTTCCTTTGAACAATATTTGTGTTTATGGTTTTATGGGGCTGCTTTAACATAGCTACACATCTTCTTGTGAGAAATAACACTCTCTAATTTTTATTTTTACCATAATATTCACAGGTGCTGTTATAAGACCTTTTGCATTCACTTAATGTTTATTCAGAGTGTCGGTTGAAACCAAAAGTTTACATATGGGTGATTTACACTGATGCTCACTTTTCAGTCATATTCGCATCCATTCCAGATGCTTGTCTGTGACATTACATACATCACGTACAAGCACGTGGGCTGGATGCGAGAGGTGGATCAGCAGGATGAGTGTGCCAGGACAGGTACAGTGGGGACGGAAAAGTATTCAGACCCCTTAAATTTTTCACTCTGTGTTATATTTCAGCAATTTTCTAAAATCATTTAAGTTCATTTTTTTTCCTCATTAATGTACACACGGCACCCCATATTGACAGAAAAACACAGAACTAAATTAAAAAAGAAAAAATTAAATATCACATGGTCCTAAGTATTCAGACCCTTTGCTGTGACACTCATATATTTACTGAGGTGCTGTCCATTTCTTTTGATCATCCTTGAGATGGTTCTACACCTTCATTTGAGTCCAGATGTGTTTGATTATACTGATTGGACTTGATTAGGAAAGCCACGCACCTGTCTATATAAGACCTTACAGCTCACAGTGCATGTCAGAGCAAATGAGAATCATGAGGTCAAAGGAACTGCCTGAAGAGCTCAGAGACAGAATTGTGGAAAGGCACAGATCTGGCCAAGGTTACAAAAAAATTTCTGCTGCACTTAAGGTTCCTAAGAGCACAGTAGCCTCCATAATCCTTAAATGGAAGACGTTTGGGATGACCAGAACCCTTCCTAGAGCTGGCCGTCCGGCCAAACTGAGCTATCGGGGGAGAAGAGCCTTGGTGGGAGAGATAAAGAAGAACCCAAAGATCACTGTGGCTGAGCTCCAGAGATGTAGTCGGGAGATCAGGGCCGGTCCTAGATGGGGTGCACGGGGTGCAGTGCACCCAGGCGCCAGAGAGGTGGGGGCGCTGAAGCGCCGGAGTGCTCCCTTCCCTCCTCCTCCTCCTCCTCCTCTTGATTGCGTCCGGCGGCGGCGCTCTCCGCCGGTGTTAAAAGAAGAAAGGCGCCGCCGCCGCTGTGTGTGCTGCTCAAGCCCCTCCCTCCTGAGCGGCTGGTCTCTGCGTGGAGAGAGACCAGCCGCACAGTGATGTCGCGCGGGGAGGAGGGAGCGGAGGAGCGGAGGAGCGGTATGTGCCCGACACATTCTGCTCTGTGTCTCCCACTCCTGCCTACTTTAAACTCCTCTGCTCTTCACCCGGGCGGCGCGGCTGGCTGCACACTGTTCTCTCCTCTTCAGCTGCCGCCCGGGTGTATATATGTACCCTAATGGAGGGGGGGGGGCTGTACTAATGGAGGGGACGCTGTACTAATGGAGGGGGGGGCTGTACTAATGGAGGGGGGGCTGTACTAATGGAGTAGGGGCTGTACTAATGGAGGGGGGGCTGCACTAATGGAGGGGGGGCTGTACTAATGGAGGGGGGGCTGTACTAATGGAGGGGGGCTGTACTAATGGAGGGGGAGGCTGCACTAATGGAGGGGGAGGCTGCACTAATGGAGGGGGCGCTGTACTAATGGAGGGGGCGCTGTACTAGTGCAGGGGGGGCTGTACTAATGGAGGGGGGCTGTACTAATGGAGGGGGGCTGTACTAATGGAGGGGGGCTGTACTAATGGAGGGGGGGCTGTACTAGTGGAGGGGGCTGTACTAATGGAGGGGGGCTGTACTAGTGGAGGGGGGCTGTACTAGTGCAGGGGGGGCTGTACTAATGGAGGGGGGCTGTACTAATGGAGGGGGCGCTGTACTAATGGAGGGGGCTGTACTAATAATGGGGGGGTCTGTACTAATGGAGAGGGGGTCTGTACTAATGGGGTCTGTACTAATGGAGGGGCAGGTCTGTACTAATGGTGGGGTCTGTACTAATATGGGGGTCTCTACTAATGGAGGGGGGTCTGTCCTGGGGGTCTGTACTAATGGAGAGGGGGTCTGTCCTGGGGGTCTGTATTAATGGAGGGGGGTCTGTCCTGGGGGGTCTGTACTAATGGAGGGGGGTCTGTACTAATGGAGAGGGGGTCTGTACTAGTGGAGAGGGGGTCTGTACTAGTGGAGAGGGGGTCTGTACTAATGGAGAGGGGGTCTGTCCTGGGGGGTCTGTACTAATGGAGAGGGGGTCTGTACTAATGGGGTCTGTACTAATGGAGGGGGGGTCTGTACTAATGGAGGGGGATCTGTACTAATGGAGGGGGGGTCTGTACTAATGGGGTCTGTACTAATGGAGGGGGGGTCTGTACTAATGGGGTCTGTACTAACGGAGGGGGGGTCTTTACTAATATGGGGGTCTCTACTAATGGAGGGGGCGCTGTACTAATGGAGGGGGCTGTACTAATAATGGGGGGGTCTGTACTAATGGGGTCTGTACTAATGGAGAGGGGGTCTTTACTAATGGGGTCTGTACTAATGGAGGGGGGGTCTGTACTAATGGAGGGGTCTGTACTAATATGGGGGTCTCTACTAATGGAGGGGGGTCTGTCCTGGGAGGTCTGTACTAATGGAGAGGGAGTCTGTCCTGGGGGGTCTGTACTAATGGAGGGGGGTCTGTCCTGGGGGGTCTGTACTAATGGAGGGGGGTCTGTCCTGGGGGGTGTGTACTAATGGAGGGGGGTCTGTACTAATGGAGAGGGGGTCTGTACTAATGGAGAGGGGGTCTGTCCTGGGGGGTCTGTACTAATGGAGAGGGGGTCTGTACTAATGGGGTCTGTACTAATGGAGGGGGGGTCTGTACTAATGGAGGGGGGGTCTGTACTAATGGAGGGGGGGGGCTGTACTAATGGGGTCTGTACTAATGGAGGGGGGGTCTTTACTAATATGGGGGTCTTTACTAATGGAGGGGGGTCTGTCCTGGGGGGTCTGTACTAATGGGGGGGTCTGTACTAATGAGGGGGTCTGTACTAATGGAGGTGGGGTCTGTACTAATGGGGTCTGTACTAATGGAGGGGGGGTCTGTACTAATGGTGGGGTCTGTACTAATATGGGGGTCTGTACTAATGGAGGGGGGGTCTGTACTAATGGGGGGGTCTGTACTAATGGAAAGGAAAAAGGAGCAGAGAAGAGGATTGTGGGACATATAGTCCCGAGAACTGGCAGCCCCACTGTAACACGGAAACTGCAGCCCACACAACATGCTCAACTGAATGGGAAAGAGAGAGAGAGAGAGACAGGAGCCTGGGAAAGTTTTCAGGGAAGTACACCCAGGACTCCAGAGGGCGAGGACAGTGCTGAGAGAACACCATCAGAGAGAGAACCCTGCTGCCCTGCACCACCAGAGGGAAAGCCACACAGCCTAGCGCCATCGCTGGCATTGAAAGGAATGGAGTCATTGCAGGAATACAGCGGAGTCACCATGGGCAATTCAGAGTGAGCTGACTCCTGATCAGAGGAACCGTTGCTGTATCGCTGGGTCAGGTGAGAGGGCCGATCGGCCAATATATACTATGTCTGCAGTCTCTGATCATCTCCTGTATTATGTCTGCAGTCTCTGACCATCTCCTGTATTATGTCTGCAATCTCTGATCATCTCCTGTACTATGTCTGCAGTCTCTGATCATGTCCTGTACTATGTCTGCAGTCTCTGATCATGTCCTGTACTATGTCTGCAATCTCTGATCATCTCCTGTACTATGTCTGCAGTCTCTGACCATCTCCTGTATCATGTCTGCAGTCTCTGATCATCTCCTGTATCATGTCTGCAGTCTCTGACCATCTCTTGTATCATGTCTGCAGTCTCTGATCATCTTCTGTATCATGTCTGCAGTCTCTGACCATCTCCTGTACTATGTCTGCAGTCTCTGATCATCTCCTGTACTATGTCTGCAGTCTCTGATCATCTCCTGTACTATGTCTGCAGTCTCTGATCATCTCCTGTACTATGTCTGCAATCTCTGATCATCTCCTGTACTATGTCTGCAGTCTCTGACCATCTCCTGTACTATGTCTGCAGTCTCTGATCATCTCCTGTACTATGTCTGCAGTCTCTGATCATCTCCTGTACTATGTCTGCAGTCTCTGATCATCTCCTGTATTATGTCTGCAATCTCTGATCATCTCCTGTACTATGTCTGCAGTCTCTGATCATCTCCTGTACAATATCTGCAGTCTCTGATCATCTCCTGTATCATGTCTGCAGTCTCTGATCATCTCCTGTATCATGTCTGCAGTCTCTGACCATCTGTATCATGTCTGCAATCTCTGACCATCTCCTGTGCTATGTCTGCAGTCTCTGATCATCTCCTGTATCATGTCTGCAGTCTCTGACCATCTCCTGTATCATGTCTGCAGACTCTGATCATCTCCTGTATCATGTCTGCAGACTCTGATCATCTCCTGTATCATGTCTGCTGTCTCTGACCATCTCTTGTATCATGTCTGCAGTCTCTGATCATCTCCTGTATCATGTCTGCAGTCTCTGACCATCTCTTGTATCATGTCTGCAGTCTCTGATCATCTCCTGTATCATGTCTGCAGTCTCTGACCATCTCTTGTATCATGTCTGCAGTCTCTGATCATCTCCTGTATCATGTCTGCAGTCTCTGACCATCTCTTGTATCATGTCTGCAGTCTCTGATCATCTTCTGTATCATGTCTGCAGTCTCTGACCATCTCCTGTACTATGTCTGCAGTCTCTGATCATCTCCTGTACTATGTCTGCAGTCTCTGATCATCTCCTGTACTATGTCTGCAGTCTCTGATCATCTCCTGTACTATGTCTGCAGTCTCTGATCATCTCCTGTACTATGTCTGCAATCTCTGATCATCTCCTGTACTATGTCTGCAGTCTCTGACCATCTCCTGTACTATGTCTGCAGTCTCTGACCATCTCCTGTACTATGTCTGCAGTCTCTGATCATCTCCTGTACTATGTCTGCAGTCTCTGATCATCTCCTGTATTATGTCTGCAATCTCTGATCATCTCCTGTACTATGTCTGCAGTCTCTGATCATCTCCTGTACAATATCTGCAGTCTCTGATCATCTCCTGTATCATGTCTGCAGTCTCTGATCATCTCCTGTATCATGTCTGCAGTCTCTGACCATCTCCTGTATCATGTCTGCAATCTCTGACCATCTCCTGTGCTATGTCTGCAGTCTCTGATCATCTCCTGTATCATGTCTGCAGTCTCTGACTATCTCCTGTATCATGTCTGCAGACTCTGATCATCTCCTGTATCATGTCTGCAGACTCTGATCATCTCCTGTATCATGTCTGCTGTCTCTGACCATCTCTTGTATCATGTCTGCAGTCTCTGATCATCTCCTGTATCATGTCTGCAGTCTCTGACCATCTCTTGTATCATGTCTGCAGTCTCTGATCATCTCCTGTATCACGTCTGCAGTCTCTGACCATCTCCTGTATTATGTCTGCAATCTCTGATCATCTCCTGTACTATGTCTGCAGTCTCTGATCATCTTCTGTACTATGTCTGCAGTCTCTGATCATCTCCTGTATTATGTCTGCAATCTCTGATCATCTCCTGTACTATGTCTGCAGTCTCTGATCATCTCCTGTACAATATCTGCAGTCTCTGATCATCTCCTGTATCATGTCTGCAGTCTCTGACCATCTCCTGTACTATGTCTGCAGTCTCTGATCATCTCCTGTACTATGTCTGCAGTCTCTGATCATCTCCTGTATCATGTCTGCAGTCTCTGACCATCTCTTGTATCATGTCTGCAGTCTCTGATCATCTCCTGTATCATGTCTGCAGTCTCTGATCATCTCCTGTATCATGTCTGCAGTCTCTGATCATCTCCTGTATCATGTCTGCAGTCTCTGACCATCTCCTGTACTATGTCTGCAGTCTCTGATCATCTCCTGTATCATGTCTGCAGTCTCTGACCATCTCCTGTATTATGTCTGCAATCTCTGATCATCTCCTGTACTATGTCTGCAGTCTCTGATCATCTCCTGTATTATGTCTGCAGTCTCTGATCATCTCCTGTACTATGTCTGCAGTCTCTGATTATCTCCTGTACTATGTCTGCAGTCTCTGATCATCTCCTGTATTATGTCTGCAATCTCTGATCATCTCCTGTACAATATCTGCAGTCTCTGATCATCTCCTGTATCATGTCTGCAGTCTCTGACCATCTCCTGTATCATGTCTGCAGTCTCTGACCATCTCCTGTACTATGTCTGCAGTCTCTGATCATCTCCTGTATCATGTCTGCAGTCTCTGACCATTATCATGTCTGCAGTCTCTGACCATCTCCTGTATCATGTCTGCAGACTCTGATCATCTCCTGTATCATGTCTGCAGTCTCTGATCATCTCCTGTATCATGTCTGCAGTCTCTGACCATCTCTTGTATCATGTCTGCAGTCTCTGATCATCTCCTGTATCATGTCTGCAGTCTCTGACCATCTCCTGTATTATGTCTGCAATCTCTGATCATCTCCTGTACTATGTCTGCAGTCTCTGATCATCTCCTGTACTGTGTCTGCAGTCTCTGATCATCTCCTGTATTATGTCTGCAATCTCTGATCATCTCCTGTACTATGTCTGCAGTCTCTGATCATCTCCTGTACTATGTCTGCAGTCTCTGATCATCTCCTGTATTATGTCTGCAATCTCTGATCATCTCCTGTACTATGTCTGCAGTCTCTGATCATCTCCTGTACAATATCTGCAGTCTCTGATCATCTCCTGTATCATGTCTGCAGTCTCTGACCATCTCTTGTATCATGTCTGCAGTCTCTGATCATCTCCTGTATCATGTCTGCAGTCTCTGATCATCTCCTGTATCATGTCTGCAGTCTCTGACCATCTCCTGTACTATGTCTGCAATCTCTGATCATCTCCTGTATCATGTCTGCAGTCTCTGACCATCTCTTGTATCATGTCTGCAGTCTCTGATCATCTCCTGTATCATGTCTGCAGTCCCTGATCATCTCCTGTATCATGTCTGCAGTCTCTGATCATCTCCTGTACTATGTCTGCAGTCTCTGACCATCTCCTGTACTATGTCTGCAGTCTCTGATCATCTCCTGTATCATGTCTGCAGTCTCTGACCATCTCTTGTATCATGTCTGCAGTCTCTGATCATCTCCTGTATTATGTCTGCAGTCTCTGATCATCTCCTGTACTATGTCTGCAGTCTCTGACCATCTCCTGTACTATGTCTGCAGTCTCTGACCATCTCCTGTACTATGTCTGCAGTCTCTGATCATCTCCTGTACTATATCTGCAGTCTCTGATCATCTCCTATACTATGTCTGGGGGTTCTTTCTAACAGACTCTCTAACAGAAGCCCTCTTTGTGTGCATCAGAGAGACTCCCCTCCAGGTCTCATTAGTGTACGCTCTTCCTGTATTTTTTTTTTATTGTTAAAAGATCATGGGAGGATCCTAGGGTAACAAAGAGTTATTAGGAGAGCATCTCTGTGTTTGAGTCATTGCCATAGAAACATTTGTAAAGGGGAGGAGTTGGTAAGATGACCACGCCCATGTGGGGGCGCCAGAAATATTTCTGCACCCAGGCGCCGGTGACCCTAGGATCGGCCCTGCGGGAGATGGAAGAAAGTTGTAGAAAGTCAATCATCACTGCAGCCCTCCACCAGTCGGGGCTTTATGGCAGAGTGGCCCCACCCGACAGAAGCCTCTCCTCAGTGCAAGACACATGAAAGCCTGCATGGAGTTTGCTAAAAAAAACACCTGAAGGACTCCAAGATGGTGAAAAATAAGATTCTTTGGTCTTATGAGACCAAGATAGAACTTTTTGGCCTTAATTCTAAGCGGTATGTATGGAGAAAACCAGGCATTGCTCATCACCTGTCCAATACAGTCCCAACAGTGAAGCATGGTGGTGGCAGCATCATGCTGTGGGGGTGTTTTTCAGCTGCAGGGACAGGACAACTGGTTGCAATCGAGGGAAAGATGAATGCGGCCAAGTACAGGGATATCCTGGATGAAAACCTTCTCCAGAGTGCTCAGGACCTAAGACTGGGCCGATGGTTTACCTTTCAACAAGACAATGACCTTAAGCACACAGCTAAAATAACGAAGGAGTGGCTTCACAACAACTCCGTGACTGTTCTTGAATGGCCCAGCCAGAGCCCTGACTTAAACCCAATTGAGCATCTCTGGAGAGACCTAAAAATGGCTGTCCACCAACGTTTACCATCCAACCTGACAGAACCGGAGAGGATCTGCAAGGAGGAATGGCAGAGGATCCCCAAATTCAGGTGTGAAAAGCTTTTTGCATCTTTTCCTAAAAGACTCATGGCTGTATTAGATCAAAAGGGTGCTTCTACTAAATACTGAGCAAAGGGTCTGAATACTTAGGACCATGTGATATTTCAGTTTTTCTTTTTTTTTTTTAAATCTGCAAAAATGTCAACAATTCTGTGTTTTTCTGTCAATATGGGGTGCTGTGTGTACATTAATGAGGAAAAAAATGAACTTAAATGATTTTAGCAAATGGCTGCAATATAACAAAGAGTTAAAAATTTAAGGGGGTCTGAATACTTTCCATTCCCACCATATATATATATATATATATATATATATATATATATATATATATATATATAAAGTTATGGGTTTTTTTTTCATTATATATATATATATATATATATATATTTTTTTTTTATCTCAATTGAGACATTTAATTCATATTATAACCATTGTTTCTTGTCCATCCTGCTTATTTTTATTGTATTCCCTTGTCTTTGTCTAATTGTTTGTAGTGTATATATAATAGGCCTTTGTCATCAGGTTGTTTAAACGATGGAGGTATGCTGCGGTGGAAAAAACAATCACGGTTCCTTTAAATTTTTTATTCTTCCTGCGGTCCGCCCCTATTTAAACCCCATTTGCAGTCTATGTCACACGACCTGAAGAAGGGCCACACCCCGATACGCGCAGTCAAGACGACAGCTATCTTCCCTCTCTACTCTCCTCAGCTTGCTCTCCACCTGTTGTGCTCCAAGCTTCATTTTGGACCTGCATTCCTCGATCGTATGACGTCACGTTCGGGTGTTCCTGTTCACTTGCTCCGGTTGGTGGTTGCTCTGGCTGCCTCTCGGCACCCCCTTTGCTTCCTGGTTGCTGCGTGATTCTGCCACACACCACTAGGGATCCCATCGAGGCTCCACACTGTCCATCCGGCTCTGCACATGCTGGCTTCCCTCTTTCTAGTGACATCCAAGAACACATGAAGGTTTCGCCATTGCAGCACTACCCCACCAAGCCAGTCCACCACCGACTGTTGCTTAAGGTACTGTCACAGTGAGGAGCACGCTTTGCAGTAGTTCCATCTATGCATGACGATGTCTGGATAGTTTTTCATCCAATCACATGTTATTATTAAATCGACACATGTATTTATCTCATTGAACGTTTTTATTTATTTTTTTATTATTTGACTGTTTGTCCTTTCAAGACTGTCCCGATCAGCGCTTTCAATTGTGGTTGCTCCTGAATGTTTTTACTTGTATTCACACCCCTCCTAGTGTGCTCATTCACACAGCTGCTCTTTTGGGCCCTTGCAGGACATTCACGAGGTTCTTTATGAACAGACTGTTTTTGTCTGTTCATAAACAAAAGCTCCCAGCTCACTTACCAACCAGTCTGCAACAAACCGAATTGACCTTGTCTAACAGTTCGTGTTAAAACCAAGAGGTTTAGTTTACAAACATTTTCAAATACATGCACCAGTCAGGCTTAGTTCACACAGGGGCAACCCGACTTACAGCGCGACTTTGCAAGGCAATTGGAGGCGACTTCAGTGCGTCTTCAGCACAACTTTGCGCAACTTACAACGCCACTTAAAGTTGCCTCCATGACAGGCGACCAATCACAGAATAATCAGCTCTGTGGGAGGGAGGGGGTGCCTGGGTAAATGTGGGAAGTACCTGTGTAAAGTATTTTCTTTTGCCTGTAAAGTCGCTTCAATATAGATGGAGATCCAACTTGGAGGCAACTTCCATTGAAATCTATGGGTACAAGTTGCCTAGAAGTCTCCTTAAAGTAGTACAGGAACCATTTCTGAGGTCAGAGCAACTTCAGTAGTGTACATTAAGACGGCTCTCAATCACTTCAATGGAATTTCTTATGTCCAGCAACTTGGGGCAACTTGAGGTATGACAAGTCGGATCCCAAGTCGCCATAGTGTGAACTGGCACTTAGAGGTTGGGGTGGTTGGCATTTATTTGTACTGTTGACAACTTTACTGTATCAGATGTGTTAACAGCAACAAAAAAAATGTGCAACTGTTAAAAGATAAATAAGAGCTTGTGGCAACAAGCTTTTGTTCACTTCAAGTGGGTTTACATTCCCATACAAGTCTATAGGAATGCAATATCTGCTTTCAGCGGGTCAGAAAGAGGCAAACTGCAATTTAAATTCATCTGTTAATGAAATTTGAATGATCTCAGAAGCATTTAAATGTGATGCCATCAACACAAACCCAAAGCCCATCAAAATGGGGGCCTCAAAATGATCGTTATTTAGCCCCATAATAAATCTCTATTTTTTCATTTAGTCCCTGTTAAATCCTTTATCCACTTTCTCATTTAGCTATTTTGTAACCTTTATATTTACATAGGGTGGGTTCAGTTGCTCTCTGCCTATTGCCAGAGATGTCTAGCATTGCCCCATTTCACCTCCACCGCAGGCATAAACCTGGAAAGATGTTGTGCAGGGAAGGTCTTAGATTTAGATATTCGAGTTCTGCTAGGGAATGATAAACTGACGATCATGAAATAATGACATTTCCTGCAGTGCTTTAAAAGTGGCCTTACTATTTCCTGAAAGCAAAAAGCACTTCTTTGTCTCTTGCAAAGCCCTCTAGCATCTGACCATGAACTTCTACAATGCAGTTATATTTCAGTGTTAATTTGTACATCTGATTCATTATATTCTCAACAAGGGAAAAAATATAAACGGCAATATTGATGGAAACTGGAACAATGTACTTTGAGGGGTTTCACAGATATACAACTGGCCTTGAATAAGGACGGTGAACAACTATAGCTTTGTGAGTGAAAAGTGAACACAGGCTGCATGGAACATTATAAATGCCAAGAATAATTCATTGTTTCTGCTTGCAGGGTGCACTTTTTAATGTAGTCACTGATTATGTGTGGGAAGCATTTGCTTTGAGCTCACTTTATGAATTGTAGAATTAGAGTGTTTTAGCAAGAGAAAGTGGACTCTTGTGCCATCTAGTGGTTGGAAAGAAGATCTATACTAGTTTCCATAGATCATATCATATACATATTACATAATAGTTATATAATAGTTAATCACTTCTCTGTCACAGACTGGAATCTGCACTGAGAAAAACACAGACACTACTATTGCTGACTCCTGACATTAGTGGTTAATGTACACTGGTGGTCAGTATGAATGTCTCATCAATGATCATGGTGAAAGTAGAGTTTGCATGTTCTCTCTGCGCCTGCATGGGTTTCCTCTAGGTACTTCGGTTTCTTCCCACACGCCAAAGACATGCACATGTGTGTATATGAATGTGAGTTAGGGACCTTAGATTGTACACCCTTTGAGGGCAGGGACTGATGTGAATGTACAACATATGTAAAGCACTGTGTAAACTGACAAAGCTATATAAGTACCTGTAAAAAAATAAAGTAAAACCATGGGCTACTCTTTTTTTTTTTTTCATTTTGGAGTAAGGTAGAGGTATAACTCCTGACAGTTTTTTTTATTATGCCATCTGTGTCTCATTGGGAGATTTCTGTTCACTTCCTCCCCCATAGCCAATACAAAGTGAGAGGAAATTCCCCCCCAAAGTGAGGGAATGGTTGTCACTAGGGTCACCGGAACTAGTGTCCCAATTGGAAGATTTCCCCTCTATTACTTTTCTGGGGCAACCCAAAATTTGGGACTTACTTTCACTTTCATTTTAACTTTCAATGATACCATTAAACAGGACAGATAGAGAAGGCAAATCTCCCTAATGGAATCACAGACTCCAATGAGGACCTGACAAGTGTTCTAATCCTCCTCCACTCTGTCCAAAATTTAAAAAAAAAAAGTTTTGCCTTTAGACATATTTTAATGTCTCCATTTCTTTAGTGGTCAGTGTGAATAACCCATTACATTCGTGCTCAGTGGCAGTGAAAAAGCAAGCTACTTAATTGGTACATCAGCCTAGGTCCCAGTCCAAAGCAGGACTAAGCTTTGGGCAATGGTGGTATTTACACTGCTGCCTACCAGTAATGTATACATACCTCCCAACTTTTTGAGGTGAGAACGAGGGACACCTGTTAGCAAAAGCATGTAGGCATAGGACACACCCTCTGCCATACCCCCTTAAAGAAGAATTCCACAAAAAAAAAAAAATTTCACCACTGTTATTTCTTTATATTGGCTTTTGACAATTACAAATGCAGCAATTTAGAAATTGGATGAAAGGTTGAGGACTTTTGAAAGATAAATAATGCATTTTGTATACAGCTATATAGATCAAACCAAAATGAGGGACAAATGAGGAGGAAAGAGGGACAGAGGGACTTTGTTACAAATCAGGGACAGTCCCTCAAAATCAGGGACATTTGGGAGCAGGGGCGACCCATCCATTAAGGGCGCACGGGTGCCGCCCCCCCTATCCATCGCTGCCACCCCTCTATCCATGCGTCCGTCCCCTTCCAGGATACCAGGCGCATGGATTCCAATGTGGGGTGGGTGGTTTTTTTAAGCACCAATTAGAGCCAGAGGTTCTAATAGGTTTCAAAATAGGGTGGGCTCAGGGCGCTGAGGTGGAGGGAGGAGACGGAAGCCACCGAGCAGGGGAAGGAGAAGCTGCTCGTGATGCCCGTGGAGGAGAGCCGGGGAAGCCGCTCGTGATTGCCCGCCATGTAATGGATGGGGTAAGTGCACTGACCGACTCACCGGGGGGGTGGGTGGTGCTTGCACTGTTTGCCAAACCCCCCCCCTACAAAAAATGACTACCAGCTGCCACTGGTTGGCAGCTATGTGTATACTGTATGTGCTAGACACGTTTCTGTTACCAATGTGAACAATGTGGCCTAGGTAGTCAGTAGCTCCGATAAGTACCATGAACCCTGATACAGAAGCCAAAAAATCCACTGATGGCACAGAACCCACCCATGCTAATCACTACGCACAAGGGAAATTCCTCAGTTAAGCCTCCCTAACTAGTTTGGAAACTGTGGCAGATATAGAAAACACCATTGCACCTCTAAAGCCCCATCTTCTGCAGATTTTTGTCTTCAGATTTACCAAAACCATGCAGTGCAATGGTCTACCTGATTGCATACAAATTGAAACTCTTAAGGTGTGACCTCATATTATATGGTTTTGGTAAATCTGAAGACAAAAATCTGCAGAAAATCTAATAGTGTGCATGGGGCTTTAATCGCGATCATAGGTGTGCGCAGCCTATTGCATTAGGGTATGCACCCCAAATTTATTAAAAACATGGACAGTGTTAGTAGGGCAGTGGACAGTGTCAGTAGTTTATTATTTTTATTATATTTTTTACAATTTTTTTTAGGAGCCCTGTTCGGGGGCATTGGTGCAACAGCAGCAGGGGGGATCGGCGCCTCTCAAGGTGATTAGGGTGTGCCCAGGCACACCCGGCACACTCCCTGCGCACGCCTATGATCGGGATGTCAGACCAAACACAAGTAAGCTAGCACAACATGGAGATAACACTGAGGTCCCTTGGGAACCAACTGCATCAGAGTAATTTTCTTTTCTTTGGCATTCCAGAAAAATCAGATGGGTTCAACCCTGTGGACTTTATAGAATCCTGGATTATCCAAACCCATAGCAAAGATACCTTGACACCTTTGTTTACAGTGGAAAGGGCTCACGTTGTGCCAGTGTATCCCCTTGCCCATGGAAACCCTTCCAGGCCATTTCAAATCAAACTTTTTATTTAAAAAAAGACTGATATTAACCTTAGAAATGTCTGACCTCTGCATTAATGGCTCTAAAGTATTGACATTCCCTTACTTATTTCACAAGTGCAAACAGGCGTGCATTCCTAAATGTCAAGCACAGACTAAGAGCACTTCCACTACTTATACCCAACTCAACTGTGGGTGGTGGTCAAAGATGAAACTAACTTTTTTTTTACAGTCTTGCAAATGCTGCTGCTTGGCATTTTCACAATGAAAAAGCCCTTGCTACTACTGATCACTAATGCTGCAACCTACTAATACCCTATAGCATATATGTTGCTCTATATGCCCTTATTCTCAGATGGATACTTTATGAAGATTCACTACAGTTTCTCAGTATCTTGTGTTCTTGTTTAAAATCTGTTACTTTCCTCTGAGGTCCAACTATACAGCATTTTTCCCACTACAGTTTTATTTTACATATGCGCTACTTTTTTCCCTAGGCAGCTAGGAGGGGTACAGCCTCTACAGTGGATTCATCTTTTCTGTTTTAAGGTTGCTGTTTAACCACAGGCCATTTTCACCCTCTTCCTGCCCAGGCCATATTTCAGTTTTCAGCGCTGTCGCACTTTGAATGACAATTGCGCGGTCATGCAACACTGTACACAAATGACATTTTTATCATTTTTTCCCCACAAATAGAGCTTACTTTTGGTGGTATTTGATCACCTCTGCGGTTTTTATTTTTTGCTCTATAAACAGAGAATGACAATTTTGAAAAAAAACAATATTTTTTACTTTTTGCTATAATAAATATCCCAAATTTAAAAAAAAAATAAAAAAATTCTTCATCAGTTTAGGCCAATATGTATCCTTCTACATATTTTTGGTAAACAAAATCTCAATAGGTGTATAAATATTGGTTTGTGCAAAATAGCGCAAATGTTATAGCGGCTACAAAATAGGGGATTTATTTATTTTTTTACTAGTAATGGTGGCGATGAACGATTTTTATCGGGACTGCGACATTGCGGTGGACAGATCGGACACTTTTGACACTTTTGTGGGACCATTGACATTTATACAGCGATCAGAGCTAAAAATAGCCACTGATTACTGTATAAATGTCACTGGCAGGAAAGGGGTTAACGCTAGGGGGTGATCAAGGGGTTAGGTGTGTTCCCTAGGTGTGTTTCTAACTGTGAGGGGATGTGACTGACTAGAGGAGGAGCCAGATCGTTGTTCCTACAGAACAGGGATTTGTGTGTTTCGTGCCCATGACCGCGGGTGGCCGATGGCAGACGCATCCGCTGGGCCACAGGCATGGGGTCCCCCGCCATGCAGCGGGTGCGCGTGGGAGAATTATCGTTTTATCTCTGGAGTAAATACTCTTTTTAATGCTTGCTAATATTCTGCTTGCTTTGCTTACAGCAGCTTGGCATTGCATGCTATTGCTGAGCCTGCTATGGCTCTTAAAGGAGCCGTCTTATATATACACGACAATTCACGCAGGAGAGTCATCCTGCCGCCGTATATGTACAGGAGCCGGTCGGAAACTCGTTAAGTTACACTCTTTAGATTGGCAAACTGCTACATCGGTCTCCGGTTCGACTGGATTTTTCCATACAGACCAAATGATTGACCAGCTTCAAGCTTCTGAATTTCTTGATCGTACATCAGGGAACACAGAGCAGCTCTATTATTCTTTACACATGGGTTTTTGGGCCACTTACAGATGACTGGACACTGGCAAAAAGATAGGAAGTTCCCTCCTGTATAACCCCTGCCATACAGGAAGGTCCACTGTTTTTTGCTGCTGTCTGAAGGTGATGATCACTGCTGTTCAACTTTTTTGCAACTTTTTTGCACACTTTTTTGCACACTTTTTTTGCACACTTTCTGTAAAGATTCAGTAAACTGGTTGGTAGCTGATTCTATCTCTATGATGATCATCACTAAGCAGAAGGGTACCCGGGCCCCACACTGGACAGAAGGGACACAAAGTGGGGATGGCCTGTAATGTTGCCATAAAGCAGTGGACCTTGCATAGGGTACTATAGCGATCCAGAGCAGTGAACCCCCGATTGGAGGACAGAGTCCCTAAAGGCTCCCTGAGGCACATCCCCCACGATGGGTGAAGACTGGACCGCTGTTGAAAGAAATGGTTTCTGTGGTGAGATTGCCAAGTGCCCCTGGTAGCCTGATGGTACCCCTAGATGGCAATGCCCCCTTTCACCCTTGGGCCAGATGTCTGGTGGTGCTTTATGTTGTCTGCACTCTGCCATTGTCAGCTTCAAATGTTGGTATACTACCATGCTTATAATCAAATCATCTTTTTATTCATTTTATATACCAACAACAGGAAAGAAAAAACACAACAAAAAATGACAAACGACATACAACCCTAGCCCTTATTAAGAGGGAAAAAAAAAAAAAAAAGGCACCCCTGGCCCCCATGCTCCCCCTCCCCCCCACTACTCATATATTGATCCTCTCCTCTCTCGTCATACCTCCAAGATATCAAACCACCTTTTCCATATTTTTTCAAATTTTCCTAAACAGCCTCTATGTAGGAAAGTACACTTTTCCTTAATTAAAGTTTCCCTTACTTGTATTTTACATTCTGCTACAGTAGGTGGGTATGGTGATAACCATTTTAATACTATGAGTTTACGAGCCTGGAATAGCCTTCTATTTATTGAAACAATATATTCCCCCAGAATTCTTGATTTATTCTGTATACCTAGAAGGCATCCCCCAGGCTTCATAGGCATCCCACTCTCAAATACCTTATTAATCATAGATACCATCCCAGACCAATAGCGATGGAGTTTAGGACATTTCCATAGCAAGTGTATTAGATTGGCTGCTCTCCCTTTACATCTGGGACATTGATCTGTATCTCTGCATTTCCATTTGAATAATTTCTCTGGTGTATAATGTGCCCTATGTAAGATGAATAATATTGCCGATAGTGCCCGTGCCCACTGTTCATCTGAAATTGGCCCTATGTCACCCGCCCAGACTAATCTTGCTGGTGCATCCACAGTGCCTTTAAATTTATCAAATAGTATATCATATAATTGTGATATCAATCCTTTTTTTTTCCCTATCTTATCCAACAAGGCTATTACCACTGACTTATTAAACTTCAATTCATGCGATCGGCCATGTATTTTTAATGCATGCCTGAGCTGTAGAAATTGAAAAAAATCTTTGATTTGGAATATGATATTATTTACTTAGTTCACTAAAGGTTTTCATCACATCTTCCTGAAATAGCTGTTCTATGTACCTTAGACCCTTCTGCCTCCAGATCTCAAACCCTTCCAGTTTCATCAGTTCCTCATAGCTGCTATTATTCCAGATTGGAGTATATGACGTATATACATTTATCTCAGTAATTTTCTTCATTTCCTGCCATACCTTGTCAAACAATTTACCCATAAGGAAGTCTTTATTGCGCAGTTGAAACCAATGGACATACTTCATAAACTGATAATAGCAGACTCTGTATAGGGTCAGAGTTCATTAGTCTATCTGCTAAAGTGTTGTAATTGTGAGACTAAGAAATAATTTTTGGGATGGAGGATCGCCAAACCTCCCTCTTCTTTGGTTAGCATTAACCACTTGCCGACCGCCTCACGCAGATATACTGCGGCAGAATGGCACGGGCAGGCAAAGTAACGTATGGATATGTTACTTGCCTCCCGCGGGCGGGGGGTCCGATCGGACCCCCCCCGGTGCATGAGGCGGTCGGCATCTGTCCCCGAGCAATCAGAAGTGAGGGGGAGGCCATCCATTCGTGGCCACCCCCTCGCGATCGCTCCCAGCCAATGACAAGCTTCCTCTGCTGCTGTATAGTAAACAGCGGCAGAGGAAGTGATGTCATCTCTCCTCGGCTCGTTATTTTCTGTTCCGGCACCGAGGAGAGAAGGCATCTGAGTAAGTGCACAACACACACACTTACAGTAAAACACACCAGGCACAATTTACACCCCCCATCACCCCCAAATCACCCCCTGATCACCCCCTGATCACCCCCCCCTGTCACAGTGACACCAAGCAGTTTTGTTTTTTTCTGATTACTGCATTGGTGTCAGTTTGTGACAGTTAGAAGTGGTAGGGCAGTTAGTGTTAGCCCCCTTTAGGTCTAGGATACCCCCCTAACCCCCCCAACCCCCCTAATAAAGTTTTAACCCCTTGATCACCCCCCGTCGCCAGTGTCACTAAGCGATCATTTTTCTGATCGCTGTATTAGTGTCACTGGTGACGCTAGTTAGGGAGGTAAATATATAGGTTCGCCGTCAGCGTTTTATAGTGCCAGGGACCCCCATATACTACCTAATAAAGGTTTTAACCCCTTGATTGCCTCCTAGTTAACCCTTTCACCAGTGATCACCGTATAACTGTTACGGGTGACGCTGGTTAGTTAGTTTATTTTTTATAGTGTCAGGGCACCCGCCGTTTATTACCTAATAAAGGTTTAGCCCCCTGATCGCCTGGCGGTGATAAAACTTAGGTTTTAGGGTCAGATAGGGTCTGCGTCGCCCCAGGCAGCGTCAGATTAGCGCCAGTACCGCTAACACCCATGCACGCAGCATACACCTCCCTTAGTGGTATAGTATCTGAACGGATCAATATCTGATCCTATCAGATCTATACTAGCGTCCCCAGCAGTTAAGGGTTCCCAGAAACGCAGTGTTAGCGGGATCAGCCCAGATACCTGCTAGCACCTACGTTTTGCCCCTCCGCCCAGCCCAGCCCACCCAAGTGCAGTATCGATCGATCATTGTCACTTACAAAACACTAAACACATAACTGCAGCGTTCGCAGAGTCAGGCCTGATCCCTGCCATCGCTAACAGTTTTTTTGGTAGTGTTTTGGTGAACTGGCAAGCACCAGCCCCAGGTAGCGTCAGGTTAGTGCCAGTAGCGCTAACACCCATGCACGTACCGTACACCTCCCTTAGTGGTATAGTATCTGAACGGATCAATATCTGATCCTATCAGATCTATACTAGCGTCCCCAGCAGTTAAGGGTTCCCAGAAACGCAGTGTTAGCGGGATCAGCCCAGATACCTGCTAGCACCTACGTTTTGCCCCTCCGCCCAGCCCAGCCCACCCAAGTGCAGTATCGATCGATCACTGTCACTTACAAAACACTAAACACATAACTGCTTCGTTCGCAGAGTCAGGCCTGATCCCTGCTATCGCTAACATTTTTTTTGGTAGCGTTTTGGTGAACTGGCAAGCACCAGCGGCCTAGTACACGCCGGTCGTAGTCAAACCAGCACTGCAGTAACACTTGGTGACGTGGCAAGTCCCATAAGTGCAGTTCAAGCTGGTGAGGTGGCAAGCACAAGTAGTGTCCCGCTGCCACCAAGAAGAAGATAAACACCGGCCCGTCGTGCCCATAGTGCCCTTCCTGCTGCATTCACCAATCCTAATTGGGAACCCACCACTTCTGCAGCACCCGTACTTCCCCCATTCACATCCCCAACCAAATGCAGTCGGCTGCATGAGAGGCATTTTCTTTATGTCTTCACGAGTACCCCTACCCAACGAACCCCCCCCCAAAAAAAGATGTTGTGTCTGCAGCAAGTGCAGATATAGGCGTGACACCCGCTATTATTGTCCCTCCTGTCATGACAATCCTGGTCTTTGCATTGGTGAATGTTTTGAACACTACCATACACTAGTTGCGTATTAGCGTAGGGTACAGCATTGCACAGACTAGGCACACTTTAACAGGGTCTCCCAAGATGCCATCGCATTTTGAGAGACCAAAACCTGGAACCGGTTACAGTTATAAAAGTTACAGTTACAAAAAAAAGTGTAAAAAAAAAAAAATAGTTGTCGTTTTATTGTTCTATCTCTCTCTCTTCTCTCTCTATTGTTCTGCTCTTTTTTACTGTATTCTATTCTGCAATGTTTTATTGTTATTATGTTTTATCATGTTTGCTTTTCAGGTGTGCAATTTTTTATACTTTACTGTTTACTGTGTTTTATTGTTAACCATTTTTTTGTCTTCAGGTATGCCAGTCAGCTGCAGCACGGATTTATTTATCTTGACAGCAACAGCGTTTGCCCCCACGATATATAAAGCCGTGACTCCAGCGGAGGTGATATATGCATGGGGGCAGTAGGGGCGGAGGAGCGATTTGCTCCTAACTTTTGGGGCAGATGCCCCCATGCTTCGGCATATATAAATGGTGCATGTATGCCCATCATTAGAAGTGGGTGGATGAAGGGAAGTATTCTAATGGTGGGCATACCCACTGATCAATCTCTTTTTTTCGTTCAGCCCACAGGCTGCATGAAAAAAAAAGAATACAATATATGCCCAACAAGGACCAGCAATGTACTGGTATGTTGCTGGACTTTGAGTGGTTATACCAAAATGATGCCTGCAGGTTTAGGTATCATCTTGGTATCATTCTTTTCATGTAAAAGCAATCCTAGCTGCTAATTAGCCTCTAGACTGCTTTTACAAGCAGTGGGAGGGAATGCTTCCCCCCACCATCTTCCATGTTTTTCTCTGGCCCTCCTGTCCCAACAGAGAACCTGAGGATGCAGCCGGTGATTCAGCCAGCTGACCATAGAGCTGATCAGAGACCAGAGTGGCTCCAAACATCTCTATGGCCTAAGAAACCGGAAGCTACAAGCATTTCATGACGGATGTAAACAGCGCCATTGGGAAATTGGGAAAGCATTTTATCACACCGATCTTGGTGTGGTCAGATGCTTTGAGGGCAGAAGAGAGATCTAGGGTCTAATAGACCCCAATTTTTTCAAAAAAGAGTACCTGTCACTACCTATTGCTATCATAGGGGATATTTACATTCCCTAAGATAACAATAAAAATGATTAAAAAAAATAAAAAAATGAAACGAACAGTTTAAAAATAAGATAAAAAAGCAAAAATATAATAAAGAAAAAAAAAAAGCACCCCTGTTCCCCCCTGCTCTCGTGCAAAGGCGAACGCAAGGTGAGGTATCACCGCGAAGGTCAGATCGAGGGCAGTAATTTTAGCAGTAGACCTCCTCTGTAAATCTAAAGTGGTAACCCTTAAAGGCTTTTAAAAATGTATTTAGTTTGTCGCCACTGCACGTTTATGCACAATTTTAAAGCATGTCATGTTTGGTATGCATGTACTCGGCCTAAGATCATCTTTTTATTTCATCAAACATTTGGGCAATATAGTGTGTTTTAGTGCATTAAAATTTTAAAAAAGTGTGTTTTTTCCCCAAAAAATGCGTTTGAAGAATCGCTGCGCAAATACTGTGTGAAAAAAAAAAAAATAAAACACCCACCATTTTAATCTGTAGGGTATTTGCTTTAAAAAAATATATAATGTTTGGGGGTTCAAAGTCATTTTCTTGCAAAAAAAAAAAAAATTTTTTCATGTAAACAAAAAGTGTCAGAAAAGGCTTTGTCTTCAAGTGGTTAGAAGAGTGGGTGATGTGTGACATAAGCTTCTAAATGTTGTGCATAAAATGCCAGGACAGTTCAAAACCCCCCCAAATGACCCCATTTTGGAGAGTAGACACCCCAAGCTATTTGCTGAGAGGCATGTTGAGTCCATGGAATATTTTATATTGTGACACAAGTTGCGGGAAAAAGACAAATATTTTTTTTTTGCACAAAGTTGTCACTAAATGATATATTGCTCAAATATGCCATGGGAATATGTGAAATTACACCCCAAAATACATTCTGTTGCTTCTCCTGAGTACGGGGATACCACATGTGTGAGACTTTTTGGGAGCCTAGCCGCATACGGGACCCCGAAAACCAAGCACCGCCTTCAGGCTTTCTAAGAGCGTACATTTTTAATTTCACTCTTCACTGCCTATCACAGTTTCAGAGGCCATGGAATGCCCAGGTGGCCTTCGAAACTGTGATAGGTAGTGAGGAGTGAATCAAAAATTTACGCCCTTAGAAATCCTGAAGGCGGTGATTGGTTTTCGGGGCCCCATATGCAGCTAGGCTCCCAAAAAGTCCCACACATGTGGTATCCCCGTACTCAGGAGAAGCAGCAGAATGTATTTTGGGGTGTAATTCCACATATGCCCATGGCATGTTTGAGCAATATATCATTTAGTGACAACTTTGTGCAAAAAAAATTGTCACTTTCCCGCAACTTGTGTCAAAATATAAAATATTCCATGGACTCAACATGCCTCTCAGCAAATAGCTTGGGGTGTCTACTTTCCAAAATGGGGTCATTTGGGGGGGGGGGGGTTGTGCCACCTGGGCATTTTATGGCCTTCAAAACTGTGATAGGTAGTGAGGAGTGAAATCAAAAATTTGCATCTTTAGAAATCCTGAAGGCGGTGATTGGTTTTCGGGGCCCCGTACGCGGCTAGGCTCCCAAAAAGTCCCACACATGTGGTATCCCCATACTCAGGAGAAGCAGCTAAATGTATTTTGGGGTGCAATTCCACATATGCCCATGGCCTGTGTGAGCAATATATCATTTAGTGACAACTTTTTGTAAATTTTTTTTTTTTTTTCAATGGGCTCAACATGCCTCTCAGCAATTTCCTTGGGGTGTCTACTTTCCAAAATGTGGTCATTTGGCGAGGTTTTGTACTGCCCTGCCATTTTAGCACCTCAAGAAATGACATAGGCAGTCTTAAACTAAAAGCTGTGTAAATTCCAGAAAATGTACCCTAGTTTGTAGACGCTATAACTTTTGCGCAAACCAATAAATATACGCTTATTGACATTTTTTTTACCAAAGACATGTGGCCGAATACATTTTGGCCTAAATGTATGACTAAAATTGAGTTTATTGGATTTTTTTTATAACAAAAAGTAGAAAATATCATTTTTTTTCACAATTTTCGGTCTTTTTCCGTTTATAGCGCAAAAAATAAAAACCACAGAGGTGATCAAATACCATCAAAAGAAAGCTCTATTTGTGGGAAGAAAAGGATGCAAATTTCGTTTGGGTACAGCATTGCATGACCGTGCAATTAGCAGTTAAAGCGACGCAGTGCCAAATTGTAAAAAGTGCTCTGGTCAGGAAGGGGGTAAATCCTTCCGGGGCTGAAGTGGTTAATGTTGTTAACTTTATACGTGGTTGTTTTTTCTTCCACATCAAGTCTCCAAAAAGTGACTCTATTTTTCTAAACCAAAATGCTGCAATCCATATTGGTGAATTATTAAACACGTGTAGTGCACTACTCCCTTGGGAGCTGCTGGTAGTTCATTCCTTTCTGTTAGTGTAGCTTCATTCTCCTCCCCTGCATGAATGACACAGCAGACAGTCCAGAACAGTTGAACATTAAACTTTATTCTTTTCCCTTAATGCATGG
This sequence comes from Aquarana catesbeiana, assembly GCF_042186555.1. Classification (NCBI taxonomy): domain Eukaryota; kingdom Metazoa; phylum Chordata; class Amphibia; order Anura; family Ranidae; genus Aquarana; species Aquarana catesbeiana. Next base: position 493,175,713 of record NC_133328.1, read on the forward strand.
CAGAAAAGAATGTGCAATATGTACAGTCTGTATCTTCAGGAAGTATGAGCTGTCTCTAAATCTTTGGTTCCTGTAATGGTAGTTCTATCCTTTTCCCTTAATGAATCGACAGGTGCCTCTCTGAAAAACACCCTGGGATTCGGATCTTAGAAGTGCCAGGCCTCGCCTGCCTATCTTGACTCCTGCAATCCTCCCTGGCTGGTTCAGGAAAAGTCTGGGCACACCCTGATCTACTGCATCCTCTTAGCAGCCGCATCCTGCTCCCCATGTCCAGAACCATCCCAGCCGGTAATGTCTGGCCCATGACTCCTGGAGTTTCTTTAGATGACTTTGGTGAATGAACCATCCAGCGCTGAGGTCTCTGAACCCTCAGGCCTTCTGGTTAAAGTTCTTGTGCTATCCAGCACTGAGAGCCTTACACCCCCAGGCCTTCAAGCCTGGACCCCTGAGGGTCACATTCTTGCTGCTTCTCTGGATCACATTCCCATCTCCAACCACATCCCCCAGGAGCATGTGACCTTAGTTTATCTAGGCCTGATAGCCCCTGCCCATTTAAATTAATGATTGGTTCAGGGTAGCCCATACAAACTAACTGCATTCTGTGTCCAAACTACCTTCCCTCCAGCACCTCTTACTGGAAGAACAGGGCATCACTCATAACAGAATACAGGTGGTCACACCCCCAGTTCTACTCTGTCACTTCTCCCAACCAAATCAAACCCAACCAGGCTTAAACCAACAGGGCAATGCACTGGCAATTTTACCTAACACTAACCCTTACCAACTAGTTAGCACACACCTAAGTAGGTGGGTGCTACACACGTAAAGTAATTGCGGGGCCCAAATAATTTTGATGAGATTTGCTCTTCCTATCACCGTCAGAGGTAACTTACACCAACTTTGGCATTTATCCTTAAATTTTGCTAATAGAGGTTTCAAATTTCAATTAATATAATACCAACGTTGGCATTTATCCTTAAATTTTGCTAATAGAGGTTTCAAATTTAAATTAATATATTCTTTTACATCCCAAGAGATCTCTATCCCCAGATATTTCACTGTATCCTTAATTTGAAATTTAGAGGCTTGATTTAATTATGTTGTCTGCACTGTGCCATTGTCAGCTTCAAATGTCACTGCTTTGGTGATTTACTCAGGGCACATAGGGCAGGCTCCCCAGCTAAGAGGATCTAGGGAACACTAGTAGCTGAAGTCATATCCTGGGGTAACCAGTGCACTGCTGCTTTTGCACAGTGTCTTTTCAGCAGAGTGGGCTCTTTGTTTTGCTGGGGGTGCCTTGAAAGATTCCATTCATCAGATTTCATGCTTGGGACTTTTTGCCATACACTATGCAGGATTCTTGGACTAAAATGTTGATTGACATATTTACCCTGAAGAAGCCGTTGGCAAGTTATCCTTTTCATGAAGAACATTTGCTTGGGCCAGATTTAGATAAATATATCCAAAAGACTTCAGGGGGTAAGAACTCTCTTTTACCAGGGTAAAAGAAGGGTAAGCTCTCGATTCAGAGGTTAGTTGCTTCCTCTACTCCTTATACCACGGTCCACGAGGCATTCTTTTCGCTGCTCTCAAACCTCATAATCCATGGAAAAGTCTCAATCCCATTTTATAAAAACTCCTGGGTCTCCAAGCCTGCAACATTGGACTCTAAGGCCCCTTCCTAATGAAGGGGCATCCCCACTCATTTGGGTGGGGGTTATTTGCAGGCTGTTGTGGAAATATGGCAGAAGTAGCAGACAAATGGGTTTGCTGTACATTTGCTCACAGATACAAGTTGCAATTTCAAAGTTTTCCACTTCGCATTTTATGCTTTCAAATGTTTCTATAAATCTTCAAAAAAAATGTGTCTTTGCAAGTCACCTTCTCTTTCAAGGAGTGATCATTTCAGTGCCAGTGGATGAAAGGTTTTGCTGTTTCTACTCAAACCTTTTATGGTTCCAAGCGGTGATGCTCGTCCCCTATTGATTCTGAAATATCTCAACAAGTTTTTCCAGGTACAAAGATTTCAAATGTAATCAATGTGTAGAGTGGTGGCCTTTCTCTGTCCAGAAGATTTCCTGGCATCAGTGGACATAAAAAATGCCTACCTACAGTCCTGATTTTTCCTCTTCACAAGAGCTTTCTATGGTTTGCAGTGGAAGACTTTCAGTTTCAATTTGTGGCCCTGCTGTTTTACATGTCCATGGCCTCCTGCGTTATCACAAAGATCCTGGCTCCACATTTGGGCCATTTAAGGACCCAAGGGGTGCCTATTCTGGGATACCTGAATGATTTGTGTCTTTCTGCACACCTGCTGGATTACAGCATATCTCTCACATTATGCACTCTGGGGAGATTTAGCTGGTCCTCAATCTCCAGAAACTGACATTAATTCCAGCTTAGCACTTGGAATATCTGGGTCTGATCCCGGGCAATAGTGTTGGGCGAGCAGTTCGGCCTGAACACCACCCATTCAGCGAACAGCCAAATTTCCATGGTTCTTGGCAGGATGTTCACTCGCTGAGTGCCCCACAATGCACTGCACAGTGAATATTAGGCCCTGATTGGCTGAAGCAATGCACCCATAGGCATGCACAGGGGGTGTGCGGGGTGTGCCTGGACACACCCTAATCACCCCCTGTTAGTGTAGCTGCATGCCGGCTGTCTCCCGAGTTCTCCTGTGAAATGCAGGAGAGTGTATAGTGCATTCACATTGAGCAGATCGCCAGGCTAAGAGCCACTATTAAACTATCATGTAATGTTACTGCTTGCAGAGACTAGCTGTCAAAAAAGCGGTCATGTCGGAGGTGGGCAGGACCAAACAGCTAGCCTATCAAACACAAGCCAACAGGATAGGGGCTGGGCGGGCCACTCCGTGTATGTGGCTCCGCCCCCTTTCCATCAGCTATCATACACCAGCCAAAGGGGTTGGGGCTGGGCGGGCAGCTCCGTGTATGTGGCTCCGCCCCTTTATTAAGCAGCCCAATCATTGGCTGGTGTTTATTAGCTGAAAGAAAGGGGGCGGAGCCACATACACAGCGCGGCCCGCCCATCCCCTATCCTGTTGGCTGGTGTATGATAGCTGTTTGGTGCCCCCACCCCCGACATCACCGCTGAGTTTTGACAGCTGGTCTCTGCAAGCAGTGACATTACACTTAGTGACTCTTACAAGCCTGGCAATCTGCTCAATGTGAAACTCCCCCTCTCCTCTATCAGTGCCAACCAATGCCACCTATCAGTGCCAATCAATGCAAACCAATGCCACCTATCCGTGCCCATCAGTGCTACCTGTCAGTGCCAATAAGTGACAAACAATGCCACCTATCAATGCCACCCAGGGCCTAATGCCAATCAGTGCCAACCAATGCCACCAATCAGTGGCACTTGTCAGTGCCAACCAATGCCACCTATCAGTGCCAATCAATGCTACCTGTCAGTGCCAATCAGTGCCAACCAATGCCACCTATCAGTGCCACCCAGGGCCGCTGATAGGCCAGTACAACCGGTCTTGTTGTACCGGGCCCAGCGTCCTCAGCTCAGCAAAGGGGGCCCGGGCAGCCTCACAGACAGTGCAGAACAAAAAAAAAGAAAAAAACAGCTTTCTGAATTACACTAGCTTAGGGGGGTGTATTATTGTTATGATCTTCCTGGACCCCTTTTCTCTGATGTGGGAGTGGAGGGACTTTTTCTCAGTTTTGGGCGCATGCGCACTGCATCCAGCACCCACTCCTCTGCTTAAAGTATAAAACAAGGAAGAGGGGCGCCACTGAATATGTATCAAATTAAATTTATTATTAAAAACAATAGCCACTCACATGTAAAACTGAAGTGTAGATCTCAGGTACATCTCACAACACAAGAAGGAGTGGAGGACTACAGGTGGCAACAAGTCCGGATGCACTGACATCACCTCTCATAAACTGAAGATGAGCTGCACTAAGCCAATGTTGTAGTCCAAAAAAACACACCAAGTACAGGAGAGCAGGGGAGCCGTCTAGGGTGGTGTGGGTTCCAGAAAAGGAAGGTGAGGGCGTCCAAGCTGGTACTTCCGTGTGTAGCGGTGTATCCCAAAGTCTCGTCCGGCGTCCGTGATGGAAGTGAAGCACGAACGTGTGATCGGAGCCAGAACGAGGCTTGGATCGCAAAACACAGTGGCGCCGAGCTATGACGTCACTCCTGTGCGATGCGTTTCCGAGATAGCTCGCTATCGATGGAGGAGATAGCGGCACTCCTTTATCAAGCATAGGGGAGTGATACTAGACTGTGATATTATATATATATATATATATATATATATATATATATATATATATATATATATATATATATATATATACGATATTATATAGTCCATCCATTCTATTTCCAGTGTCCAGCCTAATTCTTCCCCTGACATTTTTGAGTATGATGGCGACATCATAGACATGTTGGAGCCTCATACAGAGAAGGATGACATGCTTATGCTGCTCACACAGCATCTGGCTACTTCTCCTCCCATAGCACATTCATCGTTAAAACCAAAATCTGTTTTTTACCCCGTTCAGTCCAAAGGACCCTACCTTGAGAGTTTCTACAGGGTCGTCTATGCTGACTTTGTGAAACTCTGTCAGTCTTCCTCCACCATCCCTGCTCATGTTCACAATCTCACTGTCGCAGAAACAAAAGCATTAGATACTTTGATTCATGCTACTGATATTGTGATTAAATCAGCAGACAAAGGAGGGGGTATAGTCGTCCAAAACAGGGACGACTATATCGCGGAGGCATATAGACTTCTTTCAGATAAAACCACGTATACTAAACTGTCCAAAGACCCTACCAACTAATTTGCCCTCGAAGCCAGTCGTGTGGTTCAATCTGCCCTTACTAGTGGAGTCATTACCAAAATGAAAGCTTAATTTTTTCTAAAAAACTTTTACCAGGTACCTTATTTCTACCATTTGCCAAAGGTCCATAAAAACTCTACATCCCCTCCTGGTAGGCCCATTGTGGCTGCTATGGACAGTGTAACCACCGGTCTTAGCCAATACATCGATTTGTATCTACAGCCCATAGTTCAGCAACTACCATCTTTCATTAGAGATGGCCTGCATCTGTTGGAGCTTCTGGCACTTTATAGGTGGGAATCTACTTATACGTGGCTTTCTCTGGATGTCACGTCCTTATACACTTCAATCCCACACCAATTTGGCCTTCAAGCACTGGAATTTTTTTTAGCTCAAGATCCTATGCTAAATGCTAGGCAGGCTACGTTTATTTTGGAGGCCACTGATTTTTGTTTGTGTCACAATTATTTTGATTTCAATGGCGATTTCTTCTTACAGCTGCAGGGAACCGCCATGGGAGCTAATTTCGCTCCTTCATACGCAAATTTGGCCATGGGCTATTGGGAGAAGAATCACATTTGGTACAATAATCCCTATTCAGCCAACATTATATTTTTTGGGCGATACATCGACGATATTATCGTGATTTGGGATGGCCCTGTTGAACTAATTGGACTGGCTTTTACTCATGTTTTTGACTCCAATAATTTGACCTTTCTGGACTTAGAACTAAGCCATAAAGATGTAAGTATTATTGCCCGAAATTATACCAAACCAACGGCTGGCAACTCTTACTTGCGTTTTCATAGCTGCCATTATCCTAAGTGGATTAAAAATATACCGAAAGGGCAGTTCTGTCACCTTAGACAGAACTGCACCCGCAATATTGATTACGCTGCATCTAGCATTTCTTTGAAAAAGAAATTTGCAGATAAATTATATCCTAATGATTTGGTAGATGAAGCATGCACCTTCTACTCTAAAGGCAAACCTGTGAGACCCAAAAAAAGCGAAATTGACCACTCCACGCGATTCATCACCACCTTCCATTTTCAATATAGGAAAATGGAAAAAATAATGAGCAAACACTGGGATATCCTACTACAGGACCCTCTTTTGAATACCATTCTTCCTACTAAACCCAGAGTCACATATCGCAAAGCCCCAAATTTAAAAAACAAAATCGCTCCTAGCAAACTACCTATCTCATCATCCAGTCAGTCTACAAACCATCCTATTACTTTAATACCTTTAGTTGGCATGTTTCAATGCAAAAAGGTGCTGTGTAAAACTTGTCCCTATATTACACATGGACAGAAATCCTTTTTTTGTAAGGGCAAAACTTATCAGCTGGACCAATTTTATAATTGCTCCTCTAATTTTATGGTGTATGCCCTCACCTGCCCCTGCGGTCTTATTTATGTGGGCCGAACCATCTGCCCTCTGAGACAGTGATTCGGACAACATCGCCGACTTATAGAGGGCGGGAAGGACATGCACAGTGTCCCGCGACATTATGCAGAATTTCATAAAAAATCCACCACTTGGCCTCCGTGTGTGGGTTATTGAACAAATTCTCGAATGTTTCACTGCAGCAGAACGTTTCAAAAAGCTTTGTGCCAGGGAAACTTTTTGGATATATACTCTCAACGTTCTTTCGTCTGGTGGCCTCAACGAGAGTATAGAAATCTCTACTGTTTTATAAAAGTTTTTTACAGATCAGATATTTTCTTATACATTATCTCCATATAGATGTGTGTGTGCTCACACACATATATTTATTTTATTTTATTTTACCTTCTGATAATATATTTATATTCTGTCCTTTAGATTATGCTACTTTTAGATATTAATATCATGTGTGGTTTTACTACTATTATTAAACCACTACTAATATCAACCTATTTCCTAGATATGGATATTCTAGCTTAACAGGAACATCTTACTATAAAATATAGGTATATTCTATATGAGCCTTCTTATTTAACATGTCTATCAGACATTTACCTTTATAGTCCAAGTACCTCTGGAGTTCAGATTTAATTAATACATATAATACATTATACTCCCTTTCTATTTTTATTTTTATTATATTTTTTTACTATTATTTATTATTATTATTTTTTAGATTATACCATTATATTACCACTCACATCCATTTACTCCCAAACTACGGATGTTTTTTCCATAACCGTAATATACTTTTTAAAATAAATTTTCATTTAAAATAATTGTATACTTCATATGAGCTTTCTCATCCAACATCTCTCATTTGATATTACATACATTCACTCCCAGGGCCAATGCTTCTTTTGGTTTCATCCAATTATGCACGCAGTAATACCTGCTTTTTTCCTTTATTCTTATGATTAGTCTTTGTAAAATTTACTGCTTCATAGAACAATGTAATCTGTGTTTTTTATCTCTATTTTACTGTATGTCCGTATGGTGTTCCATTTGATTTTTACCAATGTGTGTTTAATGCTTTCCATCCTGGCCCCACCCCCTGATGGACTATATAATATCACAGTCTAGTATCACTCCCCTATGCTTGATAAAGGAGTGCCGCTATCTCCTCCATCGATAGCGAGCTATCTTGGAAACGCGTCGCACAGGAGTGACGTCATAGCTCGGCGCCACTGTGTTTTGCGATCCAAGCCTCGTTCTGGCTCCGATCACACGTCCGTGCTTCACTTCCATCACGGACGCCGGACGAGACTTTGGGATACACCGCTACACACAGAAGTACCAGCTTGGACGCCCTCACCTTCCTTTTCTGGAACCCACACCACCCTAGACGGCCCCCCTGCTCTCCTGTACTTGGACTGTTTTTTTGGACAACAACATTGGCTTAGTGCAGCTCATCTTCAGTTTATGAGAGGTGATGTCAGTGCATCCAGACTTGTTGCCACCTGTAGTCCTCCGCTCCTTCTTGTGTTGTGAGATGTACCTAAGATCTACACTTCAGTTTTACATGTGAGTGGCTATTGTTTTTAATAATAAATTTAATTTGATACATATTCAGTGGCGCCCCTCTTCCTTGTTTTTCTCTAGTACATTGGACCTGGCTTTTTGGTTCTTTCTGGCGGCTGCCTTGAATGACTCTTTACTCCACCCATATATATGTCATATATATGTTTGTATGGATTCTGCCCCTGTGTACATAGGCAATGGTATATAAGGTATTTTGTATTGCGCCTTCTTTTACTTGTCTTTCTGCTTAAAGTATCAGCAGTCAGGCTGCCGCTGTGGTTGCTTGTTTCCTTCCCTGAGGAAGTGAGGGAAGGAGCGATCTTCGTCCGCTCAGCTCCCCACTCAGTCAGTAGTCGGCCCATGAGAGACAGAGAGTGGGAGGCTGTGAGGTGGGCAGTGGCAGGCAGCTGACAGAGTCCAAAAGCAGAGGAGGAAGTCGGATTTCGTGGCTACTGCTGAGGGTGGGTGAATATAACGATATACTGCAGTGCACTGTACATTCCTATAATGTCACCATCCATATCACTATGTATAATGCACAGGCAGCAGACAGCAGGTTCTCTCTCACAGTGTGTTACATGACATGGCTGTTGGGTGCTGATTTTGCTAACTTATTGGTCATAAGTTAACAAGGTCAGCACTAAGGATGGGCTCGGGCGTGTTCGCACAATCCACGTGCAGAGCCCGCCAGGAAGTCGGCACGGTGCTGCGCTAATCACAGGCAGTGAGACATTTCCCGATCTCTGCAGCCGCATATCGGGTAAATGTCTCACTGCCTGTGATTAGCGCAGCGCCGCGTCGACTACCTGGCGGACTCTGCACGTGGATTGTGCGAACACGCCCAAGCTCATCCTTAGTCAGCACACAACAGCCATGTCATGTAACACACTGTGACAGTGCCAGCCATGATAGTGTGTGCCTGTGTGTTATAATGCTGATGATCTTAAGCTCCCTGTGTTGCTATTTGTGATCAAGGCTTTCACACAGAGTAGACTGTGCTTGTTCAGTGGGGAATCTGTCCACTGATCCCCCCCGCTAAGTGGAGTGGGCCGATGACAGGTCCGTGTCCACTCAGCTTATGCAGAGCAGACACAGACACAGCCCACTCTACTCTAGGGGAGGCTGGTATAAACAAACCAGCTGTCCATTTATACCCGACTGCCCTCCAATCTGATCCGCTGGTTGGAGGGTAAAGGATCCCTTTCCGTTTTGTTTAGCGGATCGGATTGGTGGTAGGCGGGTGTAAATGGACACAGGTACACATTTACCGCAGCAGGGTGGCACGAGCAGGCTGGATCACATATATGTACTTCATCCAGCCTGTTCCTGCACTTTGTTTCAAGGCGGGGCTGGGGGAGGGGCCTGGGGCGGGGTTGGGGTGGGGCTGCGAAGGGGGCCCCGTCAGGTAGGCTGTACAGGGCCCCATGATTTCTATCAGTGGCCCTGGTGCCACCTATCAGTGCCAATCAGTGCCACCTGTCAGTGCCAATCAATGCTACCTGTCAGTGCCAATCAGTGCCACCTGTCAGTGCCAATCACATCCAATGAGGTGGCGCGTCAGGGGGCGGGGCCGAGTGATACAGTGAGTGGCTATGGTCGCCGGCTGTATCACGGGAGCGCGCCCGCAAGCACTCAACACCATGCGAGGAGGCTCACATGAAAGTGTTGAGTCCTTGCGGGGGGGGAGCCGAGACAGGCGTCGAGGGACCCCAGAAGACCAGGTTCGGGGCCACTCTGTGCAAAACGACATGTTTGTTATTTAAAAAAAAAAAAGTATCTTTAGTGATACTTTAAGGACATGATAGTACCTGATGCTGTTATTTCCACACTTATGAGTGCCAGAAAGGCTGCTTCAGAAAGATTTACTACAGGACTATGTGACCTAGTGTGAGGCTAGGAAGCGTCATTCTCACAGGTATGTTGTGGGATGTATCTTGGCTTTTCTCCAAAAGGGGATTGATGTGCATCTAGCTATAGGTACAATCAAGGGCAGATTTCAGCCTTGGCAATCTTCTTTCAGAGGCCAATTCCTTCTTGTGTACCTTTGTTCAAGGTGTTATGTGTATTGTTCTTCTAGTCAGATCACCTTTAAGCCTGTAGGATCTCAATTTGTTGCTTTGTGTTTTGAAGGGGCCTCTGTTTGAGCCTATTTGAGACTCTTCCTTGGTCCATTTGACACAAAAGGCTGTGCATTGCCATAGCAGTTTTATCTTGTGAGGAGCCATGACTGGTGCTTCATTATGACAAGATGGTTCTTAGTCCTTGGCTGTATTTTTTGCCTAAGGTGGTTTTGGCCTTCCATCTCAACCAGGACATTGTTTTGCTTTATTCTTGAGCTAGGCATCAGTCACCAAGGGACAAGGCTCTCCACACTTTAAATGTGGTTCAAGCTATCAAAATGTATATGAAATTAACAGCTGCACTCAGGCAATCAGGCTCTCTATTTGTCCTTACCGAAAGGCCAAATAAAGGTCAAGCAGCTACCAACACTACTATTTCCTGTTGGATTTGTCAGCTTATCCCTCAAGCCTATGATTTGAAATTAAGGGCTTCACTTTTTGTGATAAGTCCCTACCTGTTGACTGTATTGGTGTCTGTCTGGGTTCAGCCTCTCCCAGGCGCAGTCCCACATCTTAGGTTGCTAAATGCACCAACAAGGTGGGGAGCCTCTTCTGGTGGTCTTTTGGGGCTGAAAAGTTCTCTAACTAGAGACGTCAGAACCTCATGGAGTTCATGATGCATGTGTTTCTCTGCACACCTGAGCTGAATCTTTGTGCGGTGCTGGTGTCAGTGCTGCATTTTATTTTCTCCTACAAGTATGTGTTTTCCCTTTTTGTTTTCCTTCTGTGACTTGTCACACCTTCCTTGCCTCTAACTTCATTAGGCTTAAAATTTGATTGCAGATTTTCATCTGTTTGTTGTTCTGGTCTGCCTACACACTGCAAGATTAGTACTGTCCTTGTCAGTTTGTATGACACATACCACATCTACCACATAGCCAAGACCACCATGTGCTCAGGTAGGGATCATCAGTCTGGTAAGTAAGAAGAGGAAAAAGAGTGCCTTTCCATGAGCGTGGCCTTCATCTTCTGATGCAACTTAGCCCGCTCTCGCTTAAAGTCAAGCTAAAAGAGCGTGCCATGTCATGACAAGTCCAGTGTGGACAACGGCTCATCCATCCCTACAGGTCTCGCCCAGGAGGTGCAGAAAGTTACCTGCGAGTGTCAGCATTCCTCTTCCCATGAGCGCTAATGGCAACAAAGGGTAAAAAGTGCTAGGCCTGCAGCGCGGACCTATTACCAGTCTAACATGTCTATGGATATTGCCGCCGAGACCTCTCTAAGGACAAAGGATGCTGTAAGTCAGCAAATCATGGCTGTTCATGGGAAAGTAGTTAGTAAGTCTCTAACTCAGTTTTACATCCACTTATGCCAGCAGACTCCAGGTACAGAGTCAAGGACACAGCCCTGCAGATGAGTTCATGGCATGACAATCAGCCCTTCTTTTTTGTTTAATTAGTTTTTATTATAGAATAGCATGTATAGTTAACAATGTACATTATACAAAAACAGAGGAGATTGCAACTAGATGACAAGTGAACCTCGGAAAACGTGGACAGTTAGATACCCAGGTATACAGAACACTACATGAATATTCATATTCCAAGGGTGTCTGGGGCAGATATCGAGGCCCAGTGCATTCAAATCTTACCTACTTGTCATAAATCGAAGTATTAACCCAAAACACAGGGTAAAGACGCTAGAATCTACTCTGTTAAAGCCTTTTACATAGGCAAAAACCTTGAGAGAACATAATGTAAGTAAAAGGGAAGAGAGAAAGAAAGAATAGAGTGAGAGACAAGAAGGGTAGGGAAAGGAGGGGGAGGGAAAGGGGGGAGGGGATGTGTCTGCCTCGGGCCAATTTCAATCACATAGAGTTATTTAACAGCAAAGTTATCTAGGTTGAGACATAATTTCCGCATAAGCAGAGGTGTACTTAAAGGCGAACCAGCAGGACCACATTTTCTTTGCTAGGTCTGATTTATTTCTAAGGGTGAGGGTAAGATCTTCCTTATAATACGTGTAATCTACCTTCAGTAGCCATTAGCGTAAGGTGGGAACAGTCGTTTTCTTCCAATATTGAGGGATGAGAGCTTTTGCAGCAATTAGAAGGTGTGGTGTTATAGATTTTTTATATGTTCCCACTGGTTCGCCTGTACAATGTAGCAATACAATCCATGGGTCATTAGGTATCTCACAGCCTTGAATCTCTTTGGCCCAGTATAGAATAGACAGCCAATATGGGTGTATAAGTGGGCAAAACCACCAGACGTGGGCGTGTGTTGCACGGTCTCCACAACCCCTCCAGCACAATGGTGATGCTTGTGGGAAGGACTTATGAAGCACTGCAGGGGTGTAGTGCCATCTCGTCAACAATTTGTAGTTAACTTCTGCCATTTTAGAAGCTCCAGAGGAGGTGTGAGCCATTGTGAGGATAATGGATCTTTGGGATGTTGATATTGCTTTGTGGAGATCCTTTTCCCAGTTGCTTAAGAAAGTAGGATCGCATGTGTTGGTTAATGACTGCAAAACTCTGTAAAAGTGAGAGACAGGTTTCTCCACAGGTTGGTCCTTCGATAAAGCAGATTCTATGGGTGTCAGATCTGAGAGTAACCTCAGAGGTTTTGGGAGAGAGTGCACAAAAGCAGCAAGTTGGCGATATCTCCATTGATCCATTAGCTTCGACGTGGTGCTGTGTAATAACATGGACAATGGCACAATCCCCGATGGGGTGATTACCTGATATAATTGAGCCGAAGGCCCAAGATTCCAAACATGGATCCCGGAATCTATATTCCCTGGGGGAAGTAGTTGTGGCCGGTCAATGGCATAAGCGGAGAGTTGTAAGGCCATTTATTCCTTTTGCACATCGAGTCCCATACCATGAGGGTGGAGCGTGTAAGCGGTGAAGTGGTAGAGGACAAAGTTCTGTATTGCCTAGGAATCCAAATTTGTGTGAGTAGGTCTGAGCAACTAAGCTCAGTTTCCAGATTCACCCATAACTTACAGTCTTTTTGATACTTCCAATCTGATATTCTAGTCAATACTATCGACAAGAAATCAGAAGTATAAGGACTAATGCGCAAAGACCATACCCTAAACAGTAAACATCCAACCTAAGACTACCACTATGATACCAGGTAAAGAGCTGCCAACATAGATGGGTCCACTCAGCACCCCCAAAAGGTAGGCAATAAATTCACATAAGATATGTGGCGCTACTCTATCATCCAGTACCAAACCAACACTTCTGATGCAATCAGTGATCTCCTATACCAAATAGAGGGATAGGCAATGTGCCTAACGGTAACTCTAAAATACTAATTCCTAGTAGAAAAATGAGGAATCTGGGCTGATATATGCACCATGCTGAAGTCCAACAAATATTGTCAGTGCCAATAAATATATGTAAAATATGTGAGTGAACATAAACTAATAAAGTGCCTTGTGCAAAGTGTGATTCCTAATGTGTAACACTATGTAAATATATATCATACGAAACTTGATGTGGCTGGGTTTATAGCCACCCAAAATAACTGAGGTGCAAATAACAATTCCTGGTGCTAAAATAGTAAAAATTACAAAAATGGATGTAATATAAAAAAATGTAAATATGTGTAAATAAATTTCTCTTCTACAGTGTAGCAAATAATGACAATATTCTAAATCATAAACTGACCCACTGTGCATGAATAAATAATAAAAATAAAAATAAAAGCTGCAATCAGGGATGCGAGAAAGGACCCCACATCAATATAGATCCATAATAGCTTAATCAAAAAACAAACGGTGATGATTGTGCAATCATAACATCATAAACACATTAATGCACTATAAAAAATATATATAGACAGACACCCAACATCCAGAGTACAGAGGTGTCGTCCCAAGGTGACAATAGTGCAATTCAGTCCACAAAGATTATATAAAGCGTGCAACTGTGATAAGTAGTGTCCACACAAGCAGTCTTTAAATAAAGTGCAGATTATATAGTGACTGGTGCTGTTCTTCTATTTAGATTCTGGTGCACACGCCAAGTGTTTCCCCCAGCCTCTCACCTCCAGTAGCGGCCCCCAGTGGGCCAAGTAGGGCAGAGAGACAGTCTTAGGGTAGAGAGGATGGGTTTCCTGGAACGGTGTCTGTGGATCTGGCTCTCCGTCTCTCCTCCCGCCACTCACAGCACAGGGGATCTCTGCAAATGGTGTTTTCATGAAGAGGCGAACCTGAGGTGGAAAACAAGAGGGCAGGATGGGAGGGGGTCGGGAGAAGAGAAGTGAAAAGGAGAGGGGAAGAGAGAAACTGTGAAAAAAAGAAAGGCAATTAACGTTTAGCAGCAGAGAAATCACAGACCAATCTGGGGGAAGGTCAGCATGTGCACGCATATGTCTGCGGTGCATGGAGAGGGCGCACATGAGGCCCGACACCTGCGCGCTCACCGCCCCAAGAGGGACAGAAGCGCTCGGACATGGGGCCGCACAGCGCCCCCTGAGGGGGGAGTGAGGGCTCCCGGGCATCTGACCACGGGTACCAAAATAGGCGTGGCCTGGCGCTCCGGTGCCGACACCAGTTTAATAATAGTAGATGCTCAACTGATAGCAGTAATTATATAGCAAAAAGACAAAAATGTTAAACATGGAACACATATCTTAAAATGTGCAACGTAGAACCCAGGGCATTATCAAGCATCTCAAAGTGGTTCAGAACCTTAGTTCAGGTGAATGATTTAAAGCTCAAATGCCAAAATAAAAGTTAATCAACAAAACACAAATGATCAAGGAATACTTGAAGATGGAAGAGGTCCTTCAATGTCAGACGTCGAGAGAGAGAGGCCTCAGCCAGCGATTTTGGACCCTGCGCCAGCTTGGACGAAGCGTTAGAGATGGGGGATTTGTGTTTGCGATCCACCTTTTGCCAATTCGGTTCAGAGTTGGGTAAGGGCGGAATGGGGTCCTGCCAGCCAGGAAGCTCCAGTGGGGATATGTTGACATCCATGCAAAATTTCTCTAGGTCCTCCGGGAACCAAAGGATTGCTGTTTTGCCGTCTCTATTTGCAATCAGGGCCGCTGGGAAACCCCATCTGCAATTGATGGAAGCAGCTCGCAGCTTCTCAGTCAGGGGACGCAAGGCCCTGCGTCGCTCCAGAGTCTCCCTGGCCAAATCCGGGTAAAAAGAGAGAATGGCGCCATCAAAGTCTAGCGATGAGGCCTCTCTGGCCTTTTTCATAATAAGTTCTTTTTCCGGAAAGTGATGGACCCTGCAACTGACATCCCGTGGGGTGTTCGAGACTAGGTTGCGAGGTCGTAGGGCCCTATGGACTTGGTCGATTTTCAGGGGATGATCAGCCGCTTGACCCAGTAGGCCATTAAAGATGCCCTGAATGGAAGGGAGAAAATCTTCATCACCCGTAGCCTCAGGTAGGCCTCTGATTCGAATGTTGTTCCGCCTATTGCGGTTTTCCTGATCCTCGATTCGGTAGAGGGCCATCCTGTGAGCCACGGTTAATTTGCGGGTAGATGCCGGCAGGTTCCTAATGGCAGTCGCGTGGCGATCAAGGCGCTGCTCGGATTCTTCCACCCGTTCTAGGACCTAGGAAAAGTCGGAGCGTACCGCGGAGACCTCTTTTTTAATGGCCCGTTCGAGGCCTAGCAACATGGATGCCAATTCTGATTTAGTTGGTAAGTCACTCACCAAGGCTGCAACCCCAGAGTGTCTGGATGCGGCCAGGAATCGTTTTATCGAGCCTGCCGAGGTTCCTTTTTTAGACAGAGTCTTGCCTGACCTTTTCCACATCGTCTTCAAGCAGTTATCAGTGTCGATGTGCAAAGAAAATTTTAATTATTTGGTGTCAACCACAGAGCACGGGGAAGATGCGTCCCCACCGATGCATGTTGAAACACAATCAGCCCTTCCAATCAAAGAGCCCTCGAGCCCATTACAGAACTTTGTCCCCGGCTCTGAGGGCACTTTTATCCAAGCCATTTACCCGTGCCTTATACCTTGCTACACCAGAGGTAGAAGTGGGTTGGTAGTCCTCCTTGAAGGGGCTAAGCAGGTTTTGGGTGTCTCTTGGGGCCAGTCATTCATTAGGGCGGTTTAGCAGGCCTGTAATGGGATGACCCAGATGACTGCCTTTGAAGTCAGAACATACCGTACTTCATGTTTTAAAGACACGTCCTTCCATATCCCCCAATGAATTGAAAGGTGAAGAGGCTGATTCAAGTGGAGTGGCAGTAGTGATATGAAGTAAGCAGTGGGTGAGCTTAAGTGCTCGGCGGATTTGTGGATGAAGTTGCATTTGTTGTTATCAATGTTCCCTCAATACAGTACTGCATTCAGTGACAATGAAGCCCAGTCCTTGGTCAACAAGCATGTTCTCAAGCAGGGTGGTTGTAAGTGCCTGTATAATGACTAGAAGTTTTGACTATTCCAAGATCCTCACCGCCGCTCTACCCTGGATATCCTCAGTTTGCTGTGCAGATGGATGGTGCTCGTAGTCGGCCCTTGATTGCCGTATAACAGTGTTTAAGTTTTATAGAGTGGCACACATCCTTGGAATGTCAAACGCGCTTTATAAGCCACATGTACATCCCAACGCTAAACACTATTCCATAGGAGGTTGAGGCTCCTGTGAGTTCTTTCTGCTAGTTTGGTCCACTCTACATTCCAGGACTCAAGATACTTTTGCCAGAATGGAAAACTTCAAGAGCAAATGGAAGGGTGTGCAAGGGCACTTTTCTGAAGGACGCACAGCCGTTGTCCTTTTCAATCCCTTCATCTCCTACAGGAGTCCGGTTGACGGGAGACCCCCCACAGGCTAGTGCGGTGGGGACCAGGGTGGCTAAATGAGCACACAGATGGTAAATCACATTTTTTTGGGATATGTGAGTGCCATCTACAGTAAAACTCTGTTAATTTTGGTGCTTCAGACATCACCCTCCAGACCATTTCTTCATCCTGACAAGAGATTCACATTCCGCTCAGTAGGGATGAGCCGAACACCCCCTGGTTCGGTTCACACCAGAACCTGCGAACGGACCAAAAGTTTGCGCAAACTTTAGAACCCCTTTAAAGTCTATGGGACTTGAACGTTTGAAATCAAAAGTGCTAATTTTAAAGGCTAATATGCAAGTTATTGTCCTAAAAAGGGTTTGGGGACCCGGGACCTGCCCCAGGGGACATGTATCAATGCAAAAAAAAGTTTTAAAAACTGACGTTTTTTCGGGAACAGTGATTTTAATGGTGCTTAAAGTGAAGAAAAAGTTAAATATTCCTTTAAATATCGTACCTGGGGGGTGTCTATAGTATGCCTGTAAAGCGGCGCATGTTTCCCGTGCTTAGAACAGTCCCTGCACAAAATGACATTTTTAAAGGAATAAAAGTCATTTAAAACTGCTTGTGGCTTTAATGTAATGTCGGGTCCCGGCAATATGGATGAAAATCAGTGAGACAAATGGCATGGGTACCCCCCACCCCCCCAGTCCATTACCAGGCCCTTTGAGTCTTGTATGGATATTAAGGGGAACCCCGCATCCAAATTAAAAAAAGGAAAGGTGTGGGGCCCCCAGGCCCTATATACTCTGAACAGCAGTATACAGGCGGTGCAAACAAGACAGGGATTGTAGGTTTGTTGTTTACCACTTCAGCTCCGGAAGGATTTACCCCCTTCCTGACCAGAGCACTTTTTACAATTTGGCACTGCTAATTGATTTAACTGCTAATTGCGTGGTCATGCAATGCTGTACCCAAACGAAATTTGCGTCCTTTTCTTCCCACAAATAGAGCTTTCTTTTGATGGTATTTGATCACCTCTTCCTTTTTATTTTTTGCGCTATAAACGGAAAAAGACCGAAAATTTTGAAAAAAAATGATATTTTCTACTTTTTGTTATAAAAAAAATCCAATAAACTAAATTTTAGTCATACATTTAGGCCAAAATGTATTCGGCCACATGTCTTTGGTAAAAAAAATGTCAATAAACGTATATTTATTGGTTTGCGCAAAAGTTATAGCGTCTACAAACTAGGGTACATTTTCTGGAATTTACACAGCTTTTAGTTTATGACTGCCTATCTCATTTCTTGAGGTGCTAAAATGGCAGGGCAGTACAAACCCCCCCCAAATGACCCCATTTTGGAAAGTAGACACCCCAAGGAAATTGCTGAGATGCATGTTGAGCCCATCGAAAATTCATTTTTTTTGTCCCAAGTGATTGAATAATGACAAAAAAAAAAATTTACAAAAAGTTGTCACTAAATGATATATTGCTCACACAGGCCATGGGCATATGTGGAATTGCACCCCAAAATACATTTAGCTGCGTCTCCTGAGTATGGGAATACCACATGTGTGGGACTTTTTGGGAGCCTAGCTGCGTACGGGGCCCCGAAAACCAAGCACTGCCTTCAGGATTCCTAAGGGCGTACATTTTTGATTTCACTCCTCACTACCTATCACAGTTTTAAAGGCCATAAAATGCCCAGATGGCACAACCCCCCCCCCCCCAAATGACCCCATTTTGGAAAGTAGACACCCCAAGCTATTTGCTGAGAGGCATGTTGAGTCCATGGAATATTTTATATTTTGACACAAGTTGCGGGAAAATTACAAACTTTTTTTTTTTTTTTTTTGCACAAAGTTGTCACTAAATGATATATTGCTCAAACATGCCATGGGCATATGTGGAATTGCACCCCAAAATACATTCTGCTGATTCTCCTGAGTATGGAGATACCACATGTGTGGGACTTTTTGGGAGCCTAGCCGCGTACAGGGTCCAGAGGATTTCTAAGGGCATAAAGTTTTGATTTCACTCCTCACTACCTATCACAGTTTTGAAGGCCATAAAATGCCCAGATGGCACAAACCCCCCCAAATGACCCCATTTTGGAAAGTAGACACCCAAGCTATTTGCTGAGAGGCATGTTGAGTCCATGGAATATTTTATATTTTGACACAAAATGGGGTCATTTGGGGGGGGGGTGCTATCTTGGCATTTTATGGCCTTTGAAACTGTGATAGGTAGTGAGGAGTGAATCAAAAATTTACGCCCTTAGAAATCCTGAAGGCGGTGATTGGTTTTCGGGGCCCCGTATGAAGCTAGGCTCCCAAAAAGTCCCACACATGTGGTATCCCCGTACTCAGGAGAAGCAGCAGAATGTATTTTGGGGTGTAATCCCACATATGCCCATGGCATGTTTGAGCAATATATCATTTAGTGACAACTTTGTGCAAAAAAAAAAAAAATTTTTCTTTTTCCCGCAACTTGTGTCACAATATAAAATATACCATGGACTCGACATGCCTCTCAGCAAATAGCTTGTGGTGTCTACTTTCCAAAATGGGGTAATTTGGGGGGGTTTGAACTGTCCTGGTATTTTATGCACAACATTTAGAAGCTTATGTCACACATCACCTACTCTTCTAACCACTTGAAGACAAAGCCCTTTCTGACACTTTTTGTTTACATGAAAAAATTATTTTTTTTTGCAAGAAAATTACTTTGAACCCCCAAACATTATATATTTTTTAAAGCAAATGCCCTACAGATTAAAATGGTGGGTGTTTCATTTTTTTTTTTCACACAGTATTTGTGCAGCGATTTTTTAAACGCATTTTTTTGGGGAAAAAACACACTTTTTTAAATTTTAATGCACTAAAACACACTATATTGCCCAAATGTTTGATGAAATAAAAAAGATGATCTTAGGCCGAGTACATGGATACCAAACATGACATGCTTTAAAATTGCGCACAAACGTGCAGTGGCGACAAACTAAATACATTTTTAAAAGCCTTTAAAAGCCTTTACAGGTTACCACTTTAGATTTACAGAGGAGGTCTACTGCTAAAATTACTGCCCTCGATCTGACCTTCGCGGTGATACCTCACATGCATGGTGTAATTGCTGTTTACATTTTACGCCAGACCGACGCTTGCGTTCGCCTTTGCATGAGAGCAGGGAGGGACAGGGGTGCTTTTTTTTCTTTATTATTTTTTTGCTTTTTTATCTTATTTTTAAACTGTTCCGTTCATTTTTTAATTTTTTTAATCATTTTTATTGTTATCTCAGGGAATGTAAATATCCCCTATGATAGCAATAGGTAGTGACAGGTACTCTTTTTTGAAAAAATTTGGGTCTATTAGAACCTAGATCTCTCCTCTGCCCTCAAATCATCTGACCACACCAAGATCGGTCTGATAAAATGCTTTCCCAATTTCCCAATGGCGCTGTTTACATCCGGCAAAATATAAGTCATGAAATGCTCGTAGCTTCCGGTTTCTTAGGCCATAGAGATGATTGGAGCCATTCTGGTCTCTGATCAGCTCTATAGTCAGCTGGCCGAATCACCGGACGCATTCTCAGGTTCCCTGTTGGGACAGGAGAGCCAGAGAAAAACATGGAAGACGGTGGGGGGGCATTCCCTCCCACTGCTTGTAAAAGCAGTCTAGAGGCTAATTAACCACTAGGATTGCTTTTACATGAAAGCCGACCGCTGGCTGAAAAGAATGATACTAACGTGATACCTAAACCTGCAGGCATCTTTCTGGTATAACCACTCAAAGTCCAGCAACATACCAGTACGTTGCTGGTCCTTGTTGGGCATATATTGTAAACTTTTTTTTCATGCAGCCTGTGGGCTGAACGAAAAAAAGATATTGATCGGTGGGTATGTCCACCATTAGAATACCTCCATTCATCCACCCACTTCTAATGATGGGCATACATGCACCGTTTATATATGCCGAAGCATGGGGGCATCCTCCCGCAAAAGGTAACAGCAAATCGCTCCTCCAGCCACTGCTGCCCCCATGCTTCGGCATATATGCTGAAGTATGTAACTGTGGTGGTGAAATCACCTCCGACAGCGCTGGAGTCACGGCTTTATGTATCGTCGGAGCAAACTCTGTTGCTGTCAAGATAAATAAATCCGCTCTGCAGCTGAATGGTGTACCTGCTAAGCAAATGATGGTTAACAATAAAACAAAATAACATTACAGTATAACAGTAAGACTTACCATACCTGCAAAGCAAATACAAAAAAAAAAATAGTAAAAAATAAAACATTTAAACGCAACCTGTGCCTAAAATATATATATGCCGAAGCATGGGGGCATCCTCCCGCAAAAGGCAGGAGCAAATCGCTCCTCCACCCACTGCTGCCCCCACGCTTCGGCATATATGCTGAAGTATGTAACTGTGGTGGTGAAATCACCTCCGACAGCGCTGGAGTCACGGCTTTATGTATCGTGGGAGAAAACGCTGTTGCTGTCAAGATGAATAAATCTGCTCTGCAGCTGAATGGCGTACCTGAAAACAAAAAAATGGTTACCAAACATGATAAAAACATAACAACAGTAAAACATTGCAGAATAGAATACAGTAAAAAAGAGCAGAACAATAGAGAGAGAATAGAGAGAGAGAACAATAAAACGACAACTATTTTTGGTTTTTATTTTATATTTTTTTGTGTGTTTTTTTTTTTTTTTTTACTTTTTTTTGTAACTTTAACTTTTGTAACTAGTACCAGGTTTGGGTCTCTCAAAATGCGATGGCATCTTGGGAGACCCTGTGAAAGTGTGTCCTAGTCTGTGCAGTGCTGTACCCTACGCTAATACTCAACTAGTGTATGGTAGCGTTCAAAACATTCACCAATGCAAAGACCAGGATTGTCAGGACAGAAGGGAAAATAATACCGGGTGTCACGCCTAAATCCGTGCTTGCTGCAGACACAACATCTTTTTTGGGGGGCTCGTTGGGTAGGGGTACTCGGGAGGACATAAAGAAAATGCCTCTCATGCAGCTGTCTTACTGCATTTGGTTGGGGATGGTGAGGTGGAGCACCGTCTGGAAACAGAAGGGCTCTGACGATCTCTTCCTGGAATTTAAGGAAGGATCCAGTCCGTCCTGAAGCTCTGTATAGCATATAAGCATTCAGCAAAGCCAATTGAAATAAAAAACAGACACTTTTTTGTACCAGCGTCTGGCCTTACGGGCAACTAGGTACGGCGCCAACAACTGGTCGTTGAGGTCCACCCCTCCCATATTTTGGTTATATTCGTGGACACAGAGGGGTTTCTTCACAACACCAGTCGCCGTAGTAATTTGGACCACTGTGTCTGCATGAAGGGAGGTAAGAACCAAAACATTCTTATTGTCCCTCCACTTCATAGCGAGCAAATTATTACACTGCAAGCAGGCTCTCTGCCCCAGCCTAAGACGGGAATCTACAAGCCGCTGGGGAAAGCCCCGGCGATTAGGTCGCACGGTGCCACATGCTCCAATCTGATGATCAAAAAGCTAACTAAAAAGTGGCAATAATTGTCCACGTACAAGGGTGACACCAAGTCCCACACTATCTTGCCAGCACTTCCTATGTAGTCAGGGCAGTTTGTCGGCTCTACGTGACTATCTTTGCCCTCGTAAACCATAAAACTACATGTATAGCCTGTGGCCCTGTCATAGAGCTTATACATCTTGACCCCGTATCTGACACGCTTCCTGGGAAGGTACTGTTTGAATGACAAGCAGCCAGAAAATTTAATCAGGGACTCATCAACGCAGACAACTTGATGGGGAGTAAACAAGTCTGCAAAACGTTGGTTGAAATGGTTTACGAGGGGCTGAATTTTGTAGAGCCGATCGTATTCAGGGTCTCCACGACAGAGTTCATTGTTGTTGAAGTGCATGAACCGCAAAATCTGCTCATATCGTGCCCTGGTCATGGAGGCAGAGAACACGGGCATATGGTAAATTGGGTCAGTGTACCAATATGACCGCAACTCACTCTTTTTATTTATGCCCATGTTGAGGGAAAGGCCCAGAAAGATCTTAAATTCGGAGACCGTAACTGGTCTCCAATCTCTGGCAAGGGAGGACTGGGGAATAGTGGCGATGTGTTAACCAGCGTATAAATTGCTTTGGTCCACAATAGATCTATAGAGATCTTCGGTGAAAAACAGTGAATAAAAATCAAGTGGCGTAAAATCAACTGTTTCCACCTGAATTCCGGGTTGGCCAGTGAATGGGGGAAGTACAGGTGCTGCAGAAGTGGTGGGTACCCAATTCGGATTGGCGAATGCAGCAGAAGGGCACTATAGGCACGACGGGCCTGTGTTCGTCTTCTTGGTGGCAGCGGGACACTACTTGTGCTTGCCACCTCGCCAGCTTGAACTGCACTTATGGGACTCGCCACGTCACCACGTGATACTGCAGTGCTGGATGTACGACCAGGGTGTACTAGGCCGCTGGTGCTTGCCAGTTCACCAGAAGGAATAGCGGCGCTAGTACTGCTCTGCTCCATATGAGAGCCCTGTGGTTCTTGCACTTCAAGGACAGAAGAAGAAGATTGGGGTCTGGTACGCCTGACCTTGGCAGGGACCACAACTCCGTCGTCAGAGCTATCTGTCATGGAGCCGCTGTCGTCTACAGGATCGTATTCTGAGCCTGAATCTGACAGATGAGTGATTTCCTCTTGACTATCCGTCATGCTCAGAATTGTGTAGGCCTCTTCACTAGTGTACCTTCGATTTGCCATTTTGGGCTCTAAATTTAGGGGTACACTAGTGAGACTCACAGGCTCCTGACTGTTAGCGACTGATTCAAAACGCTACCAAAAAACTGTTAGCGATCGCAGGGATCACGCCTGACTCTGCGAACGCTGCAGTTATGTGTGCTTAGTGTTTTGTAAGTGTCAGTGATCGATCGATACTGCACTTAGGTGGGCTGGGCAGGGCTGGGACGAAGGGCAAAGCGCAGGTGCTAGCAGGTATCTGGGCTGATCCCGCTAACACTGTGTTTATGGGAACCCTAAACTGCTGGGGACGCTAGTATAGATCTGATCGGATCAGATATCGATCCGTTCAGATACTATAGCCCTAAGGGAGGTGTCTGCTGCGTGCGTGGGTGTTAGCGGTACTGACGCTAAACTGACGCTGCCTGGGGCGACGCAGACCTTATCTGACCCTAAAAACGTAACTTATATCACCCCCGGGCAATTAGGGGGTTAAACCTTTATAAGGTAATAAACGGCGGGTGCCCTAAAACTATAATAAACTATAATAAACTAACTAACCAGCGTCACACGTAACACTTATACGGTGATCACTGGTTAAATGGTTAACTAGGGGGCAATCAGGGGGTTAAAACCTTTAGTAGGTAGTATATGGGGGTCCCTGTCGCTATAAAACGCTGACGGCGAACCTATATACTTTATATACTTACCTCCCTAACTAGCGTCACCTGTGTCACTAATACAGCGATCAGAAAAACGATCGCTTAGTGACACTGGCTGCCGGGGGGTGATCAAGGGGTTAACCTTTATTAGGGGGGATTAGGGGGGTACCCTAGACCTAAAGGGGGGGTACCCCAGACCTAAAGGGGGCTAACCCTAACTGCCCTAACACTTATAACTGTCACAAACTGACACCAATGCAAAAAAAAAACTGCTATTGGTGTCACTGTGACAGGGGGTACAGGGGGGTGTTGGGGGGGTGATCGGGGGGTGACTGGGGGGTGAAAAGTGTGCCTGCGTGTTTTACTGTTAGTGTAGTGTTGTGCAAACTCACATTGGTGGTGGTGGTGTTGCCACAACACTGTAAGCCCTCACAGTTACTCTTGGTGGGTGCAGGAATGGGCCCTGCTGTGAAATATTAGATCAAGAATTGTAATTACATGTCCCTTTTGAACAGGGGCAGAAAAATCGGGCCTTAGGCACTGGTGCCACAATACTGCAACCCCTAACAGATGCTATAGTTGGAGCGCAGGAATGAGCCCTGCTGCAAAGTATTGCATTAAAAATTGTAATTATATGCCCCTGTTCAAAAGGGGCTGAAAAATTGGGCCTTGGGCACTGGTGCTGGTGCCACAACATTGCAACCCCTCACAGATACTCTAGTTGGAGCGCAGGAATGCGCCCTGCTGCAAAGTATTGCATCAAAAATTGTGATTACACGCCCCTATTAAACAGGGGCAGAAAAATTGCCACAACACTGCAACCCCTCACAGATGCTATAGTTGTAGCGCAGGAATGAGCCCTGCTGCAAAGTATTGCATCAAAAATTATAATTATACGCCCCTGTTAAACAGGGGCTGAAAAATTGGGCCTTGGGCACTGGTGCTGGTGCCACAACACTGCAACCCCTCACAGATACTATAGTTGGAGTGCAGGAATGAGCCCTGTTGCAAAGTATTGCATCAAAAATTGTAATTATATGTCCCTGTTAAACAGGGGCTGAAAAATTGGGCCTTTGGCGCTGGTGCTGGTGCCACAACACTGCAACCCCTCACAGATACTATAGTGGCGGTGCCCAGAACCAAAAATGTTCTTACAAGCTATCAGCATGAAAATTGAGCAGGAAGAGGATTGTGACTCAGCATAACAGGATAGTCACTCAGCATCAGCATAGGCAGTCTTGAAGGGATCTCACATTAAAAAAAAAATCAATCGGTTACATCAGCATCAGCTGCTTAGTAGCTGGTGATCCAAGACTGATTCATTTTTATGAAGGTCAGCCGATCGTCCGATATTTTAGGCACACTCTGTGATCGGTTACAAAGCCTCCAACAGCACTGAATGTGCGTTCCGAAAGAACGCTGGATGCAGGACAGGCCAGTAGCTCAATTGCATACTGTGCAAGCTCTGGCCAGTGATCTATCCTCAAGACTCAGTAACCCAGAGGATTTTCGGTGGGAAAGATGTCCAAGTCTGATCTTGCCCCTAGGTAATCCTGCACCATGTGAATCAGATGCTGGCGATGGTTGCTGCAACCGATCAGACCTTTGGGCTACGGACTAAAAAATTGTCTGAACGCATCGGTCAGACGGCCACCTTCTCCACCGCTCCTTCTGTGATTGACCGAAGCCTCAGCAACACGTTGTCTAGGAGGACCAGGAAATTGTAACCTCCCAGGCTCTGGAAACACGTTGCACAAACCTTTCGGCAAGGTCTCCCGAAGATGTTTCATCCTCTGCTCCCTCTGCGATGGCAAGATAAGGTCTGCAACCTTACCCTTGTAACGTGGATCAAGGAGGGTTGCCAGCCAGTAATCATCCCTCCCCTTGATACCACGAATACGAGGATCCTTCCGCAGGCTTTGCAGGATCAGGGAGGCCATGCAGCGTAGGTTTGTTGAGGCATTCGGCCCAGAGTCCTCTGGGTCACTAAGGATGACATGATCCGTAGCCACCTCCTCCCAGCCACGTACAAGTCCATGGGTTTCTTCGGACTGTAAATGATTCCTTGAAGACTGCTGCTGATGCTGAGTGCCAGGCTCCACCTCCATGCTGACACAATCCTCCTTGTCCTCTTCCTGTGTGATCGGCAGGCACGCAGGAACACTGTCTGGATAAAGGGGGCCTTGAGAGGTAAGGAAGTTCTGCTCTTCCTCCCTCTGTTCTGCCTCAAGTGCCCTGTCCATTATTCCACGCAGCGTGTGCTCCAACAGGTGGAGAAGAGGGACAGTGTCACTGATGCATGCACTGTCACTGCTCACCATCCTCGTGGCCTCCTCAAATGGTGACAGGACAGTGCCTGCATCCCCGATCACAGCCCACTGGCGTGGGGAAAAAAAACAAGCTCCCCTGACCCTGTCCTGGTGCCATAGTCACATAGGTACTCATTGATGGCCCTCTGCTGCATGTGCAGCCACTGCAGCATGGCCAAAGTTGAGTTCCACCTGGTGGGCATGCCACAGATTAGGCGGTTCTTGGGCAGGTTAAATTCCTTTTGGAGGTCAGCCAGACGAGCACTGACATTATATGACCTGCAGAAATGCACACAGACTTTCCTGGCCTGCCTCAGGACATCCTATAAGCCCGGGTACCTACCCAAGAACCGCTGCACCACCAAGTTAAGGACGTGAGCCAAACAGGGCACATGGGTCAATTGTCCCTGTTGGAGGGCGGAGAGGAGGTTGGTGCCATTGTCGCAAACCACCATACCTGCTTTAAGCTGGCGTGGTGTCAACCACCTCTGAACCTGCCCCTGCAGAGCTGACAGAATCTCTGCCCCAGTGTGGCTCCTGTCCCCCAAGCACACCAGCTCAAGCACTGCATGGCATCTTTTTGCCTGCGTGCTTGCATAGCCCCTTGAACGCCTACGGAGCACCACTGGTTCCAAGGACAAATCAGCACAGGAAGAGGCCATGGAGGAAGAAGAAGAGGAGGGGGTGGAGGAGAGAGGTGTGGCAGAATCAACACTAGTAGAATTTTGGAGGCGTGGTGGCGGAAAAACCTCCAACACTACTGCACCCTGTCCTGCATCCTTCCCAGCTGCCAGAAGAATCACCCAGTGCGTGGTGAAAGATAGGTAACATCCCTGTCCATGCCTGCTGGACCATGAGTCAGCGGTAATATGCACATTACCGCTGACCGCCCTGTCCAGCGAGGCCAAAACATTCCCTTCCACATGCAGGTAGAGAGCCGGAATTGCCTTCAGTGAGAAAAAGTGGCGTTTGGAAACATGCCACTGAGGAACAGCACATTCCACAAACTCACAGAAGGGGGCAGAGTCTACCAACTGAAAAGGCAGCAGTTGAAGTGCTAGCAATTTAGCCAAGCTAGCATTCAACCGCTGGGCATGTGGATGGTTGGGAGAACTTCTTTCGGCGGTGCAGCAGCTGGGGCAGGGAAATTTGCCTGGTACAATCTGACGTTGGTGTACCGATAGCAGATTGCCCGCAAGTACTTGGCTGTGACACACCTAATTCTACACCTTCATTCCTCTCAGTGCAGTTTTCAGAGAGGACTGAAGGTATAGTGGGGTTGGAGATCCCAGCTGATGAGCAGCAAGGAGAGGTCCGCTTTGTTCTTTGGTGTGGGTCTTTTAGGTACGCTTGCCAACGAACTGCATGGCAGGTCGACATATGTCTGATCAAGCATGTGGTGCCCAAGTGGGTGATGTTTTGCCATGCGAGATATGCTTGACACATATGTTGCAAATAGCAGCAGTGGGATCTGATGCACCCGTCTCAAAAAGGGTCCACACCAAAGAACTTTTGGAATAACGCGCAGAGACAGGAGCGCCCTGCACATGCGGAGCTCTGTGGTGTGATGCAGCTGCACTTAAGCTGACTCCTGGAGGGCATGCTGCCTTGTTGGAGATGTGCCTCTTCCTCCTCTCTCCTATCAGGCACCCACGTGGAGTCAGTGATCTTATCATCCCCTCCCTCTTCATCACTGGAGCAAAGCTGGCAGTATGCTGCAGCTGGGGGAACATGACTGCCAGATTGCTGTCCTTCTTGGGCACCCCCTCTCTCTGGGCTCACGTTACTGCTTTCCTCTAGCTGGGTACCATCATCGGAGCCTTCAAAACGCTGGGCATCCTCCTGGAGCATGTACCCAACACTGTGGTCAAACAGTTCGGGGGACTCCTCAGGAGGACATGGTGGGGCTAGGGAAGGAGTGACTGATGCCATTAAGCTGAGGGAAGAGGCAACGTTGGCAGCTGCTTTGCCAGACAAAGTACCCTGAGCCTGGGTGAGAGAGGATGAGGAGGATGAGGACGGCTTGGTCATCCACTCTACCAAGTCTTCCGCATGTTGCGGCTCAAAACGGCCAGCTGCCGAAAAAAAGGACAAGCGTGTCCTACGGCCACGTGCTGATGAGGATGCACCGTCTCCACGCCCAGCACTGTTGCCTCCAGACACAGAGCTTGCTTGCCCTCTTTTATTGACTTGTGACTGTCTGCCTCTCCTTGTTGGCCTTCCAGACATACTAATGGCCTGCAGTGAGATATAGCTGCACAAAGCTGGGATGTATATATAATGATACTGCAGCTAGCAGAATCAACTGCCTGCCTGTAATATTATTAGTATGAGAACACCAGCAATTGTCTTCAGGTAACTTTAGGTGCACACTGTGCAGAGGACACAGTACACTAACTGTAAATACTGCAGCTGCCTGCCTGTGGTACTAATAGGATCAGAAGAACACCACCAATTTTCTTCAGGTAGCTTTAGGTGCACACTGTGCAGAGGACACAGTACACTAACTGTAAATACTGTAGCTGCCTGCCTGTGGTACTAATAGGATTAGAAGAACACCACCAATTCTCTTCAGGTAGCTTTAGGTGCACACTGTACAGAGGACGCAGTACACTAACTGTAAATACTGCAGCTGCCTGCCTGTGGTATTAATAGGAGCAGAACAACAGAATTGTCTTCAGGTAGCTTTAGGTGCACACTGTGCAGAGGACACAGTACACTAACTGTAAATACTGCAGCTGCCTGCCTGTGGTACTAATAGGATCAGAAGAACACCACCAATTTTCTTCAGGTAGCTTTAGGTGCACACTGTGCAGAGGACACAGTACACTAACTAGAAATACTGTAGCTGCCAGCCTGTGGTATTAATAGGATCAGAACCACAGCACTTGTCTTCAGGTAGCTTTAGTTGCACACTGTGCAGAGGATGCAGTACACTAACTGTAAATACTGCAGCTGCCTGCCTGTGGTACTAATAGGATTAGAAGAACACCACCACTTTTCTTCAGGTAGCTTTAGGTGCACACTATGCAGAGGACGCAGTACACTAACTGTAAATACTGCAGCTGCCTGCCTGTGGTACAAATAGGATCAGAACAACAGCAATTGTCTTCAGGTAGCTTTAGGTGCACACTGTGCAGAGGACACAGTACACTAACTGTAAATACTGCAGCTGCCTGCCTGTGGTACTAATAGGATCAGAAGAACACCACCAATTTTCTTCAGGTAGCTTTAGCTGCACACTGTGCAGAGGACACAGTACACTAACTTTAAATACTGTAGCTGCCTGCCTGTGGTATTAATAGGATCAGAACAACATCAATTGTCTTCAGGTAGCTTTAGGTGCATATTGTGCAGAGGACACTGTACACTAACTGTAAATACTGCAGCTGCCTGCCTGTGGTATTAATAGGATCAGAACAACAGCAATTGTCTTCAGGTAGCTTTATGTGCACACTGTGCACAGGACGCACTACACTAACTGTAAATACTGCAGCTGCCTATGGTACTAATAGGATCAGAAGAACACCACCAATTTTCTTCAGGTAGCTTTAGGTGCACACGGTGCAGAGGACGCACTACACTAACTGTAAATACTGCAGCTGCCTATGGTACTAATAGGATCTGAAGAACACCACCAATTTTCTTCAGGTAGCTTTAGGTGCACACTGTGCAGAGGACGCACTACACTAACTGTAAATACTGCAGCTGCTGGTCTGTGGTACTAATAGGATCAGAAGAACACCACCAATTTTCTTCAGGTAGCTTTAGGTGCACACTGTGCAGAGGACACAGTACACTAACTGTAAATACTGTAGCTGTTGCCTGTGGTATTAATAGGAGCAGAACAACAGCAATTGTCTTCAGGTAACTTTAGGTGCACACTGTGCAGAGGACACATTACACTAACTATAAATACTGCAGCTGCCTGCCTGTGGTACTAATAGGATCAGAAGAACACCACCAATTTTCTTCAGGTAGCTTTAGGTGCACACTGTGCAGAGGACACAGTACACTAACTGTAAATACTGTAGCTGCCTGCCTGTGGTATTAATAGGAGCAGAACAACAACAGGTGTCTTCAGGTAGCTTTAGGTGCACACTGTGCAGAGGACGCAGTACACTAACTGTAAATACTGCAGCTGCCTGCCTGTGGTATTAATAGGAGCAGAACTAGAGCAATTGTCTTCAGGTATCTTTAGGTGCACACTGTGCAGAGGACGCATTACACTAACTATAAATACTGTAGCTGCCTGGCTGTGGTATTAATAGGATCAGAACAACAGCGATTGTCTTCAGGTAGCTTTAGGTGCACACTGTGCAGAGGACGCACTACACTAACTGTAAATACTGCAGCTGCCTGCCTGTGGAACTAATAGGATCTGAAGAACACCACCAATTTTCTTCAGGTAGCTTTAGGTGCACATTGTGCAGAGGACACAGTACACTAACTTTAAATACTGCAGCTGCCTGCCTGTGGTACTAATAGGATCAGAAGAACACCACCAATTTTCTTCAGGTAGCTTTAGGTGCACACTGTGCAGAGGACACAGTACACTAACTGTAAATACTGTAGCTGCCTGCCTGTGGTATTAATAGGAGCAGAACAAGAGCAATTGTCTTCAGGTATCTTTAGGTGCACTCTGTGCAGAGGACGCATTACACTAACTGTAAATACTGCAGCTGCCTGTCTGTGGTGCTAATAGGATCAGAACAACAGCAATTGTCTTCAGGTAGCTTTAGGTGCACACTGTGCAGAGGACGCAGTACACTAACTGTAAATACTGCAGCTGCCTGGCTGTGGTACTAATAGGATCAGAAGAACACCACCAATTTTCTTCAGGTAGCTTTAGGTGCACACTGTGCAGAGGACACAGTACACTAACTGTAAATACTGCAGCTGCCTGCCTGTGCTATTAATAGGAGCAGAACAACAAGAAGTGTCTTCAGGTAGCTTTAGATGCACACTGTACAGAGGACGCAGTGCTCCTACACTAACTGTAAATACTGCAGCTGCCTGCCTGTGGTACTAACAGGATCAGAAGAACACCACCAATTTTCTTCAGGTAGCTTTAGGTGCACACTGTGCAGAGGACACAGTACACTAACTATAAATATTTGTCATGAGAGGGTTTACCCGTTGGTGGTGCTATCAGCCTCTTGGATCGCAGTACCAGTGTCCACCAGCGGGTGTCTTCCAACACCTGGGACCTGCAGTAAGAGGTCTCTCCTGCTGGTGGCACTGTTGCATCCTTGGGCCGTAGTACCGGTGTCCACCAGCGGGTGCACTCCGGCAGTGTGGAGCAAACAGCACACTCTGCGATCAGCTGTGACATGAGGTCAATTACCACAGCCTTATAAATACCCGGAAAGCCCTCATAGGCTTGCCTTGGTATCTTTCTTCCTTGCGCCCTGACTTGTTATCCTGCTATCCTGTAAACCTGTATCGGACCCTGAACCTGTTCCTGAGCCTGTATCCTATCCCATCCTTTATCTCCCTTTCCCAACCTGCCCTTGTTCAGTTGCTGATCTCCTGTGTATGACCTTGGCTTGGCTACGTTTATGTTTCTGGTATATCCCTTGTTCCTGCTGACCTGCTGTGTATGACCCTGGCCTGGCTGACATCTGTGATTCCGGTATTGCCCCTTGCTGTATATATTATCTGTTGTTTGTGGGTTTCTGTCGGTTGGTTGAGCATTATTTATATTTGGGGTGTTTGTTTATTTATATCACTTATCTTTAATAAACATTCTTATTTCACTTTACATGCGTTTTGGTTTCCTCTTTGCAGTCCACACAATCTGGTCACACCGGTTCATGACAGTATACCAAGGCCATCTCTGACCAGAAGTGGCTGCACAAGGGAACCATCTCGGTTCTGTTGCACATTACTGGGATGAATTCAGATATAATTGCTTATTATGCTCTGCTGGCAACAGAGAGTTCTGAATATCTCCGCCAGACATTGAAAGGGTGGTCCAGTGATCAGCTGCTGGAGATTATCCGTTTAGCTCACTCTGTGGTCGATCAGGGCAGTATACGGTTTGAGGATGTTCAGCCTTTGATTGGAATGTGTACAGAGCTGGCTCTGCCTTGTATTCCAGAGGGCCATGATGACTTTTCTCCCCCCTTCAGCATTAACCAGATTGCGTCCTTAGTATGGCTGTTGGAGGATGACTCTGCATCCTTTTTTGAGCATTATTCGGTTTGTCCCAAACAGTTGTTGAAGGATTGTATAGATGAAGTGCAGTCGCTGGTCAGACAGGGGGAATGTGAGGCCACTTTTGTGCTACCTGTACTTCAGGCATGGTTAGACCTGTTATGCCCAGCTTCTGTCAGCTCT
The DNA here is from genome assembly GCF_042186555.1 of Aquarana catesbeiana. NCBI lineage: Eukaryota > Metazoa > Chordata > Amphibia > Anura > Ranidae > Aquarana > Aquarana catesbeiana. The sequence continues at coordinate 493,208,396 of NC_133328.1, forward strand.
CCACAAACCAGACCTGCTACTAAATACCTGCCTGCTCAGATGTCCTTTCTCCCATCACCCCTGGCAACCTCAGCTGCAGTCCAATATACCCTGCTCCCCACCAAGTATCAATGCCCTGTTTCTACTTCCTGCACCTATCCTGCCTTTAACCCACCTGCCTCTTCTCTAATACCTGCAACTTCCCCACAAGAACTCCGTCTGGCTGCTGTTCCCCCTTCCTTGCCATATCCCAGCCCTTCCTTTCAGTATGCCTCACCTCCTGTCTACAGTCCTACAGCCACCTACAGATCTCCAGCAGTTAAGCCAAAGAAGAAACGGAAGTTCTTCCCCACTCACACAATCCTGCCAGTAACCCAACCTGCTCCCACTTCCCAGCCTGATGTCTTGAAGCTTGCCTTCCAGCCTGATGTCTTGATGCCTACCTACCAGTCTGATGTGCCAGCTTCCCAGTTTGATGTGCCAGCTTCCCAGTTTGCTGTGCCAGCTTCCCAGTTTGCTGTGCCAGCTTCCCAGTTTGCTGTGCCAGCTTCCCAGCCTGATGTTCCAGCTTCCCAGCCTGATGTTCCAGCTTTCCAGCCTGATGTTCCAGCTTCCCAGTCTGATGTTCCAGCTTCCCAGTCTGATGTTCCAGCTTCCCAGTCTGATGTTCCAGCTTCCCAGTCTGATGTTCCAGCTTCCCAGTCTGATGTTCCAGCTTCCCAGTTTGATGTTCCAGCTTCCCAGTTTGATGTTCCAGCTTCCCAGCCTGATGTTCCAGCTTCCCAGCCTGATGTGCCAGCTTCCCAGCCTGATGTGCCAGCTTCCCAGCCTTATGTGCCAGCTTCCCAGTTTGACGTGCCAGCTTCCCAGTTTGACGTGCCAGCTTCCCAGTTTGACGTGCCAGCTTCCCAGTCTGACGTGCCAGCTTCCCAGTTTGACGTGCCAGCCTCCCAGCCTGATGTCTTGAAGCTTGCCTTCCAGCCTGATGTCTTGATGCCTACCTACCAGTTTGATGTGCCAGCTTCCCAGTTTGATGTGCCAGCTTCCCAGTTTGATGTGCCAGCTTCCCAGTTTGCTGTGCCAGCTTCCCAGCCTGATGTCTTGCAGCTTGCCTTCCAGTCTGATGTGCCAGCTTCCCAGTCTGATGTGCCAGCTTCCCAGTCTGATGTGCCAGCTTCCCAGTCCTATGTGCCAGCTTCCCAGTCTATTGTCCCTGTGCCTGCCTTCCAGCCTGATGTCTCAGTGCCAGCTTCCCAGACTGATGTGCCAGCTTCCCAGACTGATGTGCCTGCTGCCCAGCTCGAAGTGCCCATGCCCGCTGCCCAGCCTGATGTGCCTGCTGCCCAGCTCGAAGTGCCCATGCCCGCTGCCCAGCCTGATGTGCCTGCTGCCCAGCTCGAAGTGCCTGCTGCCAAGCTTGAAGTGCCCGTGCCCGCTGCCCAGCCTGATGCGCCTGCTGCCCAGCTCAAAGTGCCCATGCCTGCTGCCCAGCCTGATGTGCCTGCTGCCCAGCTCGAAGTGCCCATGCCCGCTGCCCAGCCTGATGTGCCTATTGCCAAGCTCGAAGTGCCCATGCCTGCTGCCCGGCCTGATGTGCCTGCTGCCCAGCTCAAAGTGCCCATGCCTGCTGCCCAGCCTGATGTGCCTGCTGCCCAGCTCGAAGTGCCCATGCCCGCTGCCCAGCCTGATGTGCCTATTGCCAAGCTCGAAGTGCCCATGCCTGCTGCCCAGCCTGATGTGCCTGCTGCCCAGCTCGAAGTGCCCATGCCTGCTGCCCAGCCTGATGTGCCTGCTGCCCAGCTCGAAGTGCCCATGCCCGCTGCCCAGCCTGATGTGCCTGCTGCCCAGCTCGAAGTGCCTGCTGCCAAGCTCGAAGTGCCCGTGCCTGCTGCCCAGCCTGATACGCCTGCTGCCCAGCTCGAAGTGCCCGCTGCCCAGCTTGGTATGTTCCTGCCCGCTGTCATCTCGGATGTGCCCGCTGCCTGCTCGGATGGGCCCGCTGCCTGCTCGGATGTGCCCGCTGTCTTCTCAGACGTACCCACTGTCCAGTTTGATGTACCCGATGCCCAGCTTGATGTGCCCTCATCTGTTCGGTTGGAGGCCATGAACTTTGGACAATTGCACCTTGTTAGAGCGTCCGGAGGCCGCTCCTTTAGGGGGGGGTACTGTCATGAGAGGGTTTACCCATTGGTGGCGCTATCGGCCTCTTGGATCGCAGTACCAGTGTCCACCAGCGGGTGTCTTCCAACACCTGGGACCTGCAGTAAGAGGTCTCTCCTGCTGGTGGCACTGTTGCATCCTTGGGCCGTAGTACCGGTGTCCACCAGCGGGTGCACTCCGGCAGTGTGGAGCAAACAGCACACTCTGCGATCAGCTGTGACATGAGGTCAATTACCACAGCCTTATAAATACCCGGCAAGCCCTCATAGGCTTGCCTTGGTATCTTTCTTCCTTGCGCCCTGACCTGTTATCCTGCTATCCTGTAAACCTGTATCGGACCCTGAACCTGTTCCTGAGCCTGTATCCTATCCCATCCTTTATCTCCCTTTCCCAACCTGCCCTTGTTCAGTTGCTGATCTCCTGTGTATGACCTTGGCTTGGCTACGTTTATGTTTCTGGTATATCCCTTGTTCCTGCTGACCTGCTGTGTATGACCCTGGCCTGGCTGACATCTGTGATTCCGGTATTTCCCCTTGCTGTATATATTATCTGTTGTTTGTGGGTTTCTGTCGGTTGGTTGAGCACTATTTATATTTGGGGTGTTTGTTTATTTATATCACTTATCTTTAATAAACATTCTTATTTCACTTTACATGCGTTTTGGTTTCCTCTTTGCAGTCCACACAATCTGGTCACACCGGTTAATGACAATACTGTAGCTGCCTGGCTGTGGTATTAATAGGATCAGAACAACAGCAATTGTCTTCAGGTAGCTTTAGGTGCACACTGTGCAGAGGACGCAGTACACTAACTGTAAATACTGCAGCTGCCTGCCTGTGGTACTAATAGGATCAGAAGAACACCACCAATTTTCTTCAGGTAGCTTTAGGTGCACACTGTGCAGAGGACACAGTACACTAACTGTAAATACTGTAGCTGCCTGCCTGTGGTATTAATAGGAGCAGAAAAACAGCAATTGTCTTCAGGTAGCTTTAGGTGCACACTGTGCAGAGGACGCATTGCACTAATGCCCCGTACACACAGTCGGATTTTCCGATGGAAAATGTCCGATTGGAGCGTGTTGTCGGAAATTCCGACCGTGTGTGGGCTCCATCGGACATTTTCCATCGGATTTTCCGACACACAAAGTTTGAGAGCAGGCTATAAAATTTTCCAACAACAAAATCCGATTGCGTCAATTCCAACCGTGTGTGGCCAGTTCCGACGCACAAAGTGCCACGCATGCTCAGATGAAATTCCGAGACGGAACAGCTCGGTCTGGTAAAATTAGCTTTTGCAATGGATACAACATTTCGTCACGCTGCAATGTTAAAAATGGTTTAATACAGCGCACTCTCTTCTTCTTTATATTGTGAGAAGAATGAAGTAGTTTTGCTGCTCATATTCACACAGACTTCTCACAAACTTATTTCTTTATTATTTCTTGGGATTCCCTCAATATATTTACATTTGTCACATCTGACCAAATTAGCTTTTGGTTGTTTGTAATTTTTTTTGTTTTCTTCCAGACTGGTTTTGTATTTTTTGAGGGTTTGTTTTGTTTTTCAAGGCTGTGTTTTTATTGTTGTTTTTGTTGTGTTTTACTCTATAATATTTTTGTGTGTGTTTTGTGTGTCAAGTTACCACAACACCATTGATATCTTGTATTATTTAATCTGTAGGAGATTGTTTGGTGTTGGTGTCCCTTGTTAGTTTCACATTGTATTTTGAAATGTTCCTGCCTCCTCACAAACAAACTGCCCTTTTTGAATGAAAACACACATAGGCGAGTATAATAGACCAAAAATTTCATTTATTAAGGGCTCACAACTAAACAAAGAGGGAGGCAACACTGGAGAAACAGCTGAAATGGGTGAAGCCTTGGACCCCCAGGACAGACATCAACTATTTTCCAGCAAAATTGGTGGCCTGAGGAGTCCATATATAAGGGAGTGCAGTCTGGTCCAGAAGTCCCAGAGATCCAGGAAGCAGCAGATGACATCTGTGTCCCCAGGCTACATACAAGAGACTGCATCTTTTGTCAGACCAGGCTGAACCCAGGGCCATCACTCTCTGGTCTTCCTTCCACGCTGTGGCTCTGGTGGTGGAGTTGGGGCAGGAGGAGGAGGTGGAGGAGGGGTCAACTCACTCAGGTGGGTATTGGGTGTTAGTTCACCACTCACCCCCTTACTTAGGACTTTATAAAGAAGGTCCTCACATAGCTTGCGTTGACCCTCCTGCATGCCCTGCAGTTTTGTGGCAGCCATGCAGGCAAAGGCCTCTTCAGGAGTGGGTAAGGCTCGGAGGGACGCAGAAGCCTCCTGAATTAGCCTCAGCGCTGAATCCTGCATGTGAGTCGCCTTCCTCGCTCTTTTGTATGGAAGGCGGAGGGGAGGAACCTGCGATTCGGTCAGGCTTCGACTTGTCCCAGGCTTCTCCTGGCTGACACTTCGCCCCGCCTCCTCCTGGCTAAAACTTAGCCCCGCCTCCTCCTGGCTGCCACATTCCAGAGCCTCCTCCTGGCTGAGATCTTCCTGTGTATGAAAAAGGGACAAAGTTTTAGTTTTTTAATCATCAATCACACACAATTTTCACCTCCTGACTGTTGCAAATTGAATGTTAACAAATATAAGAGACTATCCTTCTGAGCCCAGCATTTTTCAGTCTTGTCCCAATTTTTTGTGCCCACTACTGTCTATTGATATGTAAAACACTTTATGAAATCAGCAATTAGTGATTAATAATAACATCTAGTAAACATCATTTATTTATTGACCAGAAATCTGTAGAAGAATAGTGTACCTGGCTCAAGCTGGGCTCCTCCACTTCTTCCTGGCTGGAAGGCCCAGGTTGGACATCGCAAGCCTCAGCTGGGGTGGAAGGAAGAGTGGAAGGAAGGGTTGAGAGGGATTCCCTGACTTCAGTGTGGTCTGACAGAAATCGCAGTCTCTCATAGTACCACAGCCTGGGGATATAAACATCATCTGCTCCAGCTCCGGATCTCTGGGAATCCGTGACCTTCTTGCGCTCCCTAAGATAAGTGCTCCTCAGGCCACCAATTTTGTTTTTTAAATAGGGGATGGTTGCCGTGGGGACCACCGGCGTCACCAACTCCAGCAGTTTCTCCAGCGCTGCCTGCCTCTTTTGTTTATTGTTGTAATGTGGATGTCTCACCTGCCACAGACAGGGCACCTCCCTGTATTTGTCTATGAACAGGGGGAGGAAATTGTGGTCGTTGAAGCCATCCATTTTCTCTGCAAGACACAACACAAGACAAACCCTAATGTCAGGCAAAACTCTCCTAATCTTGTTACAATATAGGCTTCAATATAGAAGCAGTATAGGCCCAAGTTTAGATCTTACCTTTGTGCTCACGATCGGCGCCTCCGATGCTCCTTCCACCGCTCACAGATCGTACGTACTACGCACGCGTGTTACGCTTTATACACACTGCGCATGCGTGTAACTCCGCCTGCCCCTGACGTTCTTTCTAGTATTTTCCCCGCACCTTTTCATTCGGCGCAGTGGGGGAAGAGCACATTGCGGAGACACAGCAGGTGCTTGCTAATTATAGCAACGAGGAGGAGGAGGAGGAAAGCCCGGATCCGGAAACGTCTGGATCAAGAAGGAGAAGATTTAAGGACTCAAATATGTCCTTTGGGGAGATGTTGGAGATGGTCGACATCCTGAAGAGGGCCGACTATGATGGAAAGTATGGACCTTACCCCAACCCCAATGTCAGAAAGGCCAAGATCATTGCAAAAGTGGTCAGGAGTCTGCACCGGAATTTCGGGGTACGACGATCGAAAGATCAACTCAGGAAGCGATGGTCGGACCTGAAGTTAAGAGAACACGAGCAGTACAGAAAGATCCGGAGAGTGCTGCAAAAAAGTAAGTAGTTGTGCTGTGTTCCTATTATTTTTGTGTTTATTACGTTCGTGCTGCTCCATTTAGGAACTGTTGTACAGTTTAAAATGGCAACTTTCATGTTCATGGGCACATTATTCGTTCGTATCAAACATTTTTCTTTCAGCCTATAAAACACCATTGTTTTGGCCATATGCATTTGCCCACATTTTTGATGGCAAACTTGTCTGAAAATAATTTGGTTGTGTAGATGGGTTTGTTACTAGAATGAAATGCAAACTAGATTCTGTGTAAGGAGAGGATACTCAGCAGCAGTTTTCACATCTGGATGCTGGAGCACTAGTGTGGGACACAAGAACGCCATTTTTATTTGGGGGCCCACACAGGTGCTCCAGGGTATACTATAGGGGTGTCTCCATCTGTGAAGCTTGTACAAAACAGGTAAACTATTGAAGCTTGACAAAGGACAAAAAAAATGCTACATCCTGGAACTCTACCAAAACAGACAATTGTACCCCACTTCCAAGCAATGTTTCATATTTATAGTTCTGCCATCAAATATCTGTGTGCTAAGTATAGGGTTTTTTTTTAACATAGGGGAGAAAAGACTCGGAGGACACCCCTCATCCGAGGAGACCAGAGACCCCCCACCTCTGGAAGAAGGGGAAATACCACAAAGACAAACAGAGCAGGAGGAGGAGGAAGGAGACGTGGTGGAACTAGTCACCACAACAGGTGAGTGTCTGCGACCACAGGCTCAGGTAAGAGATGGATGTCGGCATATTTATAATACATGGGTTTTTTTGGTTTCTCTCTTTTTAGGTGATCGTGATGTTGTGGATCCAGATCCTTTCACCTCGGAAAGTGCCCAGATCCTGATCGGGGAGATCATGGAGTGTAATGTTGCATTGGAAAACCTCAAGAAATACATCAATGATGTTATTCAAAAAAATAAGAACATCATTGATGTTTTGGGGAGAGTTTAAAACCCCTCCAAATTCCTTTTTTTTGTGTTCTACAATGTTAAAAATGTTTTAGCAATTTTTAGAAAAGCTAAATTTTGAAGATGCACACAGTGTGTCAATATGTGCTATCTGCCATCACGGGAGATCAATGGACGCGTTTTGGGGGTGCAACCCCTTCCTCAATAATAAAGTAGCTGAGAGGAAGGGGTTGCTCCCCCAAAACACGTCCCTTGATCCCCTATAATGGCAGCTAGCACATGTTGACATTCGTAAATTGGTGTGCATCTTCAAAATTTGGCTTTTCCTGGGGTGACTTCACCCCATCTGAACGCAATATCAAACACAGTTCCTAAATACTCATGTCTGATATTGCCTTCAAGTTCTACCAAATGTGAACTTTGTAAGTTTAAGATTTGTGTCTTTCTTGTTAAATGAACATTTCTATTTTTGATAATGCCACCCCAAAAATTGTTATACAACAAACATGTTGGTTTGTTTTAAAAACCTTTTCTAAATGCACATGTGATTGTGCAGGTATTAAAAAGATTGTTAATCAAGAATGTGTGGATTATTGTCTCAACGCTACAACACTTTTGTGGTGCTCTAATTGCTGCTTTTTGTGACAATGGGTGTTATTTCCTAAAAGGGCAAATCCACTTTGCACTACAAATGCAGTTTCAGTGCATTTTCAAGTGCACTTGTAGTGCAAAGTGTCTTTGCCTTTAGTAAATAACATCCAAAAGTGCTTTGTAAGGTTACTCAATCACGCCATTTTCAGGACTCACCACATTTCGGTCAGGGTCAGCTAAAACAAACACAAGCAGTAAATGTCACCAAAGATTTGCTTAATTTTTTTTTATTTAATCAAGGTTTTACAAATTGTCTGGCATATTGATGGCCCCCCTACCCACAAAGAACTCAAGGTATCTTAGCCGGACATCACGGGCACTCAGGGAGGGCAAGCCAGGACGGCCACTTTCAAGCGCCGTCAGGGTTGTTTCATTTATAATTCCGGCCTCAGGCCCAACTGAGCCAGCATAGTTGGCAGAATGTTGCCATAAAAAGTTATGTAGAACACAGCACACCTGGATTATATGATTCAGTTTATACTCCGCCATATGGATGGGTGTAAGAAATAGGCGGAACCGGCTGGCCATGATTCCAAATGTGTTCTCCACCACTCTTCTGGCTCTGGCCAGCCGGTAATTAAAAACCCTCTGGTCTGGGGTGAGGGTCCTCATCGAGAATGGCCGCATAAGGTGGTCCCCCAGCGCAAAGGCTTCATCTGCTACGAAGACGAATGGGAGTCCTTCCACATTGTCTTCTGGAGGTGGCAAGTCCAAGCTGCCATTCTGGAGACACCTGTAAAACTCCGTCTGGGCGATGACTCCACCATCGGACTTCCGGCCATTCTTCCCCACGTCCACATACAGGAACTCATAATTAGCCCACCACCGCCAACATCACAATACTATTGAACCCTTTATAATTATAATAGTATGACCCCGAGTTGGGTGGTGGGACGATGTGGACGTGTTTCCCATCAATTGCCCCTCTGCAGTTAGGAAAGTCCCTCCGCTGGGCAAAGTGGGAGGCCACAGTCTGCCATTCCTGTGGCGTGGAAAGAAACTGTGGAGGAAAAAAAAAATGTTGTCTTTTTGCACATTAAAACATGGAAAGCAGATTAGACACAAACATTCTTGGCCAACATCAAGATAACATTTATTAAGGGGAATTTTACAACACCAAAGTATAAGGTACACCTATCATATTCCCCCTCCTCCCCCCTCTCCTGGGCCATTTCTAACATTATGGGGGGGGACTCTTGGACAGGTAACCCTCTCCACTTCATTGAGAGATGAATGCCTAAATAATGGGTATTACTTTGAACAGCCCCTCCTTAGTTACACTATTGGCAGCCCACTGGACAGGTAAGAAGTGTCATAATACAAAGATCTAAAATTACATTGTACACATTTGAGCACATTTGGACATTCTGCTATTAACTATCAAGATAATAATAGAATACAAAAACCTTAAACAGTACCATTTGAAAGTATACAGGCAGGCCCTTGCACTACATGCTTTGGGGAATTCATCCATACATCTGAGCACAAAAGAGGTGGGTATAGTGTGTATTAGTTTGGCAAAGTCAGCAGATCGATGATTGAGGATAGATAGAGAATTGTTATCAGCTGACTTAGCAGTTGGGGGGAGGGAGGGTTAAAAATGATTTGGGGACCCCTAAAAAAAGCCTCTGGCACTCTGCCTGAATTTAAAGTACCAATCACATTACAACACATTTTAGGGGGTGTTTGGGGTAAAGCACTACTATGGAGCTGACAAAATACATTGTTAAGTGACTACATGAGGTGAATATAGGGCCTGTAGACCATGCTGGGGAGGTAAGTGAAGGCAAATATGTATGAAAGAGCAAAATAATAATTACATAAAAATCCAGCATGCATGAGGACAAAGGGGACATTCACAGCATATTACAATCATGGTAATTAGTGAATGAGGAAAGAAATACAATATATTATCAAACATTATATACAATAAAATGTGATATTAAAGGATAAAAATCTTACCTTCATATACTCCTTCTTCAGGACCTGTATGATGGCAGAATAGGTCTCTGGTATAATGATCCCCAGAGCCTGGGGGGAGATGCACTTCAAGTTCTGCAGGCTTCTCCCCGTCGCCAAGTACTGCAGGGTGGCGACGAGCCTCTGCTCCAGAGTGATGGCTTGCCTCATGCAGGTATCTTGCCTGCTAATATAAGGGGTCAGCAAAGCCAACAAACGGTGAAATACGGGGTCCGTCATCCGGAGAAAGTTCCTGAAATCATCAGGATTATTCTCACGGATCTCACGGAGCAAAGGCATGTGACAGAACTGGTCATGCTGGAGCAACCAATTCTTGGTCCATGAACTCCTCCCCACCCTATTCATGGACTGGATTTGTGTCAAAGTCAGGACCCCAACACCAGTCCCCCGCACAGCACGAACTCTACGAGGAGTATGTATACGCAACATGGCTAGAAAACGGTCGGCTGCTCAGAACGAAGTAACAGAATGCACTGAAGAACAGCAAGGCCTGTGAAGAGCGACCTGAAAAACAGCAACGAACGAACAAGAGCACAATGACTAATGAAAGTCACGCATAGCTTGCTTGCACACACTGAAGAGCAGATACAAACCCACAAGCACAAACTGAACTGCAGAAAACGATCTGAAAGCCACGAGTCTGAAAAAGCGTGAATCGTCTCTCACCAAACTTTTACTAACACGAGATTAGCAAAAGGAGCCCAAAGGGTGTCGCGCTTGGTTCTGAAATGGCCTTTTCTAGTCTCGTCGTACGTGGTTGATGTCACCGCGCTCTTGGCGATCGGAAATTCCGACAACTTTGTGCGACCGTGTGTACGCAAAACAAGTTTGAGACAACATCCGTCGGAAAAAATCCTAGGATTTTGTTGTCGGAATGTCCGATCAATGTCCGATCGTGTGTACGGGGCATTACTGTAAATACTGCAGCTGCCTGCCTGTGGTGCTAATAGGATCAGAACAACAGCAATTGTCTTCAGGTAGCTTTAGGTGCACACTGTGCAGAGGACGCAGTACACTAACTGTAAATACTGCAGCAGCCTGCCTGTGGTATTAATAGGAGCAGAACAACAATAAGTGTCTTCAGGTAGCTTTAGGTGCACACTGTGCAGAGGACGCAGTACACTAACTGTAAATACTGCAGCTGCCTGTGGTACTAATAGGATCAGAAGAACACCACCAATTTTCTTCAGGTAGCTTTAGGTGCACACTGTGCAGAGGACGCAGTACACTAACTGTAGGTACTGCAGCTGCCTGCCTGTGGTACTAATAGGATCAGAAGAACACCACCAATTTTCTTCAGGTAGCTTTAGGTGCACACTGTGCAGAGGACACAGTACACATATGCCCTGTACACACGGTCGGACACTGATCTGACATTCCGACAACAAAATCCATGGATTTTTTCCAATGGATGTTGGTTCAAACTTGTCTTGCATACACACGGTCACACAAAGTTGTTGGAAAATCCGATCATTCTGAACGTGGTGACGTAAAACATGTACGTCGGGACTATAAACGGGGCAGTAGCCAATAGCTTTCGTCTCTTAATTTATTCTGAGCATGCGTGGCACTTTGTCAGTCGGATTTTCTGTACGCACGATCGGAAATTCCGACAATGGATTTTGTTGTCGAAAAATTTTATAGCAAGCTCTCAAACTTTGTATGTTGGAAATTCCGATGGAAAATGTGTGATGGAGCCCACACACGGTCGGAATTTCCGACAACAAGGTCCTATCACACATTTTCCGTCGGAAAATCTGACCGTGTGTACGGGGCATAACTGTAAATACTGTCGCTGCCTGCCTGTGGTATTAATAGGAGCAGAACAACAGTAATTGTCTTCAGGTAGCTTTAGGTGCACACTGTGCAGAGGAGGCAGTACACTAACTGTAAATACTGCAGCTGCCTGCCTGTGGTACTAATAAGATCAGAAGAACACCACCCATTTTCTTCAGGTAGCTTTAGGTGCACACTGTGCAGAGGACACAGTACATTAACTGTAAATACTGCAGCTGCCTGCCTGTGGTATTAATAGGAGCAGAACAACAACAAGTGTCTTCAGGTAGCTTTAGATGCACACTGTGCAGAGGACGCAGTACACTAACTGTAAATACTGCAGCTGCCTGTCTGTGGTACTAATAGGATCAGAAGAACACCACCAATTTTCTTCAGGTAGCTTTAGGTGCACACTGTGCAGAGGACACAGTACACTGACTGTAAATACTGTAGCTGCCTGGCTGTGGTATTAATAGGATCAGAACAATAGCAACTGTCTTCAGGTAGCTTTAGGTGCACGCTGTGCAGAGGACGCAGTACACTAACTATAAATACTGCAGTTGCCTGCCTGTGGTACTAATAGGATGCGAAGAACACCACCAATTTTCTTCAGGTAGCTTTAGGTGCACACTGTGCAGAGGACGCAGTACACTAACTGTAGATACTGCAGCTGCCTGCCTGTGGTACTAATAGGATCAGAAGAACACCACCAATTTTCTTCAGGTAGCTTTAGGTGCACACTGTGCAGAGGACACAGTACACATATGCCCTGTACACACGGTCGTACACTGATCTGACATTCTAAAAACAAAATCCATGGATTTTTTCCGATGGATGTTGGTTCAAACTTGTCTTGCATACACACGGTCACACAAAGTTGTTGGAAAATCCGATCATTCTGAACGTGGTGACGTAAAACACATACGTCGGGACTATAAACGGGGCAGTAGCCAATAGCTTTCGTCTCTTAATTTATTCTAAGCATGCGTGGCACTTTGTCCGTCGGATTTTCTGTACACATGATCGGAATTTCCGACAACGGATTTTGCTGTCGGAAAATTTTATAGCAAGCTCTCAAACTTTGTGTGTCGGAAATTCCGATTGAAAATGTGTGATGGAGCCCACACACGGTCGGAATTTCCGACAACAAGGTCCTATGACACATTTTCTGTCGGAAAATCCGACCGTGTGTACGGGGCATAACTGTAAATATTGTCGCTGCCTGCCTGTGGCATTAATAGGAGCAGAAACACAGGAATTGTCTTTAGGTAGCTCTAGGTGCAAACTGTGCAGAGGAGGCAGAACACTAACTGTAAATACTGCAGCTGCCTGCCTGTGGTGCTAATAGGATCAGAACAACAGCAATTGTCTTCAGGTAGCCTTAGGTGCACACTGTGCAGAGGATGCAGTACACTAACTGTAAATACTGCAGCTGCCTGCCTGTGGTACTAATAGGATCAGAAGAAAACGACCAATTTTCTTCAGGTAGCTTTAGGTGCACACTGTGCAGAGGACACAGTACACTTACTATAAATACTGTAGCTGCCTGGCTGTGGTATTAATAGGATCAGAACAACAGCAATTGTCTTCAGGTAGCTTTAGGTGCACACTGTGCAGAGGATGCAGTACACTAACTGTAAACACTGCAGCTGCCTGCCTGTGGTACTAATAGGATCCGAAGAACACCACCAATTTTCTTCAGGTAGCTTTAGGTGCACACTGTGCAGAGGACACAGTACATTAACTGTAAATACTGCAGCTGCCTGCCTGTGGTATTAATAGGAGCAGAACAACAACAAGTGTCTTCAGGTAGCTTTAGATGCACACTGTGCAGAGGACGCAGTACACTAACTGTAAATACTGCAGCTGCCTATCTGTGGTACTAATAGGATCAGAAGAACACCACCAATTTTCTTCAGGTAGCATTAGGTGCACACTGTGCAGAGGACACAGTACACTAACTCTAAATACTGTAGCTGCCTGGCTGTGGTATTAATAGGATCAGAACAACAGCAATTGTCTTCAGGTAGCTTTAGGTGCATACTGTGCAGAGGACGCAGTACACTTACTATAAATACTGTAGCTGCCTGGCTGTGGTATTAATAGGATCAGAACAACAGCAATTGTCTTCAGGTAGCTTTAGGTGCACACTGTGCAGAGGATGCAGTACACTAACTGTAAACACTGCAGCTGCCTGCCTGTGGTACTAATAGGATCCGAAGAACACCACCAATTTTCTTCAGGTAGCTTTAGGTGCACACTGTGCAGAGGACACAGTACACTAACTGTAAATACTGTAGTTGCCTGCCTGTGGTATTAATAGGATCAGAACAACAGCAATTGTCTTCAGGTAGCTTTATGTGCACACTGTGCACAGGACGCACTACACTAACTGTAAATATTGAAGCTGCCTGCAGTACTAATAGGATCAGAAGAACACCACCAATTTTCTTCAGGTAGCTTTAGGTGCACACTGTGCAGAGGATGCACGACACTAACTGTAAATACTGCAGCTGCCTGCGGTACTAATAGGATCAGAAGAACACCAATTTTTTTCAGGTAGCTTTAGGTGCACACTGTGCAGAGGACGCACTACACTAACTTGTAAATACTGCAGCTGCCTGTGGTACTAATAGGATCAGAAGAACACCACCAATTTTCTTCAAGCAGCGTTAGGTGCACACTGTGCAGAGGACGCATTACATTAACTGTAAATACTGTAGCTGCCTGCAGTACTAATAGGATCAAAAGAACACCACCAATTTTCTTCAGGTAGCTTTAGGTGCACACTGTGCAGAGGATGCACGACACTAACTGTAAATACTGCAGCTGCCTGCGGTACTAATAGGATCAGAAGAACAACACCAATTTTTTTCAGGTAGCTTTAGGTGCACACTGTGCAGAGGACGCACTACACTAACTTGTAAATACTGCAGCTGCCTGTGGTACTAATAGGATCAGAAGAACACCACCAATTTTCTTCAAGCAGCGTTAGGTGCACACTGTGCAGAGGACGCACTACATTAACTGTAAATACTGTAGCTGCCTGCAGTACTAATAGGATCAGAAGAACACCCCCAATTTTCTTCAGGTAGCTTCGTTAGCACACTGTGCAGAAGATGCACTACACTAACTGTAAATACTGCAGCTGCCTGCGGTACTAATAGGATCAGAAGAGAACCACCAATTTTTTTCATGTAGCTTTAGGTGCACACTGCACAGAGGATGCACTACACTAACTTGTAAATACTGCAGCTGCCTGCTGTACTAATAGGATCAGAAGAACACCACCAATTTTCTTCAGGTAGCTTTAAGTTCACACTGTGCAGAGGACACAGTACACTAACTGTAAATACTGTAGCTGCCTGCCTGTGGTATTAATAGGATCAGAACAACAACAATTGTCTTCAGGTAGCTTTAGGTGCACACTGTGCAGAGGACGCAGTACACTAACTGTAAATACTGCAGCAGCCTGCCTGTGGTACTAATAGGATCCGAAGAACACCACCAATTTTCTTCAGGTAGCTTTTGGTGCACACTGTGCAGAGGACGCACTAAACTAACTGTAAATACTACAGCTACCGGCCTGTGGTACTAATAGGATCAGAAGAACACCACCAATTTCCTTCAGGTAGCTTTAGGTGCACACTGTGCAGAGGACACAGTACACTAACACGTAAATACTGTATCTGCCTGCCTGTGGTATTAATAGGAGCAGAACAACAACTTGTGTCTTCAGGTAGCTTGAGGTGCACACTGTACAGAGGACGCAGTACACTAACTATAAATACTGCAGCTGCCTGCCTGTGATACTAATATGATCAGAAGAACACGCCCAATTTTCTTCAGGTAGCTTTAGGTGCACACTGTGCAGAGGACACAGTACACTAACTATAAATACTGTAGCTACCTGGCTGTAGTATTATTGGATCAGAACAACAGCAATTGTCTTCAGGTAGCTTCAGGTGCACACTTTGCAGAGGACGCAGTACACTAACTGTAAATACTGCAGCTGCCTGTCTGTGGTACTAATAGGATCAGAAGAACACCACCAATTTTCTTCAGGTAGCTTTTCACGGTCAAAAGATCTAATTTTATTGATAAAAAGATCAACGTGGTACAGACAGAAAGAAATAAATGGTATGTCATACATGTCATATATGGTTGGTAAAGTCACAAGAATACAAGGATTGGTATCCCTCAACTCGCATATCATATAATTTAGCAGTCTAAACCTTCCATAGAGTGTAATTTATTTTAGTCAATTAGAAAGCAAAGAAATAAGGGAAAAATTCCCCAATTTTTACCATCATAGACCCGGATGGAGTAACACTAGGTGGGGGGGGGAGGGGGGAAGGGAAGGGCGGGGTAGAGGAAAGGGGGAGGGATGGAAAAGGGAGGGGGAAAAATGGGGAGGGGGGTGGGGGGGGAGGGAGACCAGAGCATCCCAGACAGCAGTCATGTACACCAATCATCATGTAATTTAGGCTAAACCCCTAGGCTGTCCAGGGTGACCAAATACCCTCAAATTTTTTGGGACATTTTCTATTCAGATATGTCATTTTGTACAGTGGAAGAGCCTTATTAATAGTTTCTTCCCAAAGCGTCATGGTGGGAGGAGTTACAGATGTCCACCTAAGCAGAATGGTTTTTTTTGCATAATAAAGCAAAAAACCAATTAGGAGTTTAGTGTATCTTGGTGTTTGATCGTCTTCCTGTATCCCAAGTAGTGCCAGCTCTGGCGATGGCCTCAATGTTAACCCGAGACGCTCATTAATGGCTTCAAATACTGCAGCCCAGAACTTGGTCACTTCAGGACAAGTCCAAAACATATGGAAATATGTTCCCACATCCCTCCTACACCTACCACAGATGGGGTCTCTCAAGGGGTACAGTCTGTGCAGTCGCTGCGGGGTGTAATATACCCTATGAAGAAACTTGGCCTGTATAATTTTATCCCGGGATGAGATTACCAACCCAAAGCCCTCCTCAAAACATTCGTTCCAATCCTCTCTTTCCAAGGTGGGAATGTCCGCCCTCCAAGTCTCCCACAGCCTCTCCAGTCTGGGAGAGTCCAAGCTGAGCAGAGACAGGTACAGGGAGGAGAGAGGCTTGGAAAGCGATTCCTGGGCCAAAAGCTCCTCTATGGGGTCCATGGTTAGGGCAATAGGTCCTGGAAACTGTGCTCTTGCTGCATGGCGCAATTGCTGATATCGGAAATACATCCACCTGGGAAGCTTAAATTTGTCTGAAAGGTCTTTAAACGTCAATAATTTCCCAGCAGGCATAATGTCTCGAATAGTCTTCACCCCATACTTTGCCCAAAGTTGTGGGTCTGGGATTGTACGGAAATGTGGGAAACTAGTATTACCCCACAAAGGTTGAAAGGGTGACCAGCGATTTGGCTTGAGAAACCTCCTTCTAGCCACCACCCACACTCTAAGTGTCGTCCTAGTTGGAAGCGGCAGACTAAGATAGGCCCCAGGTCCTCTATACACTAGATTCCCAAGATCTCCCAGGGATCCCAGAAAAGCCGCCTCGAGGCAGACCGCCGCATTGGCTCTAGAGCGGAGGAACCACCATCTGACCGAAACCAAAATGACCGCCCAATAATAAACCCGGAAGTTGGGCAACGCCAGTCCCCCACACCGCACCGGAAGACATAGGGTGAATCGTGCCAGTCTAGGGGTGGAGCCTCCCCAAACAAAGGACCCAATACATCTTTCCAGTTCTCTAAAGAATGTGTTTGGGATCAACACTGGAGAATTTCTAAATAAGTAATTGAATTTGGGAAGGAAAACCATCTTTATCAAGTTTATGCGTCCTAACAAATTAAGTGGAAGGTTTCCCCAGGAGGCACACTCAGCTCTAAATTGCGTCAGAACAGGGCGAAGGTTTAGTTCGTAGAATTCCGAGGGGTCCCGACTTATTTGAATGCCCAGATATTTGAAACTCGAAACCCACTGCAACTGAGTGGGGGCCGCCGTGGCCCGCGCCAAGGGGTCGAGAGGAAACAACACAGACTTGGTCCAATTTATTCTCACTCCCGAGAATCGACCAAACCCGTCGAAGAGCTCGAGAGCAGAACGCAAGGAGGAGTCCGCGTCGTGCAGGTATAGTAAAGCGTCATCGGCGTATAAAGACACCTTCTCCTCCAAGGAGCCAATACGCAGCCCCTCCACCCCCGGGGACGCCCTGAGCAATATGGCCAGGGGTTCCAGCGCCAGGGCAAACAGGGATGGGGAGAGGGGACATCCCTGACGCGTGCCACGCTGTAATCGAAACCCCCCGGAAACCTCCCCGTTAGCCCTAACACACGCAGAAGGCCTTTCATAAAGCAACCGTAGCCAGTGCAAAAAATGAGGGCCAAACCTGAATCTACCCAGGACCTCCCAGAGGTAGCCCCACCCGACCGAGTCGAATGCCTTCTCGGCGTCGAGCGAGGCAACCACCCGGGATCCAGCATTCTCATGGGGGATGGTCAGATTAAGCTGTAGTCTCCTTAAGTTTATGTCAGTACCCTTACCGGGCATGAATCCCGTCTGGTCCACATGTACCAGGTCATCCAGGACCTGCGCCAGGCGATTTGCCAGTATTTTGGCCAATAGTTTAGCATCGACGTTGATTAAGGAAATCGGTCGATACGACGCGCAGTCCTCAGGATCCTTACCCGGCTTGGGCACCAGCACTATTACCGCTTCAGACATAGACTCTGGTAATGACCCGAGTTCAGCAAACTGCGCAAACAACCTCGTGAGCCTAGGAGCCAGAAACTCTTGATAAGTGGTATAAAAGTCAATCGGAATGACAACTGCACCAGGAGTTTTCCCTGGTTGCATCTGGGTCATAGCGATCTGGACCTCTTCCAGTGTAATGTTCTTTTCTAAGTTCTCCCTGGCCTCCCGGGACAGGGACGGAAATTCAACCCTATCCAAGTAGGCCCCAAGTTCCTCTGAGTCATAATCCACCCTAGTTGAGTAAAGAGCAGCGTAATATCTCACAAATCTAGCAAGAATTTCAGCCGTGTTCGTGAGAGGAACACCCCCTTCATCTCTAACGCATCCAATATGGGTACTAGGGTTTTGGCCCCGGGACAACCATGACATTAACTTGCCATTCTTGTCTCCATATTCGAAGATCCTCTGAGCAGTGCTAAGCATTGATTTTTTTGTCATGTCTATTCTAAAGAGCTCAACCGACCGTAGAGCAAACTGCCATTTCCCATAATTAAGGGGGGTAGGGGTGGCAACATAGCAAGCCTCTTTTTCTCGAAGCTCATCCTCCAATTCTTTCAGCGACCGCACAGACTGTTTCTGACTATGGGCAATGCGGGAAATATATTCACCCCTCAGCCATCCCTTAAATGCATACCAGCTCATCAAGGTCCCCACTGAATTACCATTTTCAAGCCAGTAATGGCACAATGCCTCTGATATTTCCTCCTGTACCTTAGGGTCTGCAATCCAGTGTCCTGACAGCCTCCACAGCCTCCTCCCAGCAGTGGACCCCGATCTCACTGTCAATAGAATAGGGGCGTGATCGGATATTCCTCTAGGTAAGATTTGCACCCTTGAGATCCTCTGCAGCACCGCCCGCGTAACAAACCCCAGGTCGATGCGGGAGAGGGTCCGAAATGTAGACGAATGGCATGTAAACACTCTAGCCGAAGGGTTATAGTGCCGCCATGCGTCAATTAGTTCAAATGTGTCGGCCCACTGCATAAGATCAGGAGTTCTACGATTCGACTGGTGGAGTCTGTCAGCATCCGGAGACGGAACCAAATTATAGTCCCCCAGTAACATAACAAATGGAGTATCATATTTTATGACTATACGCATAATATCATATAGGAGGGACATATCTGCAGGGGGCGGGAGATAAAGTCCCACAATCACATATGAGGTATTATCAATTACCACATGCATAATGACATATCTTCCGCCTGGGTCAGTCCTAACGTCCTGAAGCTGATAAGAAAGGGACCGGTGAATCAAAATACTTACTCCCCGAGAGTAATTTGAGTATGTGGCGTGATAATGTGAGCCCACCCAAGCCCGTCTGAGGCCGAGAACTCGGGATCCCACCAGGTGGGTTTCCTGAAATATACAGATGTGTGGGGTATATTTTTTAAGATAATTGAAAACCAGAGAACGCTTAGCAGCCGAATTCATGCCTCGGACATTCCAGGAGAGGATTGAAAAACTAGCCATATTGTGTGTATAGAGGAGGAATGTAGGAGCATGGACCACCATCCTGCCCCTTATCCGGGGGAGGGCAAACCACCCAGGCGGAAGACATGATACCCCTGTCCAGAGCCACATGAGCTGCATATCTGTCTTGTCAGATAGCTCTGTACCACATCCAGAGACATGTATTAAATCTATAAGGGTAGTGTGTGAAAAATGCACCGTAAAAAACAAAAAAAAAAAAAAACTAAACCAAAACCAAAACCAACAAGGGTCAGCAACTGCCGCCCACCCCACCCCCCACCCCGCAGACCCTTAAAACTGGGATCATGCATATTTCCCCCAAACCCCCAAATCTACTAGAGTATCTCACTCAAGGAGGCGTGTCCCGATCCAGGTATCATAAAGTCAGCCGCCCCTCCACCTCAATTACACAGAGGGGGGACCGCAATCCAAATCAGCCAGGTGGCCACCCTACCTCCCAAAAGGAGATGCTAGAGAACCAACTTTGTCCAAACGTATAAAGGTGTATATAGTTCTCCTGGAATAACCAGGGGCACAAAACTTAAGATGTTTAGATCAATTACGTCCTGGAATTATTGAGGATGTCAGTCCTATAATGGTTTGCCTTCAAACTGACATAAGGGCTGTTACCACCCTCCGCAACAAATGCAGGGACTCCGTAGCCATCTGCTCTATATGTGCTGGCGTCTTGAAGTGTCTGCTTTTTAATAATAAAGGCCTCCCCTCAAACCAGGAGGGCATTGGGAGCATGATAACTTCAGGATCAAAGCAAGTATGAGTGTTTCTCACCAGCTCAAAATAACTGAGAGTAATGATGTTTCAGGTATTTGAATGTAATGATGCGTTCACTTCAGGGAAGGCAGTGTCTCCAACCACGAGGAAGCTTCCCTGGGATTGGTGAAAAAACGCACTGTCTCACCATCTACCACTCTTAACTTCGCTGGAAAAAGGATGCTGTATTTAATCCCCTTCGCCCTCATGGCAGCTTTAACCGCATCAAAAGATCTGCGTTGCTTCTGGGTTTCTATGGTGTAATCAGGGAACAATAGCAACTTATTATTTTGATATGTGATTTCTTTTGTCACTCTTGCAGCTCTCAACAGTTCATCCCTGTCTCTGAAATTTAACAGGCGGAGAATCAGTGTGCGGGGTGGGGAACCAGCCGGTCCCCGCTGCGGTGGGACTCTGTGCGCCCTCTCCACAGTGAAATAAGGGGAAAGCTGGGCACCAGGAAACAGGGATCTCAGGAGGTCTTCCACAAACACAGTTGGATTCTGCCCCTCCGTTCCCTCCGCCAGTCCCACTATCCTCAGATTGTTGCGTCTGCTTCTATTCTCTGCGTCTTCGGCGCGATATTCAAGGACCTTTACTTTATTTTGTAAGGTCCGGATCGCCGCTGAGTGCTCCTCTGTAGTGTCCTCCACTTGCCCTATTCTCTGCTCAGCCACCCCCAGCCGGCCACGGAACTTCTCCAAGTCCTGTCTAATCAGCCCAATATCAGTCTGCACTGCCTCCATTTTCCCTGACAGGGTGGCTTGACACGCTGATATAGCTGCCATAACCTTGGGTATAACAGGGAGGGACAGAGAGGGAGTCTCCTCAGCCGCCGTCTGAGTGGCCATGTTGGAATGGCTGTGCAGGCTTTTCACTCCGGACACTGCGGCCTCGGCAAGCTCAGCTGTATTTGGGGGAAATCGGAGCTGCTTACCGCTCTTCTGTCTGGCAGATGATCGGGACGGCATAAGGGGGTTCCTGTGTTCAGTTCAGCGGCATATAAACCAGGCAGGATAGGGTCACAGGATTAGTCTCTAGCAGAGCTCTGGGAAGCACGTCTGCTCAAGCCGACATCTTGGACACGCCCCTTCAGGTAGCTTTAGGTGCACGCTGTGCAGAGGACACAGTACACTAACTATAAATACTGCAGATGCCTGCCTGTGGTACTAATAGGATCCGAAGAACACCACCAATTTTCTTCAGGTAGCTTTAGGTGCACACTGAGCAGAAGACACAGTACACATATGCCCTGTACACACGGTCGGACAATGAACTGACATTCCGACAACAAAATCCATGGATTTTTTCCGATGGATGTTGGTTAAAACTTGTCTTGCATACACACGGTCACACAAAGTTGTTGGAAAATCCGATCATTCTGAACGTGGTGACGTAAAACACGTACGTTGGGACTATAAAAGGGGCAGTAGCCAATAGCTTTCGTCTCTTAATTTATTCTGAGCATGCGTGGCACTTTGTCCGTCAGATTTTCTGTATGCACGATCCGAATTTCCGACAACGGATTTTGTTGTCAGAAAATTTTATAGCAAGCTCTCAAACTTTGTGTGTCGGAAATTCCGATGGAAAATGTGTGATGGAGCCCACACACGGTCGGAATTTCCGACAACAAGGTCCTATCACACATTTTCCGTCGGAAAATCCGACCGCGTGTACGGGGCATAACTGTAAATATTGTCGCTGCCTGCCTGTGGTATAAATAGGAGCAGAAGAACAGCAATTGTCTTCAGGTAGCTTTAGGTGCACACTGTGCAGAGGACGCAGTACACTAACTGTAAATACTGCAGCTGCCTGCCTGTGGTGCTAATAGGATCAGAACAACAGCAATTGTCTTCAGGTAGCTTTAGGTGCACACTGTGCAGAGGACGCATTACACTAACTGTAAATACTGCAGCTGCCTGTCTGTGGTACTAATAGGATCAGAAGAAAACGACCAATTTTCTTCAGGTAGCTTTAGGTGCACACTGTGCAGAGGACACAGTACACTTACTATAAATACTGTAGCTGCCTGGCTGTGGTATTAATAGGATCAGAACAACAGCAATTGTCTTCAGGTAGCTTTAGGTGCACACTGTGCAGAGGACACAGTACACTAACTGTAAATACTGCAGCTGCCTACTTGTGGTACTAATAGGATCCGAAGAACACCACCAATTTTCTTCAGGTAGCTTTAGGTGCACACTGTGCAGAGGACACAGTACACTAACTGTAAATACTATAGTTGCCTGCCTGTGGTATTAATAGGGTCAGAACAACAGCAATTGTCTTCAGGTAGCTTTATGTGCACATTGTGCAGAGGATGCACTACACTAACTGTAAATATTGAAGCTGCCTGCGGTACTAATAGGATCAGAAGAACACCACCAATTTTCTTCAGGTAGCTTTAGGTGCACACTGTGCAGAGGACGCACTACACTAACTGTAAATACTGCAGCTGCCTGCGGTACTAATAGGATCAGAAGAACACCACCAATTTTTTTCAGGTAGCTTCGGTTGCACACTGTGCAGAAGATGCACTACACTAACTGTAAATACTGCAGCTGCCTGCGGTACTAATAGAATCAGAAGAGCACCACCAATTTTTTTCATGTAGCTTTAGGTGCAAACTGTGCAGTGGATGCACTACACTAAATTGTAAATACTGCAGCTGCCTGCTGTACTAATAGGATCAGAAGAACACTACCAATTTTCTTCAGGTAGCTTTAGGTACACACTGTGCAGAGGACACAGTCCACCAACTGTAAATACTGTAGCTGCCTACCTTTGGTATTAATAGGAGCAGAACAACAACAAGTGTCTTCAAGTAGCTTTAGGTGCACACTGTACAGAGGACGCAGTACACTAACTATAAATACTGCAGCTGCCTGCCTGTGATACTAATAGGATTAGAAGAACACGCCCAATTTTCTTCAGGTAGCCATAGGTGCACACTGTGCAGAGGACACAGTACACTAACTCTAAATACTGTAGCTACCTGGCTGTGGTATTAATAGGATCAGAACAACAGCAATTGTCTTTAGGTAGCTTTAGGTGCACACTGTGCAGAGGACGCAGTACACTAACTGTAAATACTGCAGCTGCCTACCTGTGGTACTAATAGGATCAGAAGAACACCACCAATTTTCTTCAGGTAGCTTTAGGTGCACACTGAGCAGAGGACACAGTACACTAACTAAAAATACTGTAGCTGCCTGGCTGTGGTATTAATAGGATCACAACAACAGCAATTGTCTTCAGGTAGATTTAGGTGCACACTTTGCAGAGGACGCAGTGCACTAACTGTAAATACTGCAGCTGCCTGCCTGTGGTACTAATAGGATCAGAAGATCACCACCAATTTTCTTCAGGTAGCTTTAGGTGCACACTGTGCAGAAGACACAGTACACTAACTGTAAATACTGTAGCTGCCTGCCTGTGGTATTAATAGGATCAGAACAACAGCAATTGTCTTCAGATAGCTTTAGGTGCACACTGTGCAGAAGACGCAGTACACTAACTGTAAATACTGCAGCTGCCTGCCTGTGGTACTAATAGGATCCGAAGAACACCACTAATTTTCTTCAGGTAGCTTTTGGTGCACACTGTGCAGAGGACGCACTACACTAACTGTAAATACTACAGCTGCCGGCCTGTGGTACTAATAGGATCAGAAGAACACCACCAATTTCCTTCAGGTAGCTTTAGGTGCACACTGTGCAGAGGACACAGTGCACTAACTGTAAATACTATAGTTGCCTGCCTGTGGTATTAATAGGATCAGAACAACAGCAATTGTCTTCAGGTAGCTTTATGTGCACACTGTGCAGAGGATGCACTACACTAACTGTAAATATTGAAGCTGCCTGCGGTACTAATAGGATCAGAAGAACACCACCAATTTTCTTCAGGTAGCTTTAGGTGCACACTGTGCAGAGGACGCAATACACTAATTGTAAATACTGCAGCTGCCTGCGGTACTAATAGGATCAGAAGAACACCACCAATTTTTTTCAGGTAGCTTTAGGTGCACACTGTGCAGAGGACGCACTACACTAACTTGTAAATACTGCAGCTGCCTGTGGTACTAATAGGATCAGAAGAACACCACCAATTTTCTTCAAGTAGCGTTAGGTGCACACTGTGCAGAGGACACACTACATTAACCATAAATTCTGTAGCTGCCTGCAGTACTAATAGGATCAGAAGAACACCACCAATTTTCTTCAGGTAGCTTCGGTTGCACACTGTGCAGAAGATGCACTACACTAACTGTAAATACTGCAGCTGCATGCGGTACTAATAGGATCAGAAGAGCACCACCAATTTTTTTCATGTAGCTTTAGGTGCAAACTGTGCAGTGGATGCACTACACTAACTTGTAAATACTGCAGCTGCCTGCTGTACTAATAGGATCAAAAGAACACCACCAATTTTCTTCAGGTAGCTTTAGGTGCACACTGTGCAGAGGACACAGTCCACCAACTGTAAATACTGTAGATGCCTGCCTTTGGTATTAATAGGAGCAGAACAACAACAAGTGTCTTCAGGTAGCTTTAGGTGCACACTGTACAGAGGACGCAGTACACTAACTATAAATACTGCAGCTGCCTGCCTGTGATACAAATAGGATTAGAAGAACACGCCCAATTTTCTTCAGGTAGCTTTAGGTGCACACTGTGCAGAGGACACAGTACACTAACTCTAAATACTGTAGCTACCTGGCTGTGGTATTAATAGGATCAGAACAACAGCAATTGTCTTTAGGTAGCTTTAGGTGCACACTGTGCAGAGGACACAGTACACTAACTGTAAATACTGCAGCTGCCTGCCTGTGGTACTAATAGGATCAGAAGAACACCACCAATTTTCTTCAGGTAGCTTTAGGTGCACACTGAGCAGAGGACACAGTACACTAACTAAAAATACTGTAGCTGCCTGGCTGTGGTATTAATAGGATCACAACAACAGCAATTGTCTTCAGGTAGCTTTAGGTGCACACTGTGCAGAGGACGCAGTACACTAACTCTAAATACTGCAGCTGCCTGCCTGTGGTACTAATAGGATCCGAAGAACACCACCAATTTTCGTCAGGTAGATTTAGGTGCACACTGTGCAGAGGACGCAGTGCACTAACTGTGAATACTGCAGCTGCCTGCCTGTGGTACTAATAGGATCAGAAGAACACCACCAATTTTCTTCAGGTAGCTTTAGGTGCACACTGTGCAGAGGACACAGTACACTAACTGTAAATACTGTAGCTGCCTGCCTGTGGTGTTAATAGGATCAGAACAACAGCAATTGTCTTCAGGTAGCTTTAGGTGCACAGCAGTACACTAACTGTAAATACTGCAGCTGCCTGCCTGTGGTACTAATAGGATCCGAAGAACACCACTAATTTTCTTCAGGTAGCTTTTGGTGCACACTGTGCAGAGGACGCACTACACTAACTGTAAATACTACAGCTGCCGGCCTGTGGTACTAATAGGATCAGAAGAACACCACCAATTTCCTTCAGGTAGCTTTAGGTGCACACTGTGCAGAGGACACAGTACACTAACACGTAAATACTGTAGCTGCCTGCCTGTGGTATTAATAGGATCAGAAGAACACCACCAATTTTCTTCAGGTAGCTTTAGGTGCACACTGTACAGAGGACACAGTACAATAACTATAAACACTGTAGCTGTCTGGCTGTGGTACTAATAGGATTAGAACAACAGCAATTGTCTTCAGGCAGCTTTTGGTGCACACTGTGAAGAGGACGCAGTACACTAACTGTAAATACTGTTGCTGCCTGCCTGTGGTACTAATAGGATCCGAAGAACACCACCAATTTTTTTCAGGTAGCTTTTGGTGCACACTGTGCTCAGGACGCACTACACTAACTGTAAATACTACAGCTGCCGGCCTGTGGTACTAATAGGATCAGAAGAACACCACCAATTTCCTTCAGGTAGCTTTAGGTGCACACTGTGCAGAGGACACAGTACACTAACTATAAATACTGCAGCTGCCTTCCTGTGACACTAATAGGATCAGAAGAACACGCCCAATTTTCTTCAGGTAGCTTTAGGTGCACACTGTGCAGAGGACACAGTACACTAACTATAAATACTGTAGCTGCCTGGCTGTGGTATTATTGGATCAGAACAACAGCAATTGTCTTCAGTTAGCTTTAGGTGCACACTGTGCAGAGGACGCAGTACACTAACTGTGAATACTGCAGCTGCCTGCCTGTAGTATTAATAGGAGCAGAACAACAACAAGTGTCTTCAGGTAGCTTTAGATGCACACTGTGCAGAGGACGCAGTACACTAACTGTAAATACTGCAGCTGCCTCTCTGTGGTACTAATAGGATCAGAAGAACACCACCAATTTTCTTCAGGTAGCTTTAGGTGCACACTGTGCAGAGGAGACAGTACACTAACTATAAATACTGTAGCTGCCTGGCTGTGGTATTAATAGGATCAGAGCAACAGCAATTGTCTTCAGGTAGCTTTAGGTGCACACTGTGCAGAGGACACAGTACATTAGCTATAAATACTGCAGCTGCCTGCCTGTGGTACTAAAAGGATCCGAAGAACACCACCAATTTTCTTCAGGTAGCTTTAGGTGCACACTGTGCAGAGGACACTGTACACATAAGCCCTATACACACGGTCGGACACTGATCTGACATTCCGACAACAAAATCCATGGAGTTTTTCCGATGGATGTTGGTTCAAACTTGTCTTGCATACACACAGTCACACAAAGTTGTGGGAAAATCCGATCATTCTGAACGTGGTGACGTAAAACACGTACGTCGGGACTATAAATGGGGCAGTAGCCAATAGCTTTCGTCTCTTCATTTATTCTGAGCATGCGTGGCACTTTGTTCGTCGGATTTTCTGTACGCACGATCCGAATTTCCGACAACGGACTTTGTTGTCGGAAAATTTTATAGCAAGCTCTCAAACTTTGTGTCAGAAATTCCGATGAAAAATGTGTGATGGAGCCCACACACGGTCGGAATTTCCGACAACAAGGTCCTATCACACATTTTTCGTCGGAAAATCGGACCGTGTGAACGGTGCATAACTGTAAATACTGTCGCTGCCTGCCTGTGGTATAAATAGGAGCAGAACAACAACAATTGTCTTCAGGTAGCTTTAGGTGCACACTCTGCAGAGGACGCAGTACAGGAACTGAAAATACTGCAGCTGCCTGCCTGTGGTACTAATAGGATCTGAAGAACACCACCAATTTTCTTCAGGTAGCTTTAGGTGCACACTGTGCAGAGGACACAGTACACTAACTATAAATACTGCAGCTGCCTGGCTGTGGTATTAATAGGATCAGAACAATAGCAATTGTCTTCAGGTAGCTTTAGGTGCACACTATGCAGAGGACGCAGTACACTAACTTGTAAATACTGCAGCTGCCTGTGGTACTAATAGGATCAGAAGAACACCACCAATTTTCTTCAGGTAGCTTTAGGTGCACACTGTGCAGAGGACACAGTACACTAACTGTAAATACTGCAGCTGCCCGCCTGTGGTATTAATAGGAGCAGAACAACAACAAGTGTCTTCAGATAGCTTTAGATGCACACTGTGCAGAGGACGCAGTACACTAACTGTAAATACTGCAGCTGCCTGTCTGTGGTACTAATAGGATCAGAAGAACACCACCAATATTATTCAGGTAGCTTTAGGTGCACACTGTGCAGAGGACACAGTACACTAACTGTAAATACTGTAGCTGCCTGCCTGTGGTATTAATAGGATCAGAACAACAGCAATTGTCTTCAGGTAGCTTTAGGTGCATACTGTGCAGAGGACACAGTACACTAATGCCGCGTACACATGATCGGACTTTCTGGCATACTTGGTCCGCCACACTTTCCGACGGACTTTGTCCGCCAGGTGCGCCAGACTTTAAAACGGACGGACTTGCCTACACATGACCGGACTTTCCGGCGGGCTAAGTCCGCCCGTCTTTCCGACAGACTTTCGCCGGAGTTACGGCGGACTTTCAGAATGAATGGACTTGCCCACACATGGACAAGTCCGTTCATTTTGAACGTGACTCAGGTGCGACGGGACTAGAAAAGGAAGTCAATCTTGCCGCTTTTATCGGCGAGATTGACACCTTGCGGGCCCCGTGGCGGGTCATACCAGGCCCTTAGGTCTGGTATGGATTTTAAAGGGAAGCCCCTACGCCGAAAAAACGGCGTGGGGTCCCCCCTAAAATCCATACCAGACCCCGATCCGAGCACGCAGCCCGGCCGGTCAGGAAAGGGGTGGGGATGAGCGAGCACCCCCCCTCCTGAACCGTACCAGGCCGCATGCCCTCAACATGGGGGGGGTGGGTCCTTTGGGGGAGGAGGCGCCCTGTGGGCCCCCCCCACCCCAAAGCACCTTGTCCCCATGTTGATGAGGACAAGGGCCTCTTCCCGACAACCCTGGCCGTTGGTTGTCGGTGTCTGCGGGCGGGGGGCTTATCGGAATCCGGGAGCCCCCTATAATAAGAGGGCCCCCAGATCCCGGCCCCCCACCCTATATGAAAGAGTATGGGGTACACGGTACCCCTACCCATTCACCTAGGGAAAAAGTGTCAATAATAAAACACACTACACAGGATTTTAAAATAATTTATTAAACAGCTCCGGGGGGGTCTTCCTCTGGCTTCGGGGGTCTTCTTCCGGATTCGGG
Organism: Aquarana catesbeiana; assembly: GCF_042186555.1. Lineage (NCBI taxonomy): Eukaryota > Metazoa > Chordata > Amphibia > Anura > Ranidae > Aquarana > Aquarana catesbeiana. The sequence goes on from NC_133328.1 coordinate 493,237,430, forward strand.
GGTCCCTCCGGTTCCTCTTCTCCCGCGTCCGGTTGGTTCTTCTCCGCTCTCTCCGGCCTTTTCTCCCGGTGTTCCAGTTCTTTGGCCGGGTCCTCCGCTGTCTTCAGGCCGCTCTTTTGCCAGCAGAGGTCCGGACTTCTGGGCTTCTTGGCTTCTTGTCTTCTTCCCTCTTCTCTTCTCCAGATATTGACACGACGCTCTCTGCGGCTGGACTGCTCTCTGAGGGCTCCGTTGTGACTTATATAGGTGGAGACCCCGCCCCCTTATGATGTCACAGTCCCTGGGCATGTTGGGACTGTGACGGTTTAGGGGGCGTGGTCAACATCACCCGTTGACCACGCCCCCTAAAACGTCACAGTCCCAGCATGCCCAGGGACTGTGACATCATAAGGGGACGGGGTCTCCGCCTATATAAGTCACAACAGAGCCCTCAGAGAGCAGTCCAGCCGGAGAGAGCGTCGTGTCAACATCTGGAGAAGAGAAGAGGGAAGAAGACAAGAAGCCAAGAAGCCCAGAAGTCCGGACCTCCGCTGGCAAAAGAGCGGCCTGAAGACAGCGGAGGAGCCGGCCGAAGAACTGGAAAAAGCGGGAGAAGAGGCCGGAGAGAGCGGAGAAGAACCAACCGGACGCCGGGAGAAGAGGAACCGGAGGGACCCCCGAAGCCGGAAGAAGACCCCCAAAGCCTGAGGAAGACCCCCCGGAGCTGTTTAATAAATTATTTTAAAAACCTGTGTAGTGTGTTTTATTATTGACACTTTTTCCCTAGGTGAATGGGTAGGGGTACCATGTACCCCATACTCATTCACATAGGGTGGGGGGCCGGGATCTGGGTGCCCTCTTATTATAGGGGGCTCCCAGATTCCGATGAGCCCCCCACCCGCAGACCCCGACAACCAACGGCCAGGGTTGTCGGGAAGAGGCCCTTGTCCTCATCAACATGGGGACAAGGTGCTTTGGGGGAGGGGGGGGCCCCGCAGGGCGCCCCCCCTCCCCCAAAGCACCCACCCCCCATGTTGAGGGCATGCGGCCTGGTACGGTTCAGGAGGGGGGGCGCTCGCTCGTCCGCACCCTCTTTCCTGACCGGCCGGGCTGCGTGCTCGGATCGGGGTCTGGTATGGATTTTAGGGGGGACCCCACGCTGTTTTTTCAGCGTAGGGGCTTCCCTTTAAAATCCATACCAGACCTAAGGGCCTGGTATGCCCCACGCTCGCTGCAATAGGAAAATTTGTTTTTCCTATTGCAGCGAGCGCGAAATGCAATACCCTGCCCTTGCGTCGTATCTGGTCCGTTGGACCAGCATACAGACAAGCGGGCTTTCCGTCGGACCAGCACACATGTTTCAAATCTAGGTCCGGCGGGCTTTTGGGAAAAAGTCCGCCGGAAAAGTCCGCCGGAGCCTACACACGGTCGGATTGTCCGGCAGACTCTGGTCCGCCGGACCAAGTATGCCGGAAAGTCTGCTAGTGTGTACGCGGCATAACTGTAAATACTGTAGCTGCCTGCCTGTGGTATTAATAGGATCAGAACAACAGCAATTGCCTTCAGGTAGCTTTATGTGCACACTGTGCAGAGGATGCACTACACTAACTGTAAATACTGCAGCTGCCTGCGGTACTAATAGGATCAGAAGAACACCACCAATTTTCTTCAAGTAGCTTTAGGTGCACACTGTGCAGAGGATGCACTACACCAACTGTAAATACTGCAGCTGCCTGCGGTACTAATAGGATCAGAAGAACACCACCAATTTTTTTCAGGTAGCTTTAAGTGCACACTGTGCAGAGGAAGCACTACACTAACTTGTAAATACTGCAGCTGCCTGTGGTACTAATAGGATCAGAAGAGCACCACCAATTTTTTTCATGTAGCTTTAGGTGCACACTGTGCAGTGGACGCACTACACTAACTTGTAAATACTGCAGCTGCCTGCGGTACTAATAGGATCAGAAGAACACCACCAATTTTCTTCAGGTAGCTTTAGATGCACACTGTGCAGAGGAAGCACTACACTAACTTGTAAATACTGCAGCTGCCTGTGGTACTAATAGGATCAGAAGAGCACCACCAATTTTGTTCATGTAGCTGTAGGTGCACACTGTGCAGTGGACGCACTACACTAACTTGTAAATACTGCAGCTGCCTGCAGTACTAATAGGATCAGAAGAACACCACCAATTTTCTTCAGGTAGCTTTAGTTGCACACTGTGCAGAGGACGCACTACACTAACTTGTAAATACTGCAGCTGCCTGTAGTACTAATAGGATCAGAAGAACACCACCAATTTTCTTCAGGTAGCTTTAGTTGCACACTGTGCAGAGGACGCACTACACTAACTGTAAATACTGTAGCTAATAGGACTAATAGGATCAGAAGAACACTAGCAATTTTCTTCAGGTAGCTGTAAATACTGTAAAAACACCTGCCTGCCTGTCAGTAGGAAGAGAATAACAGGAACAGATCTAGCTAAACTGAATACAGTGTATATGACACTGTCTCTCTGTCTATCTCACCGCTGCCGCCGCAACACACTACACAAGGCCGCCACGCAGGCGGCCTTCTATAGTGGGGGGCGTGTACTAAACCCCTGAGCCAAAATTGGCCAAAGCCACCCTGGCTTTGGCCAATTACGGCTCTCTGTATAGACGGCGCTGTAATTGGCCAAGCATGCTGGTCATAGTGCATGCTTGGCCAATCATCAGCACTGGCACTGGTGAATTATGGGCCCTGACACGCCACTCGAATTTGGCGCGAACAGCCTTAACATTCAAAATTTGGCGAACGGTCGAACATGCGATGTTCGATTCGAACATGGGTTCAACTCAAACTTGAAGTTCATCCCTACCGCTCAGGAGGTGTTTGTCTGCTCTGATTACATCAATATTATACGACTGCAATGGGGAATGATTCTAAGTCCTCCCTCAGAGAGATTTACAGGCTTTTATTCTCCTCTGTGTCTCATACAAAGAAGACGGGTGTTGAATTTTAAAGAAACTGAGTCTAATGCAGCGTACACACGGTCGGACTTTTTGACCAGACTGGTCCGACGCACCGAGTCCGGCGGACAATCCGATCATGTGTGGGCTTCATCGGACCTTCAGCGGACTTTTCCAGTCGAAAATCTGACGGACTTTAGATTTGGAACATGCTTCAAATCTTTACATCGTAACTCCGCCGGACCCAGAAATCCGCTCGTCTGTATGCTAGTCCGAAAAACCGACCCTAGTGCCCAAAAACCGACCCTAGGGCAGCTATTGGCTACTGGCTATCAACTTCCTTATTTTAGTCCAGTTTACGTCATCACGTACAAATCCGTCGGACTTTGGTGTGATCGTGTGTAGGTAAGTCCGTTCGTTAAAAAGTCTGTCGGAAGTCCGTTGAAAGTCCGTTGGAAAGTCCGTCGGACCAGTCCGGACGGAAAGTCCGCCCGTGTGTACGCGGCTTTAGTGTAAGATGGGTATTTCCAGTCCGTGCATCTTCCTTTCAGGAACTCCACCTCACCAATGACCTTTATGGAGGTTCTAATCTCTGTGTAGCCCCTCTGAGAAAATGTGGGTGCTTCAAATCCATCATTACTTGGATGGTGTTCTACAGTTGGCTCCAGATGATCTATTAGTTCAAAAGGAGATTCTTCTGGCCAGCTTGAGAAGTTTTGGCTGGATAGGAGGTGTCAGTTCAATGCTCACGGAAGCACTTTTCTCCTCCTTCTTTGAATGGGCCAAGCAGAAGGCAGCACTTGAACCGATTCTTTTTTTTTTAATCAAATTTTAATTTTTATTATAAACTTCAACATTTCCATTCAATATTATACATTCTTGTATTCCATATTTTACATTAAGAACACCCAAATAAACCTTACAAGAAAGAACTGAATACTAAATTATCTTGTCAGAAATTTACTAATTATACTACCCCCCCCCCCAAAGAAACAAAAAAGAATATTCCTCGATTCCCTCCTCCTCCCTCCTCCCCACCATCCCTGGTTTAAATCTACTCCATCCCTTCCCACTCCATTCCTTCTACTTTGAGTCATGTTCCCTCCTACTGTGCCCTTCTGTGTCACAAAGAAAAAAAAAAAGTGTTTGATTCCCTCTCTACCAAAACCTCCTGTAATATAAGAGGCTGCTAATGGCCATTTTGTAAAAAAAATATATATATATAGTTATATCATGTGTTCAAATATTATCAACCGTAGTAAACAACCCTCTTGACCTACTTCTCTCCCCACTTTAAGTGACAACCCCATAACTCCACAAAATAAAAGAAAAAATAAACATTAAAAATTGTGTTTTTCCTTATGGTGACATATTCAATCTCTATCATATTTCCACTTTAGATTTTAAATCCCTCCTCTCTTGTGATCTACCCGTGATCTCCCTACTCCTTATCCCCCCCCTTCCCATCCCTCCCCTCACTACTTTGACTTGACTCACTCTCTCTTCTCTCATTAGGGGAAGGCATTTTGCTTCAGAGCACCAGAAAAAAAAAAAAAAACACCTAAATTGGTCAATCCTATTCAAGGCTAGTCAAGGTTCATAATTCGACTCTTTATTCCTCTATGGCTAAAACCACAGACAACTATACTAGGGTCCCCATGGGTCTACTACACCCTTTGCCCTCCCATTCCATGTCTCTTCTCCTTCAGCCCATCTCAGGTACACACTGTATCCAGCCTGTCCATGTCTTCTCAAATTCCCCTTTTTGATCTTTCACTACTTGAGTCCACCTTTCAGCTTCCATTATCCAATTTACCTCCTTTTTCCAGTCCTCTAATGTTGGACAGGCAGTCTGTTTCCAATATCTGGGGATTAATATTTTAGCCGCATTCAGTAGGTGTGGTGTGATGCTCTTCCCATAGGCTTTAATGCAACCAGGCATTCCATGGAATAGGAAGTATAGAGGTGTAAACTCCATAGGTCTAAGGGTCAATTTCTCAATCCATGGTGCAATTGCTACCCAAAATGTTTTAATCCTGGGGCATTCCCACCATGGATGGAAAAATTTACCCCTTTGCTCACACCCTCTCCAACACCGGGCATCTGCCGCTGGGTACATCTAAGCTAATCTTACTGGTGTCCTGTACCACCTTGTCATGAATTTATAGGCCATTTCCTGAACATACGAACTTATAGATGTTGAATAAGTTGATTTAATCATTTTTTAATTTGTGTGTCTGACAGGTCCTTATTTAGTTCTCTTTCCCATTCCCTGATGAAGTATGGAACTGTATGTACTCTTTTGGGCGCCGAGAATCAGTCTGTACATCTGAGACAACAGATGTCTAGCATCCCTCAAACACACACAGTGGCCCTCAAACACCGTAATTGAATTTAATGGTCTTAATAAGGGTTTTATCTTATTAAAGAAACCTGTCATTTGATAGTATCTCAATCCTGATGTGGGTATATTCCCTAAAGTTGTAATCAATTCCGGGTAGGTTGCTAGGGTCCCCCGTGGGGCAAATTTACTACACGTCATATCTCCATCCCGCCCCCATGCCTCCAGAAATCCCCCTCCCTCCCCTGGTGGGAACCATGGGAATCCCTCCAGTGGAGCTAAGGGGGACACCTGGGAGAGTACTCTCCTGTTTTATTCAAATTGTCCCATACTGACAAAGAATTCCATGTCAAGGGGGATGTCCACTTCAAGAGTCTTCTTGATGTACTCGGGATCCATGGGGCCCCTGCTAAATTCCTCCCCGCCATTGTTTTTTCTAATTGGACCCACATTTTACTAGAGGAGTCGTGGCACTAGTTCAATATTCGAACCAGCGACATTGCCTTGTAGTACACTGATATGTCTGGCAGCCCCATTCCTCTCTCTGCCTTACTTCTGCATAGAATGTCATAGGCTAACCTTGGTCATTTATCATTCCACACAAAAGCTACAAAGGCCTTCCATATCTGTTTAAAAAAGGTCCCTGGTAATTTAATCGGGACTGTATGTAATATATAAATAATTCTGGGTAATATGCACATTTTAATAGCGCTCACTCTTCCAAACTATGTTAGATATTGTCTTGTCCATTTCTTCCCCCATTATCCCAGCCATTAGGGAGGCATAATTAAGGTCGTATAACATTTTTTAATCTGAGGAGATATATACCCCCAAGTAAAACAAGGAGTCCTTCTTCCATACAAAGGGGTATGCCCTCCTCAGCGTCCTTGCCATCTCTTGAGGGACATGGATGGGTAAAAGTATTGATTTTTCAAAGTTAATTTTAAAATTGGATAGGTATCCATATCTGTCCACTTCCTGCATTAGGGCTATTGAAGATATCTGTGGTGTCGATAGATAAAATAATAAATCATCGGCGTAATCCGATACTTTATGTTCCACAGCTCCAATACATGTCCCTGCTATCTTCCCATTGCTTCTGATCTTACAAAGAAATGGCTCTAATATTATAGCGAATATTAATGGTGAGAGTGGGCACCCCTGCCTTGTTCCGTTTCGTATATTTAGATAGTCGGACACTGTACCATTTACTTTAACCCTTGATCTTGGGTCCGCATAAAGAGCCGTTACCCATCCCATCATGCAGTCGCCCAGACCCACCCCCCTCAAGACTTCACTCATAAAGCCCCAGTTCACCCTATCGAAGGCTTTTTCAGCGTCCATTGATAGTATCCATTGATACTTGAACCGATTCAAAGTGCTTCTCCCCAGATGCGTAGGAACCGCTGGTGATGGGTATGTCAGGGGACCCTCATTTGATCAGATCCTGAAGGTTCAATATCAGGGACCATTGTCACCACTGATGCCAGTACTTGGTTCCCAAATAAATGGGTCTTCAATCTGAAGATCTTGCCCATATCACTCAAGTATGGGGCCCCCTCAGCTGAGTCTGTTTGCATCACCATCCATTCACAAGGTGCCTCTCTTCCTACCATCCCCCGTTGTTGGAGGAAGTGGATGCTCTCACTCAACCAAGAAATAGTCACCTAGCAGATGTCCTTTCTCTATTGACTTTGGTCATGAAGTCCCAGGAGAGACTGTTGTCTCAGGGTCTTACTGTGATTGCAAGGATGCTGATTGGCTTGCAGGCCTTGGGTATACCCTAGCCATGCAATATAGTCAGGACCAAGCGCTTCAGCTACAAGTGTTTCCACACCTGTCCCATGATGGACTGTAAATTGAGGGGGAAGGATTGGAGGACCTGGGCCATCTTCTGGAAGTGGTTCAATCCTGACAAGGTTCCAGAAAGGACATCAACAAATGCTATTTACTCTGAAGTCTGGAACAGGTTCGCACCCTTTGCAGCCTTCACAGAATTTGGATCCTTACAACTCCTGCAGAGTTGCTATCATTTCCTCACATGGATCTGGGTTTGTTGCTCAGCCTAGTTCCATAAGGGCTAAAAATTTCAGCCATTTCAGCTTTCACCAGGGAAAATGGGCATGTGAGCAGCCGGGGGAATGCTTCACCGGGTCAGTCCTGAGACTTTGCCCTAAGGAGGAATAACGTTTCCCAGTAGGTTTTTATTCTGGTCCTGGATTCTCTTGCCAGAACTGTTTGCATCATCAGAAAGCAGTCCTCAGTGGGACATCACTCGAGAGGCAGTGTCCCTCGATAACTTCAGGCGATAGCTTAAAAGAGCAGAGTATCGGTTCTGCAAGCACTTGGAGCTACAGAGTCCTAAATCTTATTCCTTCCAGGCAAGTTGGGGCCTATGCCCCTCAAGCACCTTTGCTCCCAAGGTGGCTTCTGTTTTCATCTTACAAACAGTGGCAATCCCATCCTTTCCAGCAGAGACAGTACCTAACCTACACTGGATATACCAAGTGCCTACCTTCAAGCAGCTTCCTAGGTAAAATCCTCCAGAAGGCTGTTTGTGTTTCCATCAGGTTAATTCAGAGGAGGAACCTACAGCAAAACCTTGTCATCTTGGAGAGTCAAGGTCATCCAGAAAACTTACAGTGTGGCCAGGCAAGAGCCTCTAGAAGCAATACAGGCTCATTCAGCTAGGTCCATTTTTAGATCTCTAAATTCGGGCATTTGCTTATAGGGACATCTGCAAAGCAGCAGGCTGGTTGTTGCAGTGCACCTGCATCCCTCGGGCACTACAGGGAAGATCCAAGGGCTTGTACATCACTGGACTTTAACGGAATGATGGTCCAGGCTTCCATGTCCATTGTAATAAAGTTTGATTATTCATTTTAGCCATCCCTGTTTAGCTCATTATTTATCATATGTATACTGCCATGTTGGCGTCAGGAAAATTGAAAATTGTATCAAAAACTTACCGTCATTTTTCTTTCCTGGCCCCAATTCATAGCAGCATAAGAACCCTCCCTTTTTTTTGATCCTGATATTTTTACGGAGAAAGGGGCGAGGTTGCTCTCAGTCAGACTTTAATAGTTTTGGACAGGTCCTGTGGGTGGATATAGGGGTCGAGCTATATCGTATGTATGCTGCCATTAATTGGCGTCAGGAAAGAAAAATTATGGTAAGCATTTGATACAATTTTCCATTTTCATGATCCAACATGCCTATAGACAAACCATTGCCAGTTGTTATTGTTTAATGTTTTACAATGTTTTACAACAACTAGCTCATGTAGTAAATAATTGGTCTGAAACTTGTACTACTGTTTTGTATGAGCACATAACATACTTTCATATACTTTTAATTTTTGTACATTTCTCTATATTCCAAAATACACCAAACCGAAATTCTAACCTGCAAAAACTGCATAGATATTTGGAAAATATTTGGAGTAGAATATGTATAACACCTATTCCAGGATAACATCTTCCAAGAATTGAGGGAGGTTGGGGTTCTTTGTGCCAAAGGAGACATTTTACCCCTATTTGAAATCCATTTTTCCTTTAGTACATGGTAAGATGCATTTTGTAACCTATATTGCTGCATCCAACTCTCTAGTAAAGGTCTAATTTTAACAATTTACTCTAATAAGCAAGAGGGGCGCTCTGATATCATTAGGGTGTAAAGCAGGATGAAAAGAGGATGTAGGGCAAGTAACAGAGGAATACTGGAACAAAACATTAAGTAGAGTCCCACAGGAGGGTACACATGCTATGGAGATGTCCCAAACTGCATGGATAATGGCAGCAAATCATACTTACAATCAACTGAGTTTTCACTTTGATTATAGGGCCTGACCCTAAGTTGTGCCTTTTGAACTTTCTTGACCTGCCAGACCTTGGTCGGTATACTGAATTAGCTTTAAATATATTGCCCCGTACACACGGTCAGACTTTGTTCGGACATTCCGACAACGAAATCCTAGGATTTTTTCCGACGGATGTTGGCTCAAACTTGTCTTGCATACACACGGTCACACAAAGTTGTTGGAAAATCCGATCCTTCTAAACGCGGTGACGTAAAACACGTACGTCGGGACTATAAACAGGGCAGTGGCCAATAGCTTTCATCTCTTTATTTATTCTGAGCATGCGTGGCACTTTGTCCGTCGGATTTGTGTACACAAGATCGGAATTTCCGACAATGGATTTTGTTGTCGGAAAATTTTATAGCAAGCTCTCAAACTTTGTGTGTCGGAAAATCCGATGGAAAATGTGTGATGGAGCCTACACACGGTCAGAATTTCCGACAACAAGGTCCTATCACACATTTTCCATCGGAAAATCTGACCGTGTGTACAGGGCATTACTCTTTTCTGAGCCCAAAAAAATATTGCTTTGAAGTGGATATCCCCAACCCCACCTACACTGTGTGGATAGATCAGTTTAACTCTTCACTGCACATCCACAACCAATTGAAAATACCTGGTAGGCCTGGTCAGCTACCACAGGCCCCACACAATTTACTTTATAACATGCTACTGAGTAAATCTTTACAATTCTGGTTACATAGTTACATAGTTAGTCTGGTTGAAAAAAGACACAAGTCCATCTAGTTCAACCAATAAAAGGGGAAAACATAAAAAAAAAATATATATATATATATATATATATATATATATATATATATATATATATATAAAAATAAATCATACAATCCTATATACACAATCCTTTCCTGACACAAGCATAACGGAACCACTATGTATTTAACTGCCAGAAGACCAAGGAAATCTCTACAATAATCATCTGTGGCGATAGTGGACTGGTGGTAGCTGGTGTGTCGGCCAAAATGCATGGCAAGTTGCAGGCTAGTGGCAGCGGCAAATGGGCAGAGACTGAGAAGGCCTATCTATAGTCACTAATGCTTCCATACCAAGCCTAATCTAACAGCTGTGTTTATTTAAAGGCAACCTCTACCTCAGAAGTAGTTGGCCAGGGAGTCTTTAGCAGACTGGCCAGATGGGTCAGCCTTAGCTTGCTTCTAGGAAGTTGCTATGGCAAGTTGGCATATCAGAAGCAAAAAGTAGATGTTTTAACTCTGTCCAAACTGACTGTGTGGATCCCTATTCAATACTACTCAGGTACTAAGCTAATCAAACAACTAAGTGGTTTAAAGGGTACCTCTGCCTCAAAAGCAGCCAGCCAAACAGTCATCAGATTAGCCAGGGGTGCCATTTTGCCAGCAGAAAAGCAGTATCCTTTGCAGAGGCCCTGGAACAGCGAATAGATCTGGAGATGAAGGTTCATACTACTATTAAGTAGTGTTTTGTGACCTGCGGTTGAGCTCACTTCAGTAGCCAGACTGTTAGGATCTCAGACAAGATGAAAGCAGAGCTCTGGCCAGTGATAAACTTACTCTGATCCTAGAGTGAAAATAAAGTAACTAGTGATGCAGTTCAGCCACTGTGGATACAAGGCTGTATGCTGTTTCTCTAGTAGTCCGTTGTGGTCAGTTAACCCTTATGGCTCACCCCACAAGGAACACATACCACTTTTAAGTCGGAGTGCTGACTGTTAAAGTCGGATCCAGTGATATCTAGAAGGGAGATTAATCCCTTATGTTAATCACTAATGACCAGAGCATAAGCAAAAGGCAAAGTAACTAAGATTGAATGACAGGTTAAACCTGGGAAAACTATAGAGGAGAATAAAGAATCAATAATCATCTTTATTTGTCTGCCTAAAGCCGAGTCTACCCAAGTTGCCCAGTAGGGTCGGCCGGCAGAATTATATGTAAGTTTGCGCTTTAGGGTGGGTCCTGTGCATTAAGGAAGCCATTGGAATTTTCTTTCCTCTCCTCCAACTCATTGCATTCCCTCCCATGACGCTTTAGAGCAATTAACGCCTGAAAACAAGTGTTCCCACACCTGATTTAACGGTGAGCCATCCAGCCAAAGAAGATGTCAAGGGTTATGACTGCATTTTCTTTAGTCAAAAGTAAGACTTGGTCAACAAGCAGAAGTATTAGGATCCAAAACTTTATATATCATTGTTGCAATCAATTTCTCCAGCCATCAGTAAGGCTCGGCTTCCACAAATCATACCCCATGATTTCCAAGGAGTACCATTCATAGCTGTGTTACTTCGAATCACAGCGACTTCAAAGTAGTCCCTGCACTACGTTGATCCCACTTTAATGCGACTTGAGGTCCATAGACCTCAAGAATACACAGGCATTGCTTAAAGTCTCATAAAAATTGCAGCAAAATCGCACAACTTTTAAGATTGTCTTTAGCTCTAGCAGGTGTGTGTATACTGTATACACACTTCGAGACACCCATGCTTCTGCAAGTACATTCACTTGGCCGTTCGAGTTCACTATGAGTTCACCTGGCAGACATTGGCCTTTCCACAAACTCAGGGCATTTCCCAGGACATTAGGTCTGGTAGTGGCCGTCTTGCGGGAGCAAGGACTTCTGGTGATCCTTGTTTGGCCAACAGCCTGGCGCAATGTTTCCCAGGTCCTGGAAAAAAAGTTATATTTCAGATTCTCATCGCATTGGGAGGAGCCATCATCAAGACCAACTGGTCTCATTACAGCAATGACCTGCCTGGAAGCAGTTCTGAATCTCTGAAGAATACAGTAGAGTTACCCTCAGAGAGAGCAATAGTATAAGTATCTCACTTGAACAAATTATAGCTCTTTCTCATTGGTTGCATCCCACAGTCGCAAAAGGGTAGAGAAAAAGCCTGTAGTAAGCCACGTGGAACCAGGAACAGTCACTCCACAGAGGAGACAAGTCCCTTTTGGGAGGTAATTAAGCTAGCTAATCTTTCAGCTTATCAGCTACTAGGCATACCAATCATCGCAATCTATTATTTGTCGGGTATTCATGCCAATGGAGGACAAGGTGTCCAAAGTCAGAGTTGCAGTGGTCGCAGGCTGAAGTCCTTCCGAAAACATAACAAAGAGAGCCTCAGCTATGCTGCAAAGACTCAGCAAAATTGGGAAGTCCTATCTTCGCTGTCGAGAAGGAATGCAAGACTAGTCAACTTCTGTCAGGGGTATCTCCCAGTCATGTCTGCCAGCCATTTAGGTTTGGGTATCCTAGAACTTCCTGCCAGACGCCGTAAGGTACAAAGCTGTTGGATGTCAAGGGATGGTCTCCAAACCAACAAGCCATTCAAGGGATCGGCAACAAATAAGGCTATCAGGATATTAATCTGACAGTAACCTTGGTGGCTTCCCAGAGGTGAAAGCAGTAAAACTACTGACATCCAGCTGGGTCTGCAGATTAGCCAATATGTATATCGAACAAACCTAATGGTCTCCAGGATGCTTATCAGGATCTGCAGTCGTTCAGTGGTGATGAGGATAATAATTGCCCGGTGGCCTGCAGGCCATGATATCTGCGCGTACAGTCCTGGATCCGGGAACCTCCTATTCTCCTTCCTGAAAGTCAATACCTCATACAGCATGGCCAACGGTATCTTCCAAATTCAGACAAGTTATATCTAGATGCTGGAGACCAAGAAGTGAAGGCTCACCTGGAGGTCTCACCTTTAGTGTTTGAAATTCTATGGAGGTCAGGGCGCCTACTCCAAACGTCAAGTATATGAGATCATAGGAAACCCTACAGAATTGAAAGGATGGAATCCTCTGTTCCCTGTATACAAGTAAGCCTAGAGACAGCATTAAAGGATAGATTAGGCTCGGTCGTGTCCTCACTCTTTGGAATCCAGTAACTGTTGCATATCTTGGCAAATCAATTCTGAAAGACCTGGGCAGATTGTTCATTCCCCTGGGGTCCTCCAAATAGTGTGGCACACATTGTCTCACTCTCCATTCAGAGGGATAAGACATCCTCAATATGGCCAGTAAAACACTGAAGAAGTATTTTGTATGGCTAATAGGTCTAGAAGGATCTCAGACATCCAACATCCCAGAGGCTACCAGGAATGGAACCAGAGGAAGGTGTTATTCCTGGGAAATCCACTTCAGGAACTGTTGAGAAATCTGGGACAAGCATTTCACCTTGCTGGTCCTCATCCCTGCAGCATCAGGATTCCAGAGCGCCCATTCTCACAGCTGACCCACCAGGCACTCATACCATTCTGCACTCCCGAGCCACCTGTCTGCTCTATCAGGGCCGCGAGTCAGAAACGTAAGGGAGTACATCCTCTGCACTATCGGGCTCATCCATCAGGTACGTAGGAACGTGACAGGCATCAGAAAAGGACAATCGTTGTCCATTAAAGACAATCGCAGTGGTGCGGATCAAGTTAGTCAAGGGGCTTACATGGCTAGGACAAATACATCAATAGAGGGCAGAGACCGCTTTCCCAGATGGATTGCGCATCCATGGACAGAACTCAAAGGAGTCCGTCCAGAACTAATATGTAAACTGCGATCTGGTCTACATTCAACACGTTGGAGGCCCATTTTAAAATGGACCCAGCAGCCTCAGCTACAATACATTTCAGTCATTAGCAGGGATAGATGTAATCCTCAACTTAAACACTTCAGCATTTCCCACCCTTGTCATCTGGTGATTGGTACATCCCATACGTATATGATGTCATGCTTGTGTCAGGAAAGAGGAAAATTACCTGATGGTAATTTTCCTTTCCTGATGCAAAGCATGACGGAATATAGGTCCCTCCCTAAAGGGCTTTGCGGTGATCTTAAGTTACAAGAATGCTGCCTGCAAGAAGGAGACTTACTTATATAGAATCTATATAGATCCTGCAATAGGGCAGGGGTGGAGCCTACCACATACGTATATACCGTCATGCTTTGCATCAGGAAAGGAAAATTACCATCAGGTAAGTATAACATTTTCCTCTATACCCACAGTTGATCCAGAGGAAGGCAAAAAACCCCAGCAAAGTTGGACTTGATATTTTGTTAATATGAAACACTGGACACTTTATGGATTTGAATCACTGGTCTTTTTTTTTCAAATATTTTTATTGAAAATTTCTATTTTAGAAGCCTCAAACATAAACAGAAAGGGGTAGATTTACAATGCTTGTATCTAACCCACTACTAATTTTCTTTTTACTGCATTGATTTGATGTCTTTGTACCTAATACCCATGCAATTTAATCACAATAACATATTTGTAAATAGGTAACTATTACCAAATTATTCATAGTGGAAGCATGTACAGTATGAGTAATTTACATTTAACTGATAATATAACCAATTAATCTGTATAGAAGATCTATTATAAAATATAGAAAAAGAAAATGAAAGAAAATAACAAAGAAAGAAAACAGAAATAAAATACAATAAAGAAGAAATCTTTATATTAGCAATAATATAAAGTAATAGTAACAGTTGTTTGTCGATAGTATTGTGGTTAACTATGCTGGAAGTCAATGTTGTACTACCCCAACATGGAGAGGCCATAATACTAAAGGATTAAGAGTCACAAGGTCATCAGCTATGCACAATCAAATTGTGGTAAATGACTACATAATACCATTGTACTGTTGATACATTTTTATGTTTATCAGCATTTCTGAAATTATAATACAATAATATTTCAGAGTCTTTATAATGCATGGGTAAACTCATAGTACTGCAAACACATCAATCTACTACACTGATACCAAGATATACTGTATCTCCTTATTATTACTGTAAGATGTGAAAGGTTATCCCTATAACCTGCAGTGACTTCACTAATCCGGTGCCTTTTATGCCCAGAGACAATGTATGTTACATCTGGTTTTGTATGTTGTAATTGTACAGTGGATATAAAAAGTCTACACACCCCTGTTAAAATGTTAGGTTTCTGTGATGTAAAAAAATGGGACAAAGAAAAATCATTTCAGAACTTTTCCACCTTTTAATGTGACCTATAAACTGTACAACTCAAAAAAAAAAAAACCCTGAAATCTTTTAGCAGGGGGGGGGGGGGGGAGGGGGCTGTAAAAATAATAAAAAAAATAATGCAGTTGCATAAGTGTGCAAACCCTCTTATAACTGGGGATGTAGCTGTGTTCAGAATAAAGCAATCACATTCAAACTCATGTTAAATAGGAGTCAGTACACATTTGCCATCATTTAAGGTGTCTCTGATTAAACCCAAATAAAGTTCAGCTGTTCTAGTAGGTCTTTCCTGACATTTTCTTAGACACATCCTAGAGCAAAAGCCATGGTCCGCAGAGAGCTTCCAAAGCATCAGAGGGATCTGATTGTTAAAAGGTATCAGTCAGGAAAAGGTTACAAAAGAATTTCCAAGTTATTAGATATACCATAGAACACAGTAAAGACAGTCATCATCAAGTGGAGGAAATATGGCACAACAGTAACATTACCAAGAACTGGACGTCCCTCCAAAATTGATCAGCTGTTCTAGTAGGTCTTTCCTGACATTTTCTTAGTCACATCCTAGAGCAAAAGCCATAGTCTGCAGAGAGCTTCCAAAGCATCAGAGGGATCTCATTGTTAAAAGGTATAAGTCAGGAAAAGGTTACAAAAGAATTTCCAAGGCATTAGATATACCATAGAACACAGTGAAGACAGTCATCATCAAGTGGAGAAAATATGGCACAACAGTGACATTACCAAGAACTGGATGTCCCTCCAAAATTGATGAAAAGACGAGAAGAAAACTGGTCAGAGAGGCTGCCAAGAGGCCTACAGCAACATTAAAGCAGCTGTAAGAATATCTGGCAAGTACTTGCTGTGTGGTACATGTGACAACGATCTCCCGTATTCTTCATATGTCTGGGCTATGGGGTAGAGGGGCAAGACAGAAGCCTTTTCTTATAAAGAAAAACAGCCAAGCCTGGTTACATTTTGCAAAAACACATCTGAAGTCTCCCAAAAGCATGTGGGAAAATATGTTATGGTCTGAAACCAAGGCTGAACCATACCCACAGTGAAGCATGGTGGTGGCAGCATCATGCTTTTGCGCTGTTTTTCTTCAGCTGGAACAGGGGCCTTAGTCAAGGAAGAGGTAATTATGAACAGTTTTAAATACCAGTCAATATTGGCACAAAACCTTCAGGCTTCTGCTAGAAAGCTGAACACGAAGAGGAACTTCATCATTCAGCATGACAATGACCCAAAGCATATATCCAAATCAACAAAGTAATAGCTTCACCAGAAGAAGAAGAAAGTTTTGGAATGGCCCAGACCTTGACTCCATTGAAAATCTGTGGGGTGATCTGAAGAGGGCTGTGCACAGGAGATGCCCTCGCAATCTGACAGATTTGGAGTGTTTTTGCGAAGAAGAGTGGGCAAATATTGTCAGGTCAAGATGTGCCATGCTGATTTCAGTTTGTTGTTCAACTGAGTTGTACAGTTTATAGGTTACATTAAAGGTGGAAAAAGTTCTCAAATGATTTATCTTTGTCTCATTTTTTTACATCACAGAAACCTGACATTTTAACAGGGGTGTGTAGACTTTTTTTAATCCACTGTATATATTGTTTACTGACTCTATGGGCTATATAAATCAACAATGCACATGTGTTATCCCATTATGCATGCCAGTCCCAAATCTGAGCAATCGGGGAGGGTTGATGACCTGGCGACCTAATCTGTAAAAAAAAAAATCACCATCACTAAAAAATTCTATGGAATAGCTGGCCCATTGAATCACAGAGAGTTTGATACAACCTAAAGTGTTTGTAAAAAAAAAAAAAAAAATGGATCCTGTTCCCATAACCAGTCAAGATCAAGCCTTTTTCTGACACTTGTTTACAAGTAAAAAATCAGTATTTTTTGCTAGAAAATTACTTAGAACCCCCAAACATTATATATAATTTTTTTAGCAAAGATCCTCGAGAATAACATGGCGGTCGTTGCAGTATTTTATGTCATATGGTAATTGCGCAGCAGTCTTTCACTGAATTTAAACAGTAAAGTTAGCCCAATTATTTTGTATATTGTGAAAGATGATGTTACACCGAGTAAATAGATACCTAACATGTTACGCTTTAAAATTGCATGCACTCGTGGAATGGCGACAAACTATGGTGCTTACAAATCTCCATAGGCGATGCTTTAAAATTTAACAGTTACCAGTTTTGAGTTACAGAGCAGGTCTTTCGCTAGAATTATTTTTCTCGCTCTAACGATCACGGTGATACGTATGCGTTTTCTTTGGTGCATGATCACGCTGGGACGGGGGGCACTTTTTTTTTCCCCTTATTTTTACACTGTTTCTTTTTAAAAAAAATTCTGATCACTTTTATTGCTGTCACAAGGGATGTAAACATCCCTTGTGTAAACATCCCTTGTGACAGATACTCTTTATTGAGGGATCTGGGATCTAAAAGACCCAAACCCTTCCTCTGCACTTCAAAGTATTAACGCCAATATCAACATTTTTGAATGCCTTGGATATTTTGACGTCACTTCCAGCTTACATCGGAGACCCAATCGATGCCGATTATAGTGGGACGGGAGACCTGTGCGTAGCAGCGGGAGGGGGGATGTCCCCTCTCGCTGCTTGTGATAACGGCCAAGCGGCAGTCTAGCTGCATCGGTTGTTATCACTTGAAAGCCGACCGTGCACAAAAAAAATCGGTACCGGGGTGATGCCTGGCTGCAGGCATCACCCCGGTATAACCACTTCAACAAAATGACGTACAGGTACATGATATTGCATGAAGTGGTTAAAGCATATTATACAGCACAGTGCTTGTGCTGTGTAATTTGGCCCTCTCTATCACCTGAAATACCTGGCTGATCCTGCCTGGTTCTGCCCTCCCCCCTCTAAATTGACCACGGTTTATGATGGCTGCTGAGCCTGACACCGGAGACAGTTTACGTGCCTCCATCATCCACTGCTATCTGCAGCTCTCCTTTGTCTCCCTCTGTCCTCCTCTCCCCTCCCCTCCCTGCCTGTCAGCTCTCACTAGTGCCGCTCTACTCCCCTCCCCGCTGCTACAAAACTAGGCGATGTTTATACCATCCCCTCTTTTAGATAAGAACCTGTGTTCTAGTATCTGCGTTTTCTAAAAAAAAAAAAAAGCAGATTTCTACCTGATTTCGCAGCGCCACCCGGCGCTCACATGACTCTTTGGCTCTCTCCCCCTCTCCTCCCTTCCTCCCCAGCTGATGTCAGCAGTAGTGCTCGGCCCTGCCCGTTGAAGCTGTCAGACAGGAAGAGGAGAGAGTTGGGGGTCACGTAAGCTCCGGGAGTCACTGTGAAATCAAGTAGATATCGGCAAGAAGTGATACATGATGGCAAACATTGACATGTTTCATGCACAGACAGTGAATGGCACAAACTTTGTGTAGAACTGTAAATGCTTGGCAAGCATATTTAGGAAATTTGGCTTCAACAGCAACTAGGACACATACAGTATTCTTATCTAACAGATGGGATGGTATAAACATCACATAGTGGCTTAACAACCACTTTTTTAACAACCACTGAAAATCATTTCAGTGATAAATAGGTTAACAAAATACGACAAATAGCAAGTAGAAAGTAAAACAAATATTTGCTATAAAACAATTAAATTTTTTTTATTATTTCTTAATTGCGATGCTTAAAAATATGTAAACTGATTCAAATAGTTAATCAACTCAGATACAGTAAAAAATCACATTACCTGTTTGATCTCTTGTTTACTAGTAAGTTAACCTATATACAGTAAAAGACTTATTTTTAAAAAGTTCTGTAGTATATTGCCATGGTGTTGTGTTCAGTAAGTGAATTTTTATAGAAGATGCATATATTGAAACAACCTTTCCTGAGATGTGTAAGCTGTCATTGCTGACCTTTTTGCTGAATCAGAAGTAATTAAGCCAAAGCAATGATACTTTATTACTCAGGACCTAAAGAACTAATTTTTTAAAAGTAAAAATCATTTAAAAAAAAGCCCTCTGCCCTTGATCTAATTATCTGTTTGTCTGGCAAACCATTTGTAAATGACCTCCTTAGAAGCACAGAGAAATACAGAAAGCATCCTATGATTACCTAGAATGGCAATGGTGTTCTGAAGCATAATCAGTAGTGCACTGTTTCCCAATCCTATCCACAAATACCACCAACAGTGTAGTATGGGCAAGAGAATACATCATGAACACAAAAGATCTCCAGAACGAGTCCAAAGCTTTATTCAGCGATCACATTGTTACAGCAGATAGCAACATTTCGGAGCCAAGCAGGACCCCTTCATCAGGCATGTGACCTCACATGCCTGATGAAGGGGTCCTGTGTGGCTCCGATACTGTTCTATCTACTTTAACGATGTGATCACTGAATAAAGCTTTGAACTCATTCTGAAAATCTTTGGTGTACTGATGACATTATCTTGCTCTGACTAGACATGGTTCCAGCTGGTAGTCACTTCAGCACCCACTTAAATGCACAGCGTTTTCTACAGGAATGTGTGCGTTGGGAATAGTGTACTGTAAGGTACGAGCACTAGTTCAGACTCTGCTCTGCTGCACTGCTCTTCAACTTTAACAGCCATTTTTTAAAGCTGATTTATATTCAATAGTACTTTTGTGCCATCAGCAAAATATAGCAACTGGACAGGCTGGCCAAGCTTAATATGTTCTTTGTCTAGGGATTGCCAACAACAGTAGTACTAAGCCCAGAGGTTCACAGAGAGTAGTTAGTAAGGGGTCAAAACACGTCAGGTGTTGATGTAGTTATAGGAGACAGAAGCAGAAAGCACAGGTGGGATCAGGAAGAGTAAGTTGAAGGCAGGAAGAGACCAAGGAGGTTAGGACAAAGGAAGAAACCAAAGAAGTGTGGAATACTAAACAGGTTGAAGGCTGCAGCACTGGAATGAAAGGAAGGTAAGAGAGAGAGGTGAGTATAAAGGCTCCTCTATATATCTCCGTATATACATTTACTAGACCCAGGAATTACTTCTAAAGTTATTTCAAAGCTGTCCACACCAGTTCTTTTCTGTCCTTGCACACTCACTCTTAAAGTCTTCTTGGCACCATGTCTGAGATCTGATGGCTTCATCTCGGAAACATTATCTGTTTGTTTCGTATAAGGCAAAGCTGTGAGTACATCATGGCAACATCTTGGATAGTGCTTGAAACATTCAAATGTATCTTTGCACTTATCACATGGAAAGTACTGACATCCTTCTTTTGATTTCACTGAAAGACAGTTTGATCTTTTTCTGCCAAACAGTTTGTGGAATAGCCCAAGAAGTGTTACATGATGGCAAACATTGACGTGTTTCATGCACAGACAGTGAAAGGCACAAATTTTGCATAGAACTGTAAAGTGCTTGCCAAGCATATTTCGGAAATTTGGCTTCAACAGAAGATAAATCATGGGATTGTACATTGTTGACGCTTTTGCAAATACTGCAGGCACAGCAAATGCCAAAGGAGGAATGATATCAATAGACCCAAATGCTGCCCACATAGCAATAATAGCATATGGACTCCATGCGGTGAAGAAACCAATGCACACAGCGATGCTTAGCTGGAAAAAAAAGAGAAGACATTGTATTAGTTAAGAAACATATATATTTATAATTATTAGAGTTACTAAGAACTAAAATTTTTCTTATGATGACTACTTATACGTAAACATAAATGTGATATGTGAAAATATCTTCTAAATTATTGCTTTGATATGCAAATTATCATTTTAACCGAAATAAAATAATTGATTCTGACAGAAAATTCAACTAGGTTTAGGAAAATCGATCTTTGTTTTGTTGAATGACGCTGAACATTTTTCATTTAGCATATCTTGTAAAGACAGCGGGGATCAACAGCATGGACAGCAGGGGGGGTAAGTATTAACCGCTTTCTTTGCAGGGATGTCGTTGATTTAGAGATTAGATAGAGTGACATTGTCACTTTAAATTAAGGACTGTATTATGATCAATACGTTGTGATTGTTACATGTATGGCTAGCATAGATAAATCATAATGAAAGGCAGTGAGACAATGTATGTACTGCTTATACATTCATAGGCATGGCAAGACTCATTAGCTCTGCCAAGTTCCATAACTCTTTTACTCATAGGGGGGAGCTGTTATTGGTTGCAAAGAGATTGCTCAACTTGTTGTCACACTGCCCTGTCACAGAAATGCAACTGCTGCTATCATTAAAGTGTAACTCCACTTTTGTTGAGAAAAAAACATTCCTTTCTGTGTGATCTATGTACATTGCAAGGATTATAACGACCTTTGTTGTATATTCCTACCTTTTGTTATTCTGAAGTAATCCCTATTTGTTCCTCTGTGCTAAGTGGGTCTAATAGGAGTGGTTTCATAGTTATCAATCAGCTGTGGCAGCTGTAGAGCACTAATGAGGAAAGCTGCTGGGCCTGCATCCCTTTAGACATATTCCTATTGGGGGTATCTCACCAAAAAATGAAATGTTTGTTGCAGGGGATGCCTGAAATCTGACTTCTATTTTAGACAGACTTCTGGGAAAATTGGTGAACCAATAACGCAAGCAGGAAATTACATTTCTGGGGAGTGGTCAGTACACATTCTGTGTACAGAACAACTCCAGGTAGCCATAATGCATTGCATTTTCAGAAAATTACAGTGGCTGCGTATTGAAAAGGAAAGGTAATTTTTAATAACATTCAATTACAATATGACTTGTGTCGCAATTGTATACGCTATATAATTTTTTCTTTATTTGCTTTTTTTTTCCCCCACGACAGTGGAGTTACCTTTTAATCAAAGTCATTCCCTTGCTGGGCAAATGCTGCACAATCTCAGTTTATAACTGTTCTGGTGCTCACTTTACAAAGTACATTTCTGGCAAAGTGGCAGAGATCAGAGAGAGAATCAGTGATATCAACTACCAGGTATACCAGTCCAGAAAAAAAGCCCCTCCAAATATACTATGTAAAACTAATAACATCCTGGTGGAATGATTGGAAGGCTCTCTTAGCAGAGAGCGACCCCTAAAGTATTAGCAGCAAGAGGTATAATAGAGGTTAGGATGTCGGAGATTCTGTCTGCTACTAAGATTCAAGAGGTGAGAGAGGTTTCAAGAGTTCTTGAAAAATCAAGTGTTTTTTTCAGAATTACCTGGCCAAATTAACATAATGTACCATGATATTGAAACTGAGCCTCACATCAAACTAAAAGTATGACCTTATCAGGTACTTGAAGCTCAGAAAAAAATTTCAGAAGTGGTTTGGAGAATGGGTTGGATTAAAGAATATAACAGCGAGTGGACCCACAATGCTCATCCCTTAACCAAATGGCAGCCTGAGGTTCTTCGATGACTTTAGGAACCTGTGAAGGTACCAATTTTAAAAGTGACAGTACCTGCAGGGGAGAGGAGGTGCTTAGCAGAGGAGTAGGGGGGGGGGGCACATAACATATTGCTATAGTTTGAACCCTTTTAGGAAAATCTGTTTTGAAAGAAATGTGTAAGCTACCAATGCTGACCTCCATCTGAAAGTTAGTTTGTTAGTTGCCTGGATGTTACTCTGTTCCAGTAGCCACTTCTGAGTTATTGAAACAACACTCAGAAAGTAAGATAGAAATCTGGATCTGCATAATTGTTGTGGCCCAGTGACTCTGTGATTGCAATTCAGTGTGCATAACAGCCAGAAATGTAAGCACTAGCAATCTATGTATTTAATGTATTGCACTGGTCTCCTTTACCCACTTCAGCCTCTGAAGAATTTACCCCCTTTTCTGACCAGAGCACTTTTTGCGATTCGGCACTGCGTCGCTTTAACTGACAATTGCGCGGTCGTGCAACGTTGCACCCAAACAAAACTGACGTCCTTTTTTTTTCCCCACAAATAGAGATTTCTTTTGGTGGTGTTTGAACACCTCTGCGATTTTAATTTTTTTGCGCTATAAACAAAAAAGAGCGACAATTTTGAAAAAAACACAATATTTTGTACTTTTTGCTATAATAAATATCCCCATTTTTTTTTTTTTAAAAAAAGCAAATTTTTCTCAGTTTAGGCCGATATGTATTCTTCTACATATCTTTGGTAAAAAAAAAATCACAATAAGCGTACATTGATTGGTTTGCGCAAAAGTTATAGGGTCTACAAAATAGCGGATAGATTTATAGCATTTTTATTATTTTTTTTTTTTTACTAGTAATGGCAGCGATCTGTGATTTTTATCGTGTCTGCAACATTATGGTGGACACATCGGACAATTTTGACACATTTTTGGGACCATTGGCATTGATACAGCGTTCAATGCTATAAAAATACATTGATTACTGTAAAAATGTCACTGGCAGTGAAGGGGTTAACACTAGGGGACGATCTAAGGGTTTACTGTGTTCCCTGGGAGGTGATTCTAACTGAAGGGGGAGGGGACTGACTGGAAGAAGTGACGGATCGTGGTTCCTAGCTAAATACAATCTGTCACTCCTGTCAGAACAGAACAGGGAAGTGTGTGTTTACACACACTCGTCCCTGTTCTGTGTCTCCTGCTCATGATCGCTCGTGGCCAGCGGTCATCGCGACCGTCGGCCCCGAGCATCCGCACCCCCACTGTGCACCTGCTATCCCGACCCCGCGAGCCGATGTATAGCTACGACGGCTTGCGTGGGGGAGCCAATCTGCCACTGTATAACTGTGGCGGTTGGTCGGGAAGCGGTTAAAAGAGAAGTGCAGTATTTAAAAAAAAAAACACCCAATCACTCTCACCTATGTGGCTGCAGCATCGACCCGATACTGCAGCTGTCCCCTGCTGGCTCCAAGACCAAGAACTGAGCAATCAAATGACCGCTGATCTGTCAGTTCTCAGTCTTCACTAACAGTCACAGATCTTTTAGCTCTGTCCCTAGACTGCCCACTGGAGTCCAAGCTGTGCAGGGGAGCAGCTGGCTCAGACTATCAGCGGCATTGTTGGGTTGAGTTATTGTTGGGATCACTGCAGAGCCTGGGCCAGCTCTGTGACGTCTTCCGACAGCGGGCTTCAGCTGAATCTGCATCATATGAGTGCAGAACTAAGAAGTATGGCCAAAGAGCCTTGGCCATACTTCTCCTTTAAATTACTTTTGTAATCTTTACTTACAGTATCAGCATACAACCTACTGGTGTATTGATCATGTCCCTGAATAGTGTAAATGTTTCTTTTTTTACGATTTTTGTGCAATGATGACCTTTTCCTACTATGTGCAAAAAAACAGAATGGCAAAGAGTAAAGAGAGAAACCCGGTCAGATCCAAATGCAATACAATTATCTAATAAAAACATCTAATTCTGCAGAGATGATATAAAGGAATTAGTGAAACCAGGAATAAACCAGAAAGCTAGAACAATTCATTTAGCTACAATTGCAGGAATGCATATATAATTCATATGTGATGACACTGCCGTCTGCCACCTTGCTTGTCCTTAATTTGTGATTGCATTTGATTTTCCTCAGCTCAGCCCAAGGCGATGACAGTAGAAATTACTTTGCTTTTTATATATTTCTTGATCGCAATGCTGTTCACTTTGATTGGACTTTACTTAACTACAGAGATCACAAATCATACTACCAAATTCTTACTTTTTCCTAGATGCCACATTAAATATTATCTGTCTTTTTTTAAATGCATTTTGATTAATCTGGCATGTGAAACATTTCTTTCACTGAAATCAAAAGAACAGAAACACATAATAAGGTTTATTTGCAATGTTAGTTTGCAAAAAAAAAAAAGAAAACAGGAATGCAAAAAGGAGATTTAGAGTGACAAGAGTTATACTGTATATACAGTACATTAAGTTGTCATACATATTGACAGACAGGAATATCTAAGCTGCGTTACTGTGATTTCTACAATAATCTTAGTCTCCTACCTCCCGTTGGGTCTGTTGTACACAATACTTTGCCCCACATGGCATAAGTACTTGAGGTTTCTCTGAATGGGTAAAGTACAGGCTTCCTTTAAAGTGGACGTTGCACTAAAAATGAAAGGTTCACTTATTCAATAGTGGACTACCCAACATGAAGAATCCCTTTTCCTCCTGTAGAAAAAAAAAAAAAAAACCTGTGGTAAGAAGTTAAAATATCCTTACCTTCCCTCCCACCCAGCTTCCACATGCGGTGCCCTGGCAAGTATGACATCACAATCTTTCCAGAGAGATCCTGAGAATACAGAAGATCCCAAATCTCTTGTTAATACACTCCTGCATTGTGCTGGAGGGTCTTCTCATTGGAATACACAGCATTCACCCTTTCACCCTTTACTGTTTTAAAGCTGGGTAGAAGGTACTTTATATTTCAATTTTATTCTGCAGGGGGAACAATGGATTTTCATTGGGGGTCCACTTATGCATAAACAAACCTTGCATTTTAATGCAACCACCCCTTATGCAGCTTAATGGGAGTGTGCTAGGAGTGTACTTCCTGTGCAAGGTGCTTCCAGTACCACTAATCACATTCAAATTTCCAACCCAGGTTTGAATTTGATTGGTGGCTAGAGGAATTCTCCTGCTGCCATTTTTTACATGAGGCTTTCTGTTAAGAAAAAAACACAGGAAGCCTGCAGTGGGTGTGTCTGAGAAATAATTAAAGGGGTTATAAACCATATTCATGAAAATTTGACCTAGGCACTCTGTAGTGTTATCTGTAGTGTTTTACTTATCTCTCTTCAAAGCTCTAAGTGCCGTTTGTCTCTGATGCTCCATTCCCCTATTAACAGCAGGGTCACTTCTGAAAAGTTCTCCGACACAAGATCAGCTGAAAATTTGTGTTGGGGAGGTAGCTTAGAGGTAGATAGGCAGAGAGCTTGTCTATTCAGCTCTGCATGTTTCTTTGTTCTTCTGCCTATGTGGAGGGGGGGGTGTGCCTTTCCTCCAATCAGCTCTCACACAGTGTAAGCCCAGACTCCACACCCACTGCTGAAAGAGGAAGAAAGATTTCTTACATGATCTGCACTTTCCAAAGAGTGTAGAAAAGGGAAGATTGCAGATATACAAGTAAAACCTATGTAGAAGGATTTGTTTAATCTCTGTGTATCATCCGAGGCTCTTCACTTCACTGGGTGAAGGGTTTACATCCACTTTATAGTAAATTGTAAGGACTTTTAGTCTTTCCTAAATAACATTAGCAGTTCATTGAAAGATTTTACCTGTTTTCTAGAGCTCCTTTTTTTAAAATAAGTTGTTTTTATTGTTTCCTGGCTGTTTATTAATGGTCTGAAATGAAAAAGGAGCACTTTGTTTATAAACGTCAATTATTTCAACGTCTAACGGCTTTATAACTACAAAAGCACAATTTCTGTCTTTACTAATTGTGCCCCAACTAAATAGGAAATAATGTTGGAGCATTAATATTCTTTATCTGAGGAAAGGCAATTTTGTTGGTGAAATGTGCTCATTAATGCTTTCATAAGACTTGGTTGTATGAACATAGCATTCTAATGGAGGTAATGAGGACAGAGAACACCAAAGAGATGTGATGGGGAGGTTTGCTGGTTTTCATAACTCACAAGTCAATGTAATAAGAGAAAGACCAAGAGTCTGATCAATGATCACTCACCACGCTAGATCATATAAGTTGTAATAAAATATTCTAAATAAAGATTCTAAGGCTTTCTACACTATGTGAAAATGCTACAATAATTTTACAGGACTTTCAGAATGTTCTTTAAAATATTTGGGTAATTTATTGGTGTTAGAATATTATTCCAAATTCATAATTCGGCACTTATAGGTGTAATATTATATTCATGGCAAGCTTGCAAAACATATTTGGTTTTATGATTAATCATAATAAATAGAGTATGTGTGAATGACCTTGATCAATTGATTTGACATGATTCTTCATCTAAAGCTGAGCATTGCTGGATTTTTCTGGTGTAGCCAATTTGAGTATGACATTTAAAGTATCTTGGTGTAGAATGTCATGAGAAGACAAAAATAGACACGTGTCCACGTAGCTAAAGGAATATACATTGTGAATTATATCCTGTTAAGTTAAGTTAGTTTGAAGTTCCAGTCATATAAATAAGTACTAGTATATAGTCACTTAATGTAAAGTTGATAATATGTGTTCATATTATATAGATGTTTGGTTATATGACATTACATGATCAGTACATTACTTCAAGTATGGAGTGTTACATGTGGGCTTGTCAATCCTATGCTGTATATGACTCTGAGTTAGAATCTTCTCTTGTATAGCATATTGCTAAAGTTAGCAGAAATGAATATGTGCCATACAAGGTTCTAAGTTGGTGTGAGGTTATGACGTTCACACGTTCACATGTAACATATAAAGCCAATGCTTCCATATTGAAGGTCACACAGACACACAGACAGACACACACAGACACATAGTCACTACGATAGATGATACTGACATGTTCACAAGATACTTTGATAAGTTGGGACAGCTGTCAATACTGCCAGAAGACTGAGAACGTCATTTCCTGTTTCTTCTTGGACGACACACAAGACAGCACAGCAGCCATGAAGCACACATGCTTTCATAAGCTTACTACAGCTTTATAACTTTTTATTCTATTTCATATATTTTTACCCACACTGAACTGAACTATTATATTTTTTACATTGTATTTATGATGCCAATTGTGTGACAATAAACTCACACTTTGTTTTAAGTCAGTTTGGCTATCAATGCTATTCATCCTGAAGCGCCTCTGAGATACAAGAATATTTAGATATTAATAATATTCTTCATTTTGGCGAGCCAGACAGTTCCGTCATTTCTCAATTTTTACAGAAATCTCGATCCTTGCTGAGGGGGGAGAGATTAGCGCAGTTTTGCGAATATTCAAGTCTCGAGAAAAAAGACGGTTCAGAACCTATCAACCAAGAGGCGTTTGTGTTGCGTCAGATGTGGACAACAGTCCAGTAACAGACGGTTGAAGACGAGAAATTCTTCTAAATACGGTGAGTAAAAGTTATGGAATTTATTGATGAAATAGCTAGAGACAGCAAGCTAGAGTTTAAAGATGTGTCTTTATATCCAAATGACAGTCACTTGTGGAGATATATGTACAATGAATGCTTAAATGCCAATACACAGATTGATAAATCCAGGTTCACTGTACATAAATTACGTAAGAAAATAAACAATGTATTGAAATTAGTGAGAATATTTAACAAAATGATTAATAATGTTGATTTACCAGCTAAAAATGTGTGTACACTAAAGCAGACAGAAACTAACAATGTACAGAACACAGGAATACATGAAAATGTGTCCCAAGATTCTCTTAATTGTCCAAACTGTGAGATTTTTTGTAATTATATAGAGAATCTTGAGGAACAAATTGACTCCAAAACAAATCTTTTGGAAAAACTTCAGAATGACAGTAGATTGACACAGATTGCTGTAATAACTACAGATGACAAAAAGACTGAATCTAAATGTAAGCAACAATCCTCTTATATTCCGGAAAGTTTGGATATGGAGAATGTTGATGCTACCGATGAAAAAGAAATGAAACATAAAAACTTATTATGTAGAACTGCAAAACTAAAGTTGCAAATACATGACCAACTTATGAAAGTTTTAAAAGACTTTCCTATTTATGACACTGAGGCAACTGTATTTTCCAATTGGGATTTATTTGAAATGTTTGCGGATCGTTTTAATCTGTCAAATGATCAACGCAATTACATATTTCAGTTGTGGGTTCCTGTTAATTTCGCTAAACGAATTAACACACCTGTTATTGATGACGAAGTTCAGGAAAAACAAAATGACGCGACAGATAGACTGCGACAATTATTGCTATGTATGACCGGTGAGCAAATACCGACCATAGAAATGTTAGATCTTTTACAGACTACTGCAGAAGAAAATCCAATTGACTTTAAAATTAAATTTTGCAAGGTTTATGAAATGATATTTGGAGTAGATGATGACAATGACCCAGGTTTAAAAATAGCTTTCATAAAAAAATTTAAATACCTTGACCCAACTTCAGTAGCCATAGCACAGGAACGTCAAAATTTAAATGATATAGTAAGTTTCATTGATAAAATTAGGAGACAATTGAATCAAAGCAATCTCACACATGAGATAGCTATAATTCAATGTGACAAAAATAGTCAGGCTGCAGACATGTCAGAAACAACAGGTCTTGGCAGGAATGACAAGGACAGCTGCAGACGAGTGAGGCAAGGAGACCCTATCACGTGTCTTTACGGTCATAGATCTGGCCATATGAGAAAACATTGCTGTAAATTTAAGAGAGACTCACAAATAAAAACTAAAGATATGGAGAATGAAAAATCAGCTTTTGTACAACCTGTTTTTTCATGTCAAGATAAAATTTTGACTGAATTGCCTTATGCCACTGAAGTCAAACAGATCAGTAATTTGACTGTTAACAGCGGTTCAGACAACACTGTCACTGAAAGAGAGGGTTTATTGCCATTGCCAAAAATAGAATCACACCGGGATTCAATTTCTCTGCCATTACAATATGTAGCACCAATTATTTTGGACGAGAATGGTAGGCCTTATATACAATGTTTGCTGAATGGTAAAAACATTAATTGTCTCATTGACAGTGGATCTGAGATTAGCCTTACCAAAGAAAACATACCCGTGAAACCAAATTCTCCTATGTGTAATATAGTGGGTTTTAATAATACAGGTAATTCCACTGCTAGACAGGTATCTAATGTAACATTTGAAGTACCAGGAATAGTGAAAACTAACATTAACATTTGGGTATGTCCCAAAGCAGAGAATATACTCGGCATTGATGTAATCAATGAACAAAAATGGGTGATCGATTTGGCTAATAAAAGTATTTGGAAAGATCCATCTAGGCCCAAATCAGTGCTTATTGATCCCTCTGTATACAGTAAAGTTGGTTCCATTACCAATATGTCTAGAGAACAAAAGTGGCCTGATGTTGATGGTAATTGTGCTTTAAAGGAAGTGGTACAACGTTTTCCAAGTTTGTGGTCAAAGTTCAAAAATGACATTGGAACTTTGAAAAATACCGAATTGAATATTGAGGGAAAAGATCCAGAACCCCTTAATCAGTATGAGTTACCACTAGAATCAATCGGTCCACTTTCTGCCATTATTCAAGAGTTTGTACAACTTGGAATTGTAAAGAAAGCTAAATCAGTGGTAAATAACTGTATTTGGCCTATCAAAAATACTGATAATTCATATTCTTTATCAGTTGACTTAAGGACATTGAATAAACATATCACAAATAACCCAATTCTTCCTGATAAATCTAACTTAAAGTTAAATTTGAATGCTGAGGACAAAGTGTTCTCTGTATTAAAAATTATGAATAGCCATTTTTCCCTTCCTTTAACTACTAGCAGCCAGTACAAACTCGCATTCACATTCAGAAAAGAGACTTATACGTTCACTCGATTAATACCTGGCCTAGGTATTGGTGATGGTATAGTTCATGAATCTATAGAAAAAATACTTTCAAAATTTTCTAGGCCAGAATGCATTTGTCAGCATGTGCATACGATTCTGCTGAGTACTCAGAATATCGATGAACATATGGTTCTTTTGTCTGAGTTGTTTATGATGTTACAAGCTGAAGGTTTAAAATTAAATACGACAAAAGTCCAGCTGATGAAAAGTCAAGTGAAATACCTTCACATGCAAATTAGTCAAGGAAAGAGACAATTGTTGCAAGAAACAGTTAGAGATATCACTGCAATCCCAACTCCAACAACTCATAAGGCATTGCGTCAATTTTTGCAAAAAATAAATCATTGCAAAGAGTTTGTACACTGTTTTGCAGAAAAAGTTAATCCACTATATAATCTTTTGAGGAGTAAAGGTAATATAGTTGACCAATGGGGTCCAAATGAGAAAAATGCCTTTGAAATGTTGAAAAAAGATTTGCGGAATGCTCCAACATTAAGTACAATAGAGGTTTGTTCTGAAGCATCTTTTGTTTTGAAAACTCATGTATCTGAGAATGCCATCTCAGTAACGTTGTCTCAATTACAAGAAGGTAAGGAGAAAATAATTGCCTATTTCTTCAGAGTTTTATCATTTTTGGAAAAAACTTTTGAGTCAGGTGTAAAGCAACTGCTAAGTGTTTACTATGCAATTAAAGCTACAGAGAGCATAGTGAAATCAAACAAAATCATTGTACAGACACCTGACTGCTCACTAAAAGGTATTTTTGAGGAAGATAATTTTAAAGAATGTCGTAAAACATATCCTTTATGGTTCAGAGCTTTATCATCCAAACACATTCAGATAGATGTAAAAGGAAGACATCTTCAGGAATGTACACCAGCACATGTTTATACAGCTGTATCTGAAAAGTCTTTATCTCAGGTTGCCAGCATAAGAACAGAGAAGGACATAGAGCCAGTATTTGTTACTGCAGAACAGTCTAACACTAGAATAAGAGCTTCAACACAGAATACAGTTACGCACATTTCTAATCTTTTAGAGATGAGAACAAAGGCATAGTCCATTGTCATCTCTGGGTGGTACAAAACTTTTCTTTTGTTTGTGAAAACAGATATTTGTATCATGACCAAAGGAGGTGTTGCGTCCTGACATACCTAAACTTCACCGTACATATGATTTATAGTTTAGGCCATCTTAGATAGGATAAGGACAGTACATTGTCATACAGAAGTTCTCTTTGAAGGAAAATATAAGATAGTGTTATTTTACATATAGTTTAACAAATTCACAAAGTTATTGTCTCATAATGTTTTAACTTTTGTTGGAAAAAAGTTACAAGAATTTAATGAAAATATTTTATGCCTGATTAATGATACTGCATTTCTTTTACAGAAATGGCATCTAAAATCACATAAATATGGAAGATAACAAGCTCATATGAAGAGCAAAGAGAATATCAGGAAAATTCAAAGTTAAAGAAAGAATCCTCTAGGGAAGAATATTGGGCAAAAGATTTATACTTCAGATTTATGACTGTTTTATCTTATTCAACAAGAATTTTCTAATCTAACAGAACTTGAAGAAGAAACTTTAAAGACATTTCATGAAGAAAAAAATAATCAGAAGAAACTTTATCTACTATAGATAAACAATTTGGGACTCAAACATTTGTCCACATATACATTTTTGATAATCCAATTATTCTGATATTAATGTTCATATTAAGTTAGGATTATCATTATTATTATTTTTTTTTTTTTACATTATTCATATATTGAATATTTTTAGGTAACAACTGCACACTCATTCTAGTTTATAGAACATCTTTTGTTCATAACTTAAGAAACATATCACTCTTAATAGAACGGAATGGAAAGTTATGACAAGTTTTAGAGTGTAAAGTATATTTCCAAAGAGCTAAAATATTATTTGAGCACAAATATGGAAATATATTATTGCATTATTTATTTTAATAATAATTATTATTATTGTTATTATTATTAATTATAGATATGAGTCATCATTATGTTATACATTTTTTAAATTCTATATCATTATTTTAAGATTTTGGATAGATAGATCTAAGAGAAGTTAAAGTAAAGAGAAAAGTGATTAGAAGGAGAGTTATTTCTAGCTGCTTCAGTTCTGAGGAATATTGTGTTCTATCATTTGATACAAGGACGTGTAAATGTGACATGAAAGAGGTTTTGAATGTATTAGAATATTTTGATATGATTAATCATAATTCAGGGGGGATTGTTAGAATATTATTCCAAATTCATAATTCGGCACTTATAGGTGTAATATTATATTCATGGCAAGCTTGCAAAACATATTTGGTTTTATGATTAATCATAATAAATAGAGTATGTGTGAATGACCTTGATCAATTGATTTGACATGATTCTTCATCTAAAGCTGAGCATTTCTGGATTTTTCTGGTGTAGCCAATTTGAGTATGACATTTAAAGTATCTTGGTGTAGAATGTCATGAGAAGACAAAAATAGACACGTGTCCACGTAGCTAAAGGAATATACATTGTGAATTATATCCTGTTAAGTTAGTTTGAAGTTCCAGTCATATTAATAAGTACTAGTATATAGTCACTTAATGTAAAGTTGATAATATGTGTTCATATTATATAGATGTTTGGTTATATGACATTACATGATCAGTACATTACTTCAAGTATGGAGTGTTACATGTGGGCTTGTCAATCCTATGCTATATATGACTCTGAGTTAGAATCTTCTCTTGTATAGCATATTGCTAAAGTTAGCAGATATGAATATGTGCCATACAAGGTTCTAAGTTGGTGTGAGGTTATGACGTTCACACGTTCACATGTAACATATAAAGCCAATGCTTCCATATTGAAGGTCACACAGACACACAGACAGACACACACAGACACATAGTCACTACGATAGATGATACTGACATGTTCACAAGATACTTTGATAAGTTGGGACAGCTGTCAATACTGCCAGAAGACTGAGAACGTCATTTCCTGTTTCTTCTTGGACGACACACAAGACAGCACAGCAGCCATGAAGCACACATGCTTTCATAAGCTTACTACAGCTTTATAACTTTTTATTCTATTTCATATATTTTTACCCACACTGAACTGAACTATTATATTTTTTACATTGTATTTATGATGCCAATTGTGTGACAATAAACTCACACTTTGTTTTAAGTCAGTTTGGCTATCAATGCTATTCATCCTGAAGCGCCTCTGAGATACAAGAATATTTAGATATTAATAATATTCTTCAATTGGAAACATATTCTGAAAGCAATACATTTAGGTCTTGTGCTGTTAATTATTAAAGCTATTTTTTCTATAATTTAAATTCTGCAGCTAGCAAGGACTGATCTTGAATAATACAGCCTGTCATATCTGAAAGTGCAGTGTGGAACTCTGTGCCAAGAATGTATTGGTCCTGACAAGTTACCATTACAGCATATAAATCAAGCGTAGCTTGACAAGTGACATTTCAATGTTATCACACTTCTGGGTTCCAGCATAGAAGCATTCCCCATATCCTATTGATCATGGAATTATGTTTTGTGGAGAATATTATATATGCATATTAAGCTGCCAGGAATAATCTGCATTGCTCATTTCTAAGACTTCAGTAATGGCTGATGGACAATTTAATCTAAGTTACATTAAAGGAAGCATGATCCAACACAAAACTTCACATGGCCAATTCTTAAAAAAACATGACAAAACATGACATATAATTTTAAGCATAGTATTACATTGCAGCATCCCTATAGAAAAGTAAGAAAAAGCAATCATATGAAGGAGGGTTTTAATGGAGATTTCTTGAAAATTTATAAGAATACAGAAATATATGTATTATTCTATTAAATTGACATATTTTATGTTTATGTTTTTTAAGTTGAATTTCACCACCAGAAGAAAGTTGGACTGTTCTTGGCTATGAAACATCACTCCCTAAATGGAGTATTGACACTTATGTCCTAATCATCAGGTACTGACATCGTCATCAGTTTTAATCAGAAAAGGCTGGTGTCAGTATCAATGATGTCATGAGAAATAATGCAGTGCAGGTAAATATTAGCATTAGAGCAGGGCTCAAAATTTCAAGTCGAGTTACTTGCCACCAGTTGCCCCACCCAACCCCTACCCTGCCCAGCCCCTAATTCCGCCCCTAAACATGCCTTCATAAAATATCTCATGAAATGACACAGTACAGAAGGGTTAAGGTACAGAGCAGGAAAGAGGGCACAGTACAGTGGGGTAAGCAAGGCACAGTACAGAGTGCTTCGACTTCGCGGCCGCCCCCCCCCCTTTCGGGCTGCTCGTTAAAGATGATTAAGGGCACCGGTGCCCTTAGAAAAGATGGCCGCGAGCCGCCCACTACTGCGCATGCGCAGTTCTGAAGCGGCCGGGCTCGGGAAAACTCGTATGCGCTCGGCCGGGCGGGGCATGCGCAGTAGCGTGATTTCGCCGCCCGGCGCCATTTTTTAAAAGATTAAGAAGTAATGTCAGCGGTGCGGCGGCGGGGGGAGAGAGATGACATCTCTCATTGCCAGCACCGCTGTTCCGCCCTCCTTCATCTGGTGGCAGACAGGCAGCATGGCAAGTGACATCAACATCTGGTGGCAGCGTGGCAAGTGACATCCCCATCTGGTGGCAGCGTGGCAAGTGACATCAACATCTGGTGGCAGAGTGGCAAGTGACGTCTCCATCTGGTGGCAGCATGGCAAGTGACATCCCCATCTGGTGGCAGCCAGGCAGTGTGGCAAGTGACATCTCCATCTGGTGGCAGCGTGGCAAGTGACATCTCCATCTGGTGGCAGCGTGGCAAGTGACATCTCTATCTGGTGGCAGCCAGGCAGTGTGGCAAGTGACATCTCCATCTGGTGGCAGCATGGCAAGTGACATCCCCATCTGGTGGCAGGCAGAGTGGCAAGTGACATCTCCATCTGGTGGCAGCGTGGCAAGTGACATCTCCATCTGGTGGCAGCGTGGCAAGTGACATCCCCATCTGGTGGCAGCGTGGCAAGTGACATCCCCATCTGGTGGCAGCGTGGCAGTGTGGCAAGTGACATCCCCATCTGGTGGCAGCCAGGCAGTGTGGCAAGTGACATCTCCATCTGGTGGCAGCCAGGCAGTGTGGCAAGTGACATCCCCATCTGGTGGCAGCCAGGCAGTGTGGCAAGTGACATCTCCATCTGGTGGCAGCCAGGCAGTGTGGCAAGTGACATCTCCATCTGGTGGCAGCCAGGCAGTGTGGCAAGTGACATCTCCTTTTGGTGGCAGCCAGGCAGTGTGGCAAGTGACATCTCCATCTGGTGGCAGGCATAGTGTCAAGTGACAAGCGATGGTGGCAAGTGACACGCTCAGGGCTCCCAATGATTCTGCATTATGGTGAGTTGAACTATTTCATTTTATATTACAATGTAATGATAGAAATAATGTGTTTCAATCATCCTGGCACCATACCAACCATGGTGCCGGGGATGATTGAGGCACTAACACCAGCAATTGCCCTGAAAAATTGCCCGCAAAAAATTGTTACCCCGCGCGCTTACCCTGAAGTACAATTAAAGCCAGTTGTTTTCAGTGTTCTCGTGTGTGGAGATATGTTTTTAATTGATCTATTGTAGCAGTCATCGATAAAGGACGAGAATGGTGGTGTGTGTGTGTGTGTGTGTGTGTGTGGGGGGGGGGGGCGGCATTGAAGGACCCGGCCTTGGGGCGGCAAAGGGAGTAAATCCGGGCCTGGTTAAAGGACAAAGTACAGAGCAGGAAGGAGGGCCAGTGGTGTATTTAGGTGTTGTGCTGCCCTAGGCCTGACTAAACTCCTGCACCCCTAATTTAAATACGACCCACCCTTCCTGTCAAGGCCACACCCCTTCCTATTTAAGACACGCCCTGTCATCTGTAAACCACACCCCTTCCTCTTTAGGCTCCACCTTTTTAGAGCTCCACCTCTTCTTCTCTATATTAGCACAAAAAA
The DNA here is from genome assembly GCF_042186555.1 of Aquarana catesbeiana. Lineage (NCBI taxonomy): Eukaryota > Metazoa > Chordata > Amphibia > Anura > Ranidae > Aquarana > Aquarana catesbeiana. Next base: position 493,273,983 of record NC_133328.1, read on the forward strand.
AAATCACACACCATTCACTCCATACTTGCATCAATCCTACACTGCATCAGTGTGAACCGGGACTTAAATTCACAATAGAAGCACTAAAATTGCAGCTCTGGCCAGCCTTCTAATGTAAACAGCTGTTAGAATCAACTGAAACCCAGCTTCAGTGTCTGTTGTGATCCTGAGCCCAGGTTCACACTGAGCTGCGGGAATGAAGCCATGTGAGTTCAGCTGAACTCGCACGATTTCACTCCGACATGTCAGTCCCGATTTCGGCAGCGATTTCACTGACATCTGTGCAGGTTTCTGCATAGATGTCAAGGGAAATCGCACCCTGAAATCGCAAAAAGTAGCACAGAAACTACTCTTTGAAATTGGTGTGGCGCCGCACTGATTAGGACGGTGCAAGTGCTGCCAATTTGACATGTCAGATCGCACCAGTGTCAACCAGGGCTCAAGCTGCTCCTCTTCACAGGCTGTACTTGAGGAAACTGAGCTGTACTTGAGGAAACTGAAAACCCACCCACATTCCAGAACTGGATTGGAGGAGAGCATCAGCTGTAAGTCAGTATTCCACTCTGCTAACCCCCCTAACAGGCCATTAGAGAGTGTGCCAACTCGAGTTCTTACTTGCCTGTTAAGACAATGTAAAAACAGAAATGTGCTGCTTAGTCCCTAGGGTAATCACGGGCAACTCGAGTTCTTACTTGCCTGTTAAGACAATGTAAAAACAGAAATGTGCTGCTTAGTCCCTAGGGTAATCACGGGCATCAGTGGCGGTGTGTCCATAAGGGTGCACGGGGGCCGCCCCCTCTCTCCTGCCACCCCCTCTAGCACCAATAGATAGATTCAAGCATTGCATGAATGGCCGCCACTGCCACCCCCTATTTAGGCGCCCGGCCCCTTTTCGGAGTGCCTGAATTACAGCGGGGGTGGGGGTGTTTTTGTAGCATCTGATTAGAGCCCTAGGCTCTAATAGGTGTCTAAAAAGTGACCTGCAAGCGCCATGCTGGGCGCTTGCAGGTCACTCAGCTGTGTTAGAAAAGCGAATGAATATTCGCTTTCCTAACACTAAACCACCTCTCCACCAATCAGGTGCTCGGATTTGTTACCCATCACCGTCCAATCATAGCAGAGAACGGGAAGAGAGGACAGGAGAAGACATCAAGAAGCTGTCCCACCGAGACAGGTAAGTGCAGACGGCGGGGGGCACACTGGCAGCATTTGAAATGGCACACAGTGACTGCGTTTAATGGGGCAAAGTGGGAGCATTTGATGGGGCACAGTGGCAGCATTTGATGGCACAGTGGCTGTGTTTAAAGGCACAATGGCTGTGTTTTATGGGAATAGTGGTAGCATTTGATGGCACAGTGGTGGCAATTGATGGGCACAGTGGGGGAAAATGATGGCACAGTGGCGCCAATTGATGGGCACAGTGGCGGCAATTGATGGCACAGTGGCTGTGTTTGATGGCACAATGGCTGTGTTTTATGGGCATAGTGGCAGCATTTGATGGCACAGCGGCGCCAATTGATGGGCACAGTGGCGCCAATTGATGGGCACAGTGGCGCCAATTGATGGGCACAGTGGCACCAATTGATGGGCACAGTGGCGGCGTTTGATGGCACAGTTGTAGCTATGGATGGTCACAGTGGCTGCGTTTGATGGGCACAATGGCAGCAATTGATGGACATAGTGGCGCCAATTGATGGGCACAGTGGCGGCGTTTGATGGCACAGTTGTAGCTATGGATGGTCACAGTGGCTGCGTTTGATGGGCACAATGGCAGCAATTGATGGACACAGTGGCGCCAATTGATGAGCACAGTGGCTGTGTTTGATGGCACAGTTGTAGCAATTGATGGGCACAGTGGCTGCGTTTGATGGCACAGTGGTGGCAATTGATGGCACAGTGGCTGCATTACTAAAAGGTGACTGGATATACAAGATTTTAATCTGGACTGCTGACTCAATTCATTTATATATATCAAGGACCTGGGGACCATTCACTCTCTCTCATCTTTACCTGAGCCGTTCCCGCCGCCGTCCTCCTCTCTCTCGCTCGCTCCTCCTCCTCTAGGCTCTGGCAGTGGTTACAGAGACCCGTCCTTCTCCCCGAGAATGTGCAATGATACCGCGCGGAGGTGGGTAGGCGGAGCATTAGGCTCCGCCTCGCCCTCTATCAGGCCAGTAGTAAGTGCAGGTTACCAGATATGGCCAGTGACTGAGTGACTGACGGTCACTCATAGTCCGTTGTATGGGGGCGGCAGTCGCTCCCCCCCCGCCAAGTACGCGCCGGCAAGTGCTGGGTTCAGTGCAGTGCACATGACTTAGCAAGGCAAGCTGCGGGACGCTGTATCTGTCAGGGAGCCGGCCGCGGTGGTAGGCTGTATATGTGCGGGAGTCGGGACTGAGGAGTACGGGTCGGGGAGGGGTGTTTCGTGCGGGGGGGGCGGCAAGAAGCCGCCGCCCCCCGCAAAGTGCCGCCCTAGGCCTTGTCGGCCTAGGCCAAGACAAAGCTCTGAGGAGGGCACAGTACAGGGTGGAAATGAGGGCACAATAAAGGGGGGGATTATGAGGGTACAGTACAGAGGGGTTAAAAGACAAAGTACAGGGTGGGAAAGAGGGCACTGTGCAGAGTGGGCAGGAGGGCACAGTATAGGGTGGGAAGGAGGGCACAGTACAGGGTGAGCAGGAGGGCACAGTACAGGGTAAGCAGGAGGGCACAGTACAGGAGGCAGGAGGGCACAGTATAAGGGGGAGGGTCAGGAAGGCACAGTACAGAGTGGTTAAAGGACAAAGTACCGGGTGAACAGGAGGGCACAGCACAGGGTGGGAAAAGGGCATAGTACAGGGTGGGAAGGAGGGCACAGTAAGGAGGGGGTCAAGAGGCCACAGGGGGTTAAACGACAAAGTACAGGGTGGGAAGGAGGGTATAGCACAGGGTGGGAAGGAGGGCACAGTATGGGGGGGGTCAGGAGGGCACAGTACAGAGGGGTTAAAGGAGGGCACAGTACAGGGGGAGTCAGGAGGCCACAGTATAGATGGGTTAAACGACAAAGTACAGGGTGGGAAAGAGGGCATAGTACAGGGTGGGAAGAAGGGCACAGTATGGGGGGGTCAGGAGGCCACAGTGGGTTAAACAACAAAGTACAGGGTGGGAAGGAGGGCATAGCACAGGGTGGGAAGGAGGGCACCGAAATGTCGGGGGGGTCAGGAGGGCACAGTACAGAGGGGTTAAAAGAGGGCACAGTACAGGGGGAGTCAGGAGGCCATCAGTATAGAGGGGTTAAATGACAAAGTACAGGGTGGGAAGGAGGGCACAGTATGGTGGGGGTCAGAAGGCCACAGGGGGTTAAACGACAAAGTACAGGGTGGGAAGGAGGGCATAGCACAGGGTGGGAAGGGCACAGTATGGGGGGGTCAGGAGGGCACAGTACAGAGGGGTTAAAGGACAAAGTACAGGGTGGGTAGGAGGGCACAGTACAGGGGTCACTGATCGCAGTGCAGTAGGCAGAGTTCTGCTCCAATCCCTATTGGCCCCACTCTCCTATTCATACCATGAATCAGAATAGTACACAGATCCCTCACACACAAGCAGCAGTAGTGAGATGTTCCACCTTGGGGGGTTCACACACTCATCCTCAGCTTATTTCCACTCGCCCAATGCGAGCAGGCAAGTGGAAATTTTGAGGGCTGCTTTTAGAGAATATCCCAAAGTAAAAATGTAATTCTTGTTGCAGGTGTTTTTTTATATTTTATGTGTAGCTCAGTGCAGACTTTTGGGAAAAACACTGACCTAATCACACAAGAAAAAAAAATGTTTACACATACAGTGTACAGAATGCCTCTAGGTTGCCATTTTGTAAGCTAGCCACTTTAAAATTTTTCACACTGATAGAAAATTACATTTTACTGATTGTACTAAAATTATAGTTTTTAATTACAGCAAATTGCAAAATTACATTTGTAGCAATTATGTTCGATACAGACTTTACTGAAAGGGAAATAACATTTCTTTATGTAATTACACTCTGCATTTTGGGACCATACTAACATTTACCTACAATAGCAAAGATCTGAATGATTAAAATAGCAGATGTACACTCAAGGTGAACCCGTATGGGTTTATATAGTATATCAGTATAAGAGCAATGCCTAAAGTGTTGGGTGGTTCATTTATGTTCACTGCAGTTTTGTGCTACAAAAAAAAAGAAATTAGTGGAAACAAAAATAAAAATATAATGATCAATTTCTTTGTTTTAAATGGAAGCTCTGAAGGCCTCACAACTTGGTTTAAAGCCCAAGTCGAGCCTGGCAAAGATACAAATAAAAAAATAAATAAAAAAGCCTTCTATAAAATATGGGCAACATGGCTAAACTCCCTGCTGTCGACGTAGGCGCCTTTGTGGTAGCTTTTAGAAAGCTTTTATGGGATGCAATTCCTTTTCTTTAATATCAAGGGTTTGCTGTGAACCATTTACAAAGCACCACAGGGGGAAGGGCAGTTAAAGGTTCACAAAGCTCACTATCTCACCAATGATATGATGAGGGTGTATGTACCTAAATAAACTACTATCAAAAAATATGTGAGCTGTATAGGACAGATTGAAAAAGTAAGTAATAAAGACACCCATGCAGTTCAGCTAATAAAAACTTACAAAATGGTAATAATTACAAAATTTGATAAAAAAACCTTCGTAGGGTAAATTTTAATTAAATCCGGAGGATAGCAGCCTTATATTTAATCTGGATAGCAGTTTGCTGTAAACCTCATTCCATATCCCCGTAATGAAGTATTAGAGCTTACTATGCTCTTTTCAAACCAGGGACCTCTTTACTGCTGCAATATTTTTATCTATAACCCAAGCTTTACTGTCCCTATTATAGAATGATCATGTTTCACAGAAATTCTCAGCTAATTGGAACTCTAAAAATGTCACCTTCAGGTACTCTGCATTATGCCTTTATTATACTTTAAGGTGAATATTGTGCACCTAGAATCTATGTTTGTATTGGTAAATTCAAATCTTCAAAAAACGTATCTAAAAAAATACCACCATGGCTGCTATACTTTCTCCAGGTACTGTCCCCCACAGACTCCTCTGCTCACTACTCCAATGCAATTACTCTTCATGATTGAATGATGCCAGGCATCATTAAACCCCACTTCCTTCCTGCCCCCTGCCCTGCCCGTATATAACAATGCTGCAAAGAACAGTATGTATATCATATGTGGCACTGCTTTCTGCAGCATTCAGTATCTGCCCACTGCTGGAGGAAGATGAGGGTAAAGATAACCTGTGATGTCACCATACTAAATAGAAGACATTTAGAAAAAAAGGTTTAGAGATTTTTTTCCCTGAGCAGATATGCTTCAATGGTTGAAGAAGGAAAGAGGGAGGAGGAAATCCTAGCCCGAAGTTAGACTTTAAACCTTCAGCACCTTTATTACCTAGCCTCCATAGTGATCAGCAGTGAAAAATTTGGATAGGACTAATTTTGACTCCGATAATGCAGTGTGTAGCTATCATGACCCAAAATATGTAGAAACTCTTGTTTCCAATTCATTTTGGAGTTATAACAGACAAAATATTAATACTTACAATTAGCTTCTCTCTTAACCCGTGCAACCAAAAAACAAAATGCAGACGTTAAGTTAAACAGCTTTCCTTTATGGTTTATGCATTTCCCAGTTTGTGTTTCTAATATAAACTTGCTATAGACGGAAGATAGTGGTTGTACACAAAGGTATGATTCAGCTGTCACAAGACCTTTTTTTTTCTTTTTACAATGGTTGCACAGGCTTACTTATACTGTACATCTTTGATGCCCAGGCATGCATGTTCATGTGTAGACAGAAGACTACAATGACTATGAAGAAATCACCTGTGTCTTAGGATAAAGAATAATGAATTCAGCTATGTATTGAAATAGTCACCCAAGAAAAATAATGAGGGCTGCCTGTTATTATCTAATAAAATTATGTTATCATTTTGGGTGTCTGATGTGAATAAAAGCGGATTGGTTGGTATGGGCAACAGCACCTATTGGGATAAAATCTGTCTCACTTTTTATTAATTCCCCTTTAGGTTTTCATTTTTACCAACAATTTGTAACTGTTTTCAGGAGGCAGAGGAAGTGGATATTATAGGCCGTGCTACCATGATTGATCCCAGCAGAAAAAGCAGTGTGGACTGTTTAACATACACTACATTCACATGGTCGCCTGGTCTTCACCTGTTTGCTGTCTCTGGTTTGGATGGGACTCCCCACCTCAGCCCCGGGGGAGATGATCATCCTTGTCCCCTGTCTTCCCTTGGATCCAAGGTTGGGCGCCACCTTTGGGCCGTATTGTAAGTTACACACCTTTATTTTGAGAGATTGTTCCCAATTTATTTAAAGGATGTCCTCTATTTATAGACATTATTGATTTAATTTCAGAGCATTTTACTCCTGGTGATTGGCATGAGCCATGAAACGTGCATCGAGTTACATCGAGTTACATCGAACTGATGTCTAGACAAGTTTGGCTCACCATGAGCAATCGATTATATTCATTGAATTTTTATGAATGGATGAGTGTTTTTATGTCACTAATGCTTATTATGTTTTACCTTATTCTGTATAACAATTATATATTCATACAAGTTTATCATAGTATAGTCCTATATTTACAGATTGACATTCTCTATAACGTGACTTGTTATTATTAATAAATAATTTTATAAATGATTTGAATAAGGTATCCATTCAGTGACCTGCCTCACTCAAAGTCCCATTCCTTTCTTTTTTCTGCTGTTTAACACGTATTAGGGATGGAGGCTTGCCACTGCCATAATCAGTTAGTGTTAGGTTGCATCAGGTCGCATCATTCATGATTGATCCCAGTTTCTGATTATTTATTCAGAGTAATTTACCTTTACAATGGTAATCTGTACATTGCTCATCCTTGCAGGAACTGAACTGTGACGTTCCACAGCTTTCCGAGACACCTTCAATGTTATCAATATAAGCGTAAATGAAGTTATTATGATTCCACAAGGAATTAAGAAGCAAAACACAAAAAGAGCTATAATGTAAGACATGGCAGCTTGGCTCACGTTAGAAGAACGCCAGTCGATGCAGCAAGCTGTGCCATATGGTTCTGTTCCATAATCGCCCCAGTGAATTAAAGGTGAAGTTGCAAAAAGAGCCGAGTATGCCCAGGCGCAGCAAATGAGGATGCTTCCATGTTTATGGCCAAATCTATTTCCTAAAAAAGATGAGTTTTTTAAAATTACAATTCACATACCAAGTTATATACACAAAATAAGCATTTTACTTTGCATAATCTAATAAGAGAGGTCAAGTGAAACGTTCTCTGACTTCATGACTAAGCTTCATTAGCTGCCAATGACTCTTTCAGTAGGCAGTAAGGACATTCTTATTGAAAAAGATTACAAATCAGAACCCATAAAGTTTTTTTTTCTGGTTAATACAGTTAACATGCAACAGGTTAGATTCACAAAGCTTTACACATGTATAAGGATATTTATTTTCAGCCATGTAACTATAATTTAAAATCTCTTTGGACTTATAAAACAAATTGTAATGTTTGGGAAAACAAGCATTCTTATCACATTATTTTTGCTTTGTGAGTCAAAGTTATATCGTGGTGTCTGGTAGTAAGTGAGATACTTCCTTAAAAAAATTAAAAATGGAGTAGAGGCTTATTTGAAAGGGTATTTCCACATGTTTTGGAACAAGATTTTGTCCTGTGCAAGCCTTTTACTGTCAGACTTCCACTCCAATATAAGACTAGCATCCATTCATATGAGGACAGGAGTACTTTAAATGGTGAGACATAGCATTATATCCTGAGGGCTCTCTTGGTTAGGCTTAATGAGCATGTAACTAACATTATCCATGGTTTTCCTAAACATCCAGTCTCGCGGCACTATCTGGAGGTTCACAATAAGAATCCTGCTAAGACCATTTTTCTTGGGATTGATAAGTGTACTCCCCATTGGAGAGGTGCTCTCTAGTATGTGGCATCTTGAGACTGGAAATGGCTTGGATCCATAAAATTAAATGTTACACCTCCTTCAGATTAAATGTAGACGTTGAGCTATGAGCTATGATCCTCTGGTATCTCCACCTGTATCAAGTGTTTTATTGCTGGTGATGATCTGATGTCTGGATATCCATCTCAGTTTACAGGCTTGCTATCGCTTGCCCTCTGGTAAGCGTGCATTTTGTACGGCGGAGGTTCACTATCACTGGTGTTCTTTATCTTCACACGGAAGGATTAATTTAACAATTTTTATTTCACTGGACGATATTTTTCACAGGACTGTGTTTGTTGCTATCCCCTTTTCATTTGGGGAGTTGTCACTTTACTTCAAATTTGGCTAGACTGTTATACTGTGCCTATCTAGGTATATATATATATATATATATATAAATCAATCTTATAGCGCAGCTTTTTACTTTTTCCCTATGCATTTTGTTTGTATGTATCTTACAAATTGAGCTGCAGCTTGGTGTTTTCTATTTTGTTTAATTTTAGCGTGGTATGAAATTACTTTTCTTATCAGTTACATTGCTCAACTGTGTTTTTACAAGTGAGTGACTGTAGTCACCCTGGGGCTCATTCATACTTGAACATTCCATTGTGGTGCATTAATGCACATTCCATGTAAATGGGTCCTAAAGCATTTCTACCGCAAATTGTGTGACTATCAATAAGTAAACTTACCATAAGTAGGAAAACAAACTTTAATGCAGCATACCGTACTTAGCAATGTTACAGTTGACAAGCTACAAATTCCGAACAAAACACCACAGAAAGCATAAAACAAACAAACATGGGTTCCATATATCCACCTAGAAACAAAGACAGAGAAATGTGATAGATACAGTAAGACTGTTAAAATGTAAAAATATTACGGTATATAGAAAATTTAATCTATACATCACATATATTTCTTCTCAAAATGTGTGTTAAAGTATAGTATATGTAAAGACAAAACATTTTTCCACTATGTCTCAAAACAGCACACCTCTGAGTGACCACCCACCTGCAGGGGAAAGGAAATAGAGTTATTAAATTTAAGTCAGACCACCTTTGTGATTTCCTGCCCCTCCCAAGGGCATGATCAGAGAGAGTTTTTCCATAGGACCTCAGGTGGGAGTTCCTGTGGGCTCCATTTCAGTGGCTCCCTTTTCAAGCTAATCCCAACTTCCTCCTGACTGGTGTACCTTGCAGGGGAGGAAGCCAGTCAGGGTCCCAGGCTGAGGGAGATGCAGGATGCTGTGTGTACAGGGTGACAGTGATTCAAGTCCTAGGCATAAGTACTGGAGAGGATAAACTTTTGCAGCGGGCTCCAAGCGAGTTTTTGCTTGCAGTAGTTCACCTCTCTTTCTCTGCATGGTGGCAAAGAGCCTCAGCAGCATCCCGATGCAGCTGTGTGACATCCCGCATGGTTTTTGTCTACTTCTGGTTCTGTTACTACCATGGAACACATGGCAGTGTTGGTAACATTGCTTCTTGACTGGTGAATGTGCGGGGATTATGAATTTTAAATGGTTTCTGCTTCATGTAAGGTACGTTTATCTTCTCTTTTTAGTGCATTAGAGTCCCTTTTCAGAGTCCTGCTAGCCAGATTGGTAGATTTAGAAGAGGTGGGCAGGGAGCAGCAAAGGAAGAACCTGGTTCTGTGAGCAGTCTTTGGTCTATTTAAAATGGTAGTAAATCACAAAAAAAAAAGGCACTGGGCAGTTAAAGTCATAATGTGCTAGTATGCTAGCACATTATGACAGATTTACATGAAAATGAAGCCCCCCAGCGGCATGCTGTCACCGCTGAAGGCGCTTCCATCTTCAACCGGTCTTCCTTCTAGGATTGCAGGCTTTGGCAATATGAATGGCCAAGCCAGCGATTACATCATGTGCATGGGAGTCACCGTTTATGGCATAGCTCTGCAGGAACGGCACGGGTATGCTGTTCCTTCAGAGCGAATGCACCGGTGACGTCACCAACTGCATATAAAGTAAATATTTCCTAAACGGTGCATATTTAAGAGATATTTACTGTATCTATAGGTTAGGCTTACCTATAGGTAAAAGTCATACAAAGGAGTTTACTCCCACTTTAAGGTCCACTGCTGGTGTGGCCGTAAGATGAACAGAAATGGTGGTGTTACTGCTTGTGAAGAGACCAAAGATGCTAGGGAGGCATCTGGCCTGGTATGAGCATTCCCCTTCTCTTTTCTACTACTTTCCTTCAAAAAATGTAGTGCTTGTACCAATTGCTATTTTTCCTTTGTGTTTTCTTTTAGAAAAGTAAAGAGATCTTCCTCTAAGCCTAGGGAGAAAGTTAATACTACAAAAAAAGTTTACTGCTTGTAATTCTAAACTTCCAGACTCAATCACTATGTTCCTAATATAAAGACAAACAAAACTGCCATCTATTACGCAACAATTAATAAATGGAAGAAGCAGCGCTGTAAAGCAATATGTGATAAATAAATGTCACAATAGTGTTAAATAATATTAGAGTCCATATCAGATCAATTGAATCAGCAAAGTTCTATAATAATAGTCTTCAAAGGTGAAACGGATGTGGACCCCAGCTTGGGTCTCTACCAAAAATGATTGACAAATAAACTGGATAACCTTCACCACACCACTGTGATATGAGTAAAATGCACGCTTACCAACTGGCAAGCTTAATAAAGCTTGTGACCTTAACCCGGTCGGGGCCTTTCTTGAAATGGAGACACCACTAAAACGTTCCTTAGACCGTGACTAGACCACTAATCTCCATAGAAGGGGAACCTGGATGCGTGAGGTACTGAGCTCCTAGTTAGGAGTTGTTCTCTCAGACAATGCCACACAAAAAAAGAGGAAAAGCAACATAGCGTAATCCTGGATGGATGTTTATTTAAAATAATTAAAAATACACTTACACTTACATTTATGTTATGTCCCACATGGACTTAATGTGGATACCGATACCAATGCCTTTATTGACAATTCATGATAACTCCTCCATTTAGCCTATTGGATTTGTTTAGAACTAATTGTTGGTTATGGTATTTTTGGTCCACACCTTAATATATGTATATTAATTTCTGAGGAACTATACATATTTATGGGGTTGATTTGGGTTCTATTATGTACAAACCTTAATTCCACGTTTCCCTTAATGTAATGGAGGTTTTGAGACCAACCTTATGTTTTATGAATTTATTCTAATATTGCATATATTGTTTATTATGATTTGAACTGTTAAAAGATTACTTGAGGCCGTTGAAATCACCTTCTTCTCTGCAACAATGTCGCTCAGATTAAGGCCTTTCTGTGATTTAATTTAATTTATTTTTCATTTAATTTTTTGTTCTGTAAGGTGTGACATTTATTTATCACATATTGCTTTACAGCGCTGCTTCTTCCATTTATTTATTGTACAGTGTGTGTATCTCGCTTTTAAGCGGCTGCTTTTCCTCCTTTATATTGCATGTCATTTATTATTTGGTAATTGTTTAAGGGTATACAGCGCGGTGCTTTTTCTTTTTTATATTACGCAACAATTATTGGATTCTTGTAGGCAGGTGCAGTCTACTCTGGTCACTTCAGGTGACTGTCAGTCGCAGTGGCATTGCAGGGGGAGAGAAAGTCAGGAGGAACATGATTCCTTTATGGTTTCCTGGGTCACTGGAGAAGCTATCTTATTGGATACTGCCATCCCATGTGACTCTAGCAGCCAACTTGGGTCAGGCAAAGCCTATTTAAGGCTCTGGTTTCCAGGCTTGGAGCGCATTTCGCGTGTGGGTAGTGTAGGGACCAGTCACCCCTCTGACAGGTACAGTGATTAGCGGCAGGGAGAGGTTCCAGACAAGTAAGGTAAGGATAAGGATACGCCATCCTTCCTGGAGACTTCCCCATTTGGGTACGGACTGGCCAGGCCCCATTCCGCCCCTCAAGACAAACGCTGTCGGCACATCTGAGACCTGCTCTGCTACACATTGTTGTTGCATGCCGTGAGTGTTCAAGGTCAGGTGCCTTCCCCCTGGGGTTGTTGTGAATTACTGGATTCTGCATTAATACAAGTTCTGTTCTATGCAAGTTCTGTTCTGTGTTTACGGCTCCCGCACCACGCTGCATGCTGCACCTCTCCACATGTAGGTCAGAGGTTCAAAAGTTCAGTTAAATCCCTTGTGCCGACTACTTCTTCCCAAGCACATGCTTAAGTGTCTTCCCACTCATTTACTTAAACTGTCACTTTTAATAGAGGAGGAGGAGATTAAAGGGTTTAACTGTATTACAAAACACTTGCATTCAAGGCATGCTGTGAATGATAACTGTCATAATTGCTCGTGCTCTGAACCAAACTGTCAAGCCAACAAATGGTTGGCGTTGTGCTCTGAACCAAACTGTCAAGCCAACAAATGGTTGGCGTTATAGCTGATTACATGTGCAGCACCATGCCAACTGCTGGTCAAACAAAGGCTAAAATGACAGCTTCCTTGGCGATAAAGAGTGGGGGGGGGGGGGTTGGTTCCACTTTAACACTGGTAGAGAAGAATCTCAGGAAGTTCACGAGGAGGCTAGTTCAAAAAACAGCAAGAAAATAAAAACATTTTTTTTCTCTGCTCAAGAAGCAAAATAGTTAATTAAAGGCATTTTGTGACAAAGAATAACAAGGTTAATGATGCTCCACTATCATTAGAAGATCAGATGTATGAGGGCTTAGAAGAAAAGGAAGAGGTTGTCTTTTCCATATAATGTAATGTCAAATTAATGATAGAAAGAGAAAAAAAATATCTAGATAAACCATTGTTTACACCCAAATTGTATATGAAAGTGTTTCCCTTCATCCTAGAGGATTCTTAGTTTTGGGACAAGTCCCCCTAATTGCAAAGTCTCCAAAATTTCCCAAAAGTATCCGTTATGATAAAAGGAGCAATATCTTTTTATATATTCTACTATCGTGATTAATTCCTCCTGCCAGGCTCTCTTCTTTTGCCTCCAATGGGAAACCAAGCATAACAAAACCCTCTTTTCAGAGAACTAGGACAAGATTTGGCGATTTGGCTATCTCTAAATGCTCTCGTAAAATGTAATCACTGGAAATTTTTTTTAAAAAGTTACATTTAATTGGTACTTTACTCTGGTGAGACTCGCTAAATGCATTCCATCCTAACTCCCTTTTTGCTTCAGAGGATGCGAAGATATGGGAGACATGGTGCCTATCTGGTATACCTGCCCTAGGGTTCACCGTTTTTAAGGCCACGATCAACTCAATTCTGCGAATCAACCCTCATAGGGACTCTCCTTCACAAACCTGCTGGTGGCATCCTTTGTCGTACACTTATAACCAATGTACAGTGCCTTGAAAAAGTATTCATTCCCCTTGACATTTTTCATATTTTGTCATGTTACAACCAAAAAAATAAATGTATTTTATTGGGCTGAATACAAATGCATGCCACACTTTTCAGATATTTACAGTATTTGTAAAAAAATTTGAAAACCATTTATCATTTTCTTTCCGCTTCACAATTTTGTGCCACTTTGTATTGGACTATCACAAAAAAATCCCAAAAAAATATATTTACATTTTTGGTTTTACCATGACAAAATGTGAAAAATGTCAAGGGGTATGAATCATTTTTCAAGGCACTGTATTTATAGCCACCAAGCAAAAATTGTCTAGGCATGAAAATCTTGATCCTTTAGTTTTCCAAAAGTCAAAAATCACATACAGGGCACGTTTATTAACCACTAGAGATCCGCGCTATAGCCAAATGACAGCTACAGCGCGGACCTGCTTTGCCGGGATTACGTCCATTGACGTCGTCCAGTGCACAAGCGGCCTGCGCGCCCCACCCTGTGATCAGCGAGTCTATGAGACTCGCCTGCTCACAGATCAGAGTAAGGGGGTCGTTCCCTGATCATGTGACATCAACAGAGCCGGTAATCAGCTATTTTTTCTTCTCGTGCTCACAGCGTGAGGAGGGAAAAAAAAGACGATCACCGGCGGCCGTGAGAGGGACATCAGTCCTGATCACGACGCGCGCCACCAGATCCTCAGTGCCCACCTGTGCCCTCTGCCAATGCCACCTAGCAATAGGCAGCAGTGCCGCCTACCAGTGCCCACCAGCGCCACCCATCAGTGCCCACAGTGCCACCCATCAGTGCCACCCATCAGTGCCACCCATCAGTGCCCACAATCAGTGCCTCAACAACAGTGCTGCACATCAGTGCCACCTATCAGTGCCCATCAGTGTCACCTACCAGTGCCCATCAGTGCCGCCCATCAGTGCCCACTAGTGCCGCTCATCAGTGCCCATCAGTGCCACCCATCAGTGCCCACAGTGCCACCCATCAGCACCACCCATCAGTGCCCACAGTGCCACCCATCAGTGCCACCCATCAGTGCCCACAGTGCCACCCATCAGTGCCCACAATCAGTGCCTCAACAACAGTGCTGCACATCAGTGCCACCTATCAGTGCCCATCAGTGTCACCTACCAGTGCCGCCCATCAGTGCCCATTAGTGCCGCTCATCAGTGCCACCCATCCGTGCCACCCATCCGTGCCACCCATCTGTGCCCCCCATCCGTGCCACCCATCAGTGGCCATCAGTGCCGCCTTATCTGTGCCTATCAGTGCCGCCTTAACTGTGCCTATCAGTGCCGCCTTAAATGTGCCTATCCGTGCCCATCAGTGCAGCCTATCAGTGCCCACCAGTGCTGCCTCATCAGCACATATCAATGAAGGAGAAAAATTTCCTGTTTGCAACATTTTATAACAAACTATGAAACATGATTTTTTTTTTCAAAATTTTCCATCTTTTTTTGTTTGCTTAGCAAAAAATAAAAATCCCAGCTGTGATTAAATTTCATTTGGGTACAGTGTTGTATGTCCGTGCAATTGTCATTCAAAGTGCCTCAACGCTGAAAGCTGAAAATTGGTCTGGGCAGGAAGGGGGTTTAAGTGCCCAGTAAGCAAGTGGTTAATGAGCAATTAACTGACATATTGAATGATACTCATGACAAATTTCTCTTGATCTGGTAATCATGGCTTAACCACCTGCTTACTGGGCACTGAAACCCCCCTCCTGCCCAGACCAATTTTCAGCTTTCAGCGCTGACACATTTTGAATAACAATTGCACGGTCATACAACACTGTACCCAATTTTTATCATTTTTTTCACACAAATAGAGCTTTCTTTTGGTGGTATTTAATCACAGCTGGGATTTTTATTTTTTGCTAAACAAACAAAAAAAGGTGGATAATTTTGAAAAAAAAAATCATGTTTTATAGTTTGTTATAAAATTTTGCAAACAGGTAATTTTTCTCCTTCATTGATATGTGCTGATGAGGCGGCACTGGTGGGCACTGATAGGCTGCACTGGTGGGCACTGATAGGCTGCACTGATGGGCACTGATAGGCACAATTAAGGTGGCACTGATAGGCGCAGATAAGGCAGCACTGATGGGGACAGATAAGGTGGTACTGAAGGGCACAGATAAGTCGGCACTGATGGCCCCTGATGGGTGGCACTGATGGGTGGCACTGATGGGCACTGATGGGTGGTACTGATGGGCACTGATAGGTATCACTGATGAATGGCACTGATGGGCACCTATAGGTGGCACTGATGGGCGGCTCTGATGGGCACTGGTAGGTGACACTGATGGGCACTGATAGGTGGCACTGATGTGCAGCACTGTTGATGAGGCACTGATTGTGGGCACTGATAGGTGGCACTGTGAGCACTGATAGGTGGCACTGTGGGCACTGATGGGTGGCGCTGGTGGGCACTGGTAGGTGGCTGCTAGGTGGCACTGTCAGGTGGCACAGGTGGGCACTGAGGAGCTGGTGGCAGCTCTCCGTGATCGGGACTGATGTCCCTCTCGCAGCCAACGGTAATCGGCTTTTTTTTCTCCTGACGCTATCAGCGTCAGGAAGAAAATAACCAATTACCGGCTCTGTTTACATCACGTGATAAACTGTCATTGGCTGACAGCTGATCACGTGGTAAGGGGTCGGGGTCGACCCCTCACTCTGATCTGTGATCCAGCGAGTCTCATAGACTCACTCACTTTTCTGAGATACTGTATATACAGTTAGCACCTTAAGTCTTCTTTTCCATTTTATGCCATTCATTATTATTATTATTCAGGATTTTTATAGCGCCAACAGTTTACTCAGCGCATTACAACATGGGCGCAAGACAGTACAGTTACAATACAAATCAATACAGAAGGAATCAAAGGGCCCTGCTAGTTAGAGCTTACAATCTAGAAGGGAGAGTCAAGTGGAACAAAAGGTAATAGCTGTGGGGGATGAGGTGATGGAGAAAATGAAAATGCAGTTAGGTGTGTGTGTGATAGGCTTCTCTGAAGAGAAGTGTTTTCAGGGATTGTCTATAAAAGCTAATAGAGTAGGAGATAATCGGACAGATTGGGGTAAGGCGTTCCATAGGATTGGAGAGGTTCTGGTGAAGTTCTGGAGGTGAACATGGGAGGAGGTGACAAGGGAGCTAGAGAGCAGGAGGTCTTGAGAGGAACGAAGAGAATGAATAAGTTGTTATTTAGAGACTAGGCTAGTAATAAAGCTGGGGGCTAAGTTGTGGATGGCTTTGTAAGAAGTTGTTAGCATTTTGAATGTAATTTGTTGGGTAAGCAGAAGCCAGTGGAGGGATTGGCAGAGAGGAGTAGCAGATACAGAGCGATTGGTAAGGTGGATGAGTCTGGCAGCAGCATTCATGATGGATTGAAGGGGGGATAGACTATGTAGAGGTAAGCCAATGAGAAGGGAGTTACAGTAGTCGAGGCGACAGATGACCATGGAGTGAATTAAGAGCTTTGTTGTGTCATTGGTTAGAGAGGGGCATATTTTGGAGATGTTGCGGAGTTTGAGGCGGCAAGATTTGGACAGTGATTGGACGTGGGGCTTAAAGGAGAGTTCAGAGTCCAGGACTACACCTAGGACTACATTCATGGTCTTGTGGTTGGCAGAGGATGTATATATGAAGAGTAGAAGGCGAAGGCAGACCAGAATGATGTACCTACATATGGGATAAGTATATATGACCTCTTAGGAAGCTTTGAGGTCAAATAAGGAGGTGGGTAGACTCATGTTTCACTGGGTGTAGTGTGTTTAGTACTTCCGAGAAGGATGACTCACTATCATAGGAGATCTTGGCGCTTTCTATCATGGAAGATTTGTGTTGGACTATATTTCTTTCCTTTTTTTTGTGGAGCTGTATTATAGTTTGGGACTCTTATTTTTTTTTTTTCACAGGGTGCAGATTTTTTGTTTTTATGCACACTATGAATTCTGCTTTTCACTTTTATTATGTATATAATATGACATGTTTTTGGGTAGCTATACACTATTTGGTTTATGTATATCTTATTGTATGAACTTTTTATTTACGGTTTTCATATTCATTTTTTATTACAAATTTTTAATCACATCTTTTATAATTGAACATTCATATTGCACTTGATTTTTTTTAGTGAATTATACATTAGTATAAATACGCTTTGTAATTTAAGGCAGCACATTTGGTGAACTTATTTGCCCGACAAGGTTAGATAACTTTGAATGCTGCAGCTGCATATATTTTTTATTGTTTGCTGGTTTAGGTGAGCACAAAGATTCTGAGTATATAATTGCTTTAAAGGCATCATTGGAGATGGTTTGCATCACTGCCAAAACTGACGTCTTATCCATCTGTGGAAGAATGGTCTTATGGATTAAATCCTGGTAAGGGATTTAGGCTAAGCTCTGTGGCATCCGCTTGGAAGGAGAATTTTTGTTTGACAAGACTCTGGACACAATCTTGGATAAAGTGGTAGACAAATATAAAGGTTTTCAAAAGCAAAAGAAACAATTTAAAAGAAAAAAAACTCATCCTGGCTTATCACCAAAATTGTATATATTGCAGATTACCAATCATTAAATGTAGTGGCTGCCCTAGTTTAGTTTTTTAAATTTATTTTTTTTTTTTTTACTTGGTGATCTGGCCAGTAACACTTCCTTTCTTAGTTTGGTCATACATTATATGATTTTCTGGTTCAATTTTCCTTTAGATTTACCAAAACCATATAATATGAAGTCAAACCTAAACACTTTCAATTTGTATGCAATAAGGCAGGCCTTTGCACTACACCGTTGAAGGTAAATCTTAAGGAAATCGAACAAGAAAATTGTATAATGTATGGCCAGCTTTAGGGTGGCTCCACTTTATGGAGGAGCAATGGAGCCACCCTTGAAAAGCAGCATTGCCAACATGTAAAGAGAGTAGCGTTGGATTCACTAGAAAATTTAGAGGGACCTGATTTACAATTTAAAGTCAAATTTGAGCAAACACATTTTAAATGGTTACGGCAACAGTTTTTTTCCCTTTTAGATAAACGTTTTACATAAACGAATAAAAGCTAATGGTTGTAATCACTTCTGTCAGTGTTAATGGTTTATCTCAAACCTATAAATGCCACTTTTGCTGGACAGCTTGGTCTGTTAAAGAAAATTGAAAAATACCAGACTTACTGGGTGGGCCACAAGGTGAAAATAAAGTAAAAAAGACTATAAAAAGAAAATGAATACAGCCACCATATTTAAAGATTGGTAACCTGCAATATATCACATCTTTGCTTTTAAGTTTAGCTACGCTTTAGAAGTGATTTGGGAAACCATCCAAAGGAAGTTAAGCCAAAAAATATGTTCCTGAGCAGAAGAATACAATCTTCCCCAAAAGCAAATCATCTGAGAGATAAAAAAAGTCTGTTTTGGATCAAATGGATTTGTGTCTAAAGCACAAGGCTCTTTTCCTTATACAAGGGGGACTTTCTGGAGGGGTTGGATGCCCTTGGCCAGAGGTGGGACTTTGATCTTTTTTATATGTTTCAGCCTCTACCCATTCTCCCAATTAGTCTTAAAGAAGATGTAAGAGAAGCAGGTAGAAGTCTTCATCGTACCTTCTCAATGGCCCAAGCAAGGGTGGTTTACACTACTTTAGCAGTTGTATTTGGCAGAACAAATTCCTTTCCTATACGGTATTAACCTTCTGTTCCAAGGACCAATTCTGCATCCAGTGTGTTTGAGCAGGGGATGCTCAAGAAAGCCATTCTCTCTAACAGAGTAATCTCCACCTTTCAAGAGAGTAAGAAAGTGCAGACTTCAAAAATTATTTTCACATTTTTCAATTTTTTGCAGATTTTGATGATAGGTAGTTGATCTTGAGTATCCCCAATTTTTTTAAATTCTAGACATTCAGCTAGGTCTGGACAAGGGGCCGAAGCCAAGTACCCTAAATGTTCAAATGTATGCACTTTCTTACTGTTTTTACTTCAGCCTGCAAGACCATCCTTGGAATAAGCAGCTTATGAGATCAGCTTCATGTATCAACCTACTTCCATCCATAGTTCCTCCCTGGAATTTATCCTTGGTAATAAGAGGTTTAACAGGAAAACTCTTTTAATCACTAGATCAAGCCTCTCTCAACTTCTTAACAGTCAAGAAGACTTTTATTTTGGCTATGGCTATGTCTAGGGCAGTGGGAAATAGCTGGGATAATTCCTACCAGAGGCGTCGCCAGGGGGTCGGTATCAAGGCTGGAGCCCCGAATGTAGAGCCCATAGCCCAGAGTCTCAGCGGGTGTGGAGGAGAGACGAGCAGGTGGGTCGCGGCTGCGGCGGGCGGCATTTGAGGTGGAGGAGAGACGAGCAGGCGTGTACAGGCACTGAGCCATTGGACCGCCAGCTCTCTCACCCCCCCCCCCGCAGCGCTCACCTCTTCTCCCTGCTTAGTTATGCAGCGCGGCTGCATATTCTAGGAGTGGACACTGATAAGCTCATCGTACAATCCAGAAGACATGCAGCCGCACACAGCTGTGACATGAACAGCACATGGGGGACCAGAGCAGCACTTCGGGGACCAGCGCAGCACACAGCACATGGGGGACCAGCGCAGCATGCAGGGGACCAGCGCAGCACAGGGGGACCACAGGAGCACAGGGGGACCACAGGAGCAAGGGGGATCAGAAGAGGAATGCAGAAGCATGTGGGGGAACAGAGAAGCAGGGGGGGACCAGACCAGCACGTGGGGGACCAGAGGAGCACAGGGAGACCACAGGAGCAAGGGGGACCAGAAGATCAGGAGAGAAATGCAGAAGCATGTGGGGGAACAGAGAAGCAGCGGGGGACCAGAGCAGCATGCGGGGGACCAGAGAAGCACAGGGGGACCAGAGAAGCACAGGGGGACCAGAGGAGCACATGGGGACCAGCGCAGCACGTAGGGGACCAGGGCACCACGCGGGGTACTAGCGTAGCAAGCGGGGGACCACAGGAGCACAGGGGGACCACAGGAGCACAGGGGGACCAGAAGATCCAGCATGGGTGAGACCTGTCAAAGTTGGCCGGTCTGGATGAAGTCCAGGGCCAAATTTTTGTCCCAGTCCAGCCCTGGAGACAAGTGGGCAGACGAGCAGAGATGACATCATCTCGCTTCGCCCGCCCGTCACCACTCTTCCGCTCTCACAGCCGGGACTTCAATGTGGGAGCGATGTGCGGTGGGGAGCAGAGAGATGATGTCATCTCTCACTGCCTGCCACACATCAGCGCTATTCTGCCCTCACAGCACGGGCCTCTTCAATGTCGGAGGTATGGTGGGGAGCAGAGAGATTACATCATCTCTCACTGCCCGCTCCGCATCTCCGCTCTCCTGCCCTCACTAAATGGGCCAGTGCTGCCAGCCTGCCACCAATGCAGCGAGAATGCACATTTGGTGGCACTGGCTGGCATGGCAAGTGACAATCTGCAAATGGTGGCAAGTGACAATCTGTTAATGGTGGCAAGTGACGTGGCAAGTGACAATCTGCTAATGGTGGCAGGTGACATGGCAAGTGACAATCTTCAAATAGTGGCAAGTGACGTGGCAAGAGACAATCTGCAAATGGTGGCAAGAGACAATCTGCAAATGGTGGCAAGTGACAATCTGCAAATGGTGGCAAGTGACAATCTGCAAATGGTGGCAAGTGACGTGGCAAGAGGCAATCTGCAAATGGTGGCAAGAGACAATCTGCAAATGGTGGCAAGTGACAATCTGCAAATGGTGGCAGGTGATGTGTCAAGTGACACGCCCAGGGCTCCCACTGATTCTGCATTAAGGTGAGTTGAACCACTTCACTATATATTACAATATAACAATAGAAACAATGCGCTTCGATCACCCTGACACCTTATCAACCATGGTGCCATGATGATTGAAACGCCAACACCAGCCTTCCTTTGCCCGCAAAAATTTGCTTACCACCGGCGTGCCCCCCCCCCCCCCCCCCCCCCCCCCAGGTTGGTGACCGCTGCTATGGGCTCTAGCCCCAGATCTTTTTCAGACCTAGCAACGCCCCTGCTTCCTACATACCTATTCTTCCTACATACCTTCTTACAGACCTTTCCTATATTCTGAAGAAGACATCAAATTCCTATCACTCTACTGGGATTCCATCCCTTCATCCCGATCTTTCTAATAAAAAAGATTAAGACTTTCACAACTGGATGTACGGAGGTGTTTGCTCCAGTAATTACAGGTCACAAAACTTTGGGGAAGAAAAAATCTTTTAGCTCAGTTCCAAGGTAGGAATAAAGTCCAAAATGCCTCTAAGATCACTATAGCCTGATGGATTACTGAAGCCATCCATTGCAGTTATTTCGCCATCAAATTGAAAGCACGATTTTTCCTCTTGGGCTGAGTCTGATTCAGCAATGCTGGATCAGATATGTAGAGCTGCAACGTGGTCAAGTTTTAATACTTTCACCGGGCACTACAAACTGGATGTGGATCTGGATCAGTACTCAGTGGGTGGACTTTGGACAGAAAGTTTTATTTTTAGTTTCCCTCTCTCAGGTGCGCTGTTAAGGGATGTAGTGGAAAACAGAAAGTACCCTTACTGGTCATTCTCTTTCTATGTAGTCATCGTAACAGCACAGGCTTAATTCCTCCCTTGGTATTTATTTGTCCTTTTCCGCATCTATGTTAGGATCTGAGCTGGTGTTGATTTGATCTAAATTTTTTAACTCTCTCTATTTCTTCTTGTCTCTCACAGGTGGGCAGGGATGCTGTGTTTTCTTAGTTTTGAATAGATTAGGGAAGGGTTGGAGTCCCTGTTAGGTTTTTATTGCTGTACATGTACCCACTGGGGAGATTTGCCCCTTTATTTATATTAAGGACCATTGTCACAAAGACAGAAGCTAAATAGAAATCCAAAATTTCAAGTTGTCTTCAAAACAAGAGGGTGAGGGTTAATGTAGACATGTGGTCTGGTGACAACTGTCTAAAAGGTGAATTCCCCTCACTCTGGAGAGATTTCCTTTCACTTACTCTTGTGTCTGCATCACAGGATGTAAATGGAAATCTACCCAGTGGAAGGATCAGTGAAGGATCATAACACAATAGTCTAAGTTGGAGAAGGAAAATTATAAAAATATATACATAAAACTATTTTTCAGAAATAAAAAACTGATCATTGGCATGTGCGTATGTATTCACCCCCTTTGTTATGAAGCCCATAAAAAGCTCTGGTGCAACCAATTACCTTCAGAAGTCACATAATTAGTGAAATGATGTCCACCTGTGTGCAATCTAAGTGTCACATGATCTGTCATTACATATACACACCTTTTTGAAAGGCTCCAGAGGCTGCAACACCCAAGCAAGAGGCACCACTAACCAAACACTGCCATGAAGACCAAGGAACTCTCCAAACAACTAAGGGACAATGTTGTTGAGAAGTACAAGTCAGGGTTAGGTTAAAAAAAAATATCCAAATCTTTGATGATCCCTAGGAGCACCATCAAATCTATCATAACCAAAGGGAAAGAACATGGCACAAGAGCAAACCTGCCAAGAGACGGCCGCAAAACTCACGGAACGGGCAGGGAGGGCATTACTTAGAGAGGCAGGACAGAGGACTAAGGTAACCCTGGAGGAGCTGCAGAGTTCCACAGCAGAGACTGGAGTATCTGTACATAGGACGACAATAAGCCATACTCTCCATAGAGTTGGGCTTTATGGCAGAGTGGCCAGAAGAAAGCAAAAAACAAAATGGCACGTTTTGAATATGCGAAAAGGCATGTGGGAGACTCCCAAAATGTATGGAGGAAGGTGCTCTGGTCCGATGAGACTAAAATTTAACTTTTTGGCCAGCAAAGAAAATGCTATGTCTGGCGCAAATCCAACACATCACATCACCCAAAGAACACCATCCCCACAATGAAATATGGTGGTGGCAGCATCATGCTGTGGGGATTTTTTTCAGCAGTTGGGACTGGGAAATTGGTCAGAGTTGAGGGAAAGATGGATGGTGCTAAATACAGGGATATTCTTGAGCAAAACCTGTACCACTCTGTGTGTGATTTGAGGCTAGGACGGAGGTTCACCTTCCAGCAGGACAATGACCCCAAACATACTGCTAAAGCAACACTTGAGTGGTTTAAGGGGAAACATGTAAATATGTTGGAATGGCCTAGTCAAAGCTCAGACCTCAATCCAATAGAAAATCTGTGGTCAGACTTAAAGATTGCTGTTCACAAGCGCAAACCATCCAACTTGAAGGAGCTGGAGCAGTTTTGTTAGGAGGAATGGGCAAAAATCCCAGTGGTAAGATGTGGCAAGCTCATAGAGACTTATCCAAAGCGACTTGGAGCTGTGATAGCCTCAAAAGGTGGCTCTACAAAGTATTGACTTTAGGGGGGTGAATAGTTATGCACATTGACTTTTTCTGTTATTTTGTCCTATTTGTTGTTTGCTTCACAATAAAAAAAAAAAAAACATCTTCAAAGTTGTGGGCATGTTCTGTAAATTAAGTGATGCAAATCCTCAAACAATCCATGTTAATTCTAGGTTGTGAGGCAACAAAACTCGAAAAATGCCAAGGGGGGGTGAATACTTTTGCAAGGCACTGTATATACACTTTAATTAAAAAAATGGTCCAGCATATTTATCTTACACTGTACATCTAGACATATTTTAGCACACTTTTGGGATTTTCTGGTAAATTAACAAGTATTATAAGCCATAGCAATCAGATTTCACTACTGAAGTCAGGCTAGTAAAAATTGATGAATGCTACATTTTCCTCCTCGCACTGCTACAGATTAAGCATACATATCTATGTGCACTGTAATGGGCTGGAAAATGTGTAAACAATATTATTATTATTGTTATTATTATTATTATTATTATTATTATTATTATTAGAATGGCATAACACATGACCTCTTTTCTGAAGGTGATGAGACATACTGCTGTGAATAGAATACTATGGCCCTGGTTGTTAACAATAGCTATTTTTATACAATAATACACAACTGGCAGAGTCTCCAAATACATTACTAGCAAAAAACAGATGTATTCATAACTACAGTGTCTGTGTTAATGAAACATCCTAAGTACAAAATAATATGTACATTTTTGAACAATGTGATTTCTCATTTATAAGATTGAGTATACAGGCTGTGCTGCACACTGTGTAAATAATAACGAAACAATAATTTAGTGGGGAAATATCATTAAATGTGTTTTGCATATATTTATTTGTGCCATTTTATTTTCCATCAAAAATAATCTAAAACAAAGCAATGCATTTTACTACATTAGCAAGCAAGGCGATTGGTAGCACAGCTGCAGACCAACCTGTGTGCAAAGCTGGAGGTAATGGCTAGAGGGTACAGAACCACAGTCATTCCAAGGTCACTCAAAGCCAGATTCACTATGAAGTATTCTGCTGGCTTTAACAGCTGCTTCTTCTGGTAGGATATGTACAGCAAGATGCTGTTCCCAAAAAGTGAGCCCAAACCTGTGTACAATTAGAAGACCAACAATGAGAAGTAAATATGGGACTCTAAGAATTACATACAATAAGGTGTCATAAACATATGATAGAACCATCTGTACAATTTCAGTCAGACAGGGTGAGGATCATATGCCTATGGCTACCATGCAACTGTGCATGACATCTGCTGGCCCACCAGTCCTTGGTTTGAATTGGTCAAGGGGGATTTTCAAAGTTAGTTATGCTTGCAAGAGATCAAGCAGGCACTAGGGGTATGTGCATGGAAACAATGGCTGGAGACCTAACCATTAAACAATAATTTTTAGAAACCATGGTTCAGTAGTCATATCATCTGACTACCATATTTTCTCCATGAGCATATTTTAATCCTTAAGTAGTAACTCTGTCTTGAGCCCACAATAGCCCTCATGCTTCATTTCCTACTTCCCATAACCTTTACACAAGCACAATTTGCATAATGTATGCAATGATGTCAAAATGTTCAATATCATTTTTAACAAAGAGTTTTATTTATACTTTGATCACTGCTTGATGAGTGGCATCAGGAGGGTACTTGAACACCAGCAAATGTTGCCTCAGCCATCCTGTAGCAGCACCCCCACCCCTACAGTCTATGGCAGCTGGCTGAATTCAGGAAAGGATTGCAGCCTATGTTGAGTTCTGGAGGTTGCTAATGCATTGACAGCTTTCACCCTACAGTCAGCACTGTAGGGCTGATTGAGGTACTGATTCAGTTGATCGACTGGTGGCAAATATAGAAAATATGGACAACTCTATATCTGCCACCAGTCGATCAACTGAATCGGTGCAAAGAGGCTTGGCGGTGTGGAACAACAGGGCAATCTGTATCTCAGGTGAATTAGTAGTACACCTTGCAGGGTATTACTTGCCAATTATTAATGATAGCAATTTAAATTATGAATTACATAATGTAAAATTATGTATGCATTACATTATGTAAGGTATAAGCACACATTCACAACAAAGTAAGGGGAATCATCTTCCTATTGACACCAATGTAAGGGGAATTATTTTCCCACGTACACCAATGTAAGGGGGGCATTATTTTCCCCATGACACCAATGCAAGGCATATGTACAGACTGCCATTATTTTCCCACTGACACAAATTGAAGGGGCAGTACATTACATTCTCTTGACCACTACACTCTGTATTTGTTCTGTACTCTACAATCTTCTGACTGCTAAACTCGGTATGTTATTTTGTACGAAACATAATGCTGACTGATTCACTTGAACCGTGCTGCGCATTTAACTTTCAATATATTTTTATTGAACATTTTAAGTACAAAACATAACGTAAAAGGACTGTTTGTAATTGCCGAGAAGGTGTTAGACAGCTGGAACGTAGCTGCCGAGGATGTGATAACATTCAACAGTAGAAGTAGTATAAAAAAGGATGATCTAGAACAAGGAAATAAGAAAGAAAAAAAGAGGAAAGAAGGATGTCCAAAGTAGGAAGGTGGGAGAGAGAGGTGGGGCGAAGGGGAGGGAAGTGAGTGTCAGGAATGCCCAAGACCAGTGTCCCAAAGCTGGACTATTATAATGAAGTATAGCTCTCCATGGACAATGATGGATGGGCATATTGTATCTATGCTGTGCATTTCATATGTGTTCATTATGTGTGTTAATTTTCTCAACAGCAGTGGTCCCCAAGCCATAACTAGTTTAATAAGGTTCTCCTTTAAGGTAGGCTCATGCAAATTGTTAGCTCTCTGTCTGTATTTTTTGTGCAAAAAAGCATACAAAGTGAAAGCTTTTATATTTAAAAAAGATAAGTGCCGGTTCACACTGGGACGACTTGTCAGGCGACTTCGCTGCCTGACAAGTAGCGTCCCATTCTGTACAATGGAAGTCGCTCCGACTTAGAAAAAGGTTCCTGTATGACTTTGGGGGCGATTTGCATTGACTTCTATACAGAAGTTGTTTTGCAAGTCTCCGCTCCTGTCGTGTCCAGGTCGCCTGAGGCAGTCGCGCTGCAAGTCA
Organism: Aquarana catesbeiana; assembly: GCF_042186555.1. NCBI lineage: Eukaryota > Metazoa > Chordata > Amphibia > Anura > Ranidae > Aquarana > Aquarana catesbeiana. The sequence goes on from NC_133328.1 coordinate 493,300,831, forward strand.
TGCTGCCTCAGTGTGAACCGACACTAACCCTCTGTCCTGAGATTTATGTCTGTGTGATAGATTCTCACCCGTTACATTGTAATTAAGGCATATTTGGTGGATAGAAGAACTGTGACAGCGCATACTACAAATAGATTCATGTTGTATTTAACTATACCTCTTTATAAGCTATGTTCACCTTTAAGAATAAAATAAGAAATGCACATATTTTTGCAGGTAAAAAATTTGCATGTATTATTTTTTTCTATAGGAGCCTGCAAAGCATTGCACTCGCTATGAGAAAACTAGAAAAAGTGTCAAGAGACTACAAGTGTGCTGATTGCGGCACTTGTGGTCTATTGATAACTACAAGCTTCTTTTTTAAATCAGAACTTGTAGTTTATTCATTCACAGATCTCTGTAAATAAATGATGTGGCTGTGAGGACACAGCCTTGCACAGTCACACGGAGTTTAAATGTGACAGCGGCTGCGGGGTAAGAGAACCCTTGCATAATGTCAAGGGGACATAGGAGTGGTCAGGTGGGGACTTAGGGTGGAAGGCAGGCACTTAGGAACATGTTACATGTTACACCCTAAATATGGGTGTGAAATGTTCCCAAAGGTGACCTTAGCCTTTAAGTCACACCTACTGGTCTCTCTTTAATGTTCTCAAAGGGGCTTCAGTCTGTGTTTTTACACTGTGATTGCTTACTTTATTATATATCCTTTTTCATTCTCTGACTAATCATTTCTCAGTTTAACCTCCCTGACGGTATTCCCGAGTGTGGCTCGGGGTTAAATTTCAGCACCATTAGCGGTAACCCCGAGCCACACTCGGGATTACATCTCAGGATCCTGGTGCAGGTTACTTACCTTGTCCCCAGGATCCTGCGATGTCCCCCCGCACTGTCTGCGGGCTCCATCCTCTGCCCAAAGCCTCTCTGTGCCAGGCTCCGTTCCCTGTGAGCGTCGAGACGCGTGGGGGCGGAGCCCGGCGGCAAATTAAAAAAATGTAAAAATCATAACACATACAGTACTGTAATCTTACAGATTACAGTACTGTATAAAATCATTTCACATCCCTTTTGTCCCCCAGTGCTTTGGCCCATGCCCTGCATGCAGTTTTATATTATATATACTGTTCTTTCTGCCTGGAAACTTGAGATTGTCAATAGCAACCAAAAAGTTTCCCTTTACGTTAAAAGTGGCTTTAGACCAGCTAGAAAACAGCGATAGTAAATTAGAACACTTGCAGAATTGAGCGATAGTGAATTGTAGGGAAATTTATTTTATTATTATTATATTATTATTTTTTTTTAATTTTTTATATTCATTTATTATATTATAATTTATGATTTTGGGTTTCAAACTTCATCATACCTGGGATATCTATTAGACTCTTGGTGGATAGATATAAGTGTGTTGTTGCTAAGAATTACAGACCTACAAAACGCCAAATTTCTATGCAAAACAATTGTACCGCTTTGAGACGCAAAAATCTGAAATAATCATACCGCCAGGGAGGTTAACATGTCTGCTTTTACTATAATGTGGAATATCGTATTAAGGACCTAGTTCCCCCACCTATAATCATAGCTCCAGCACAACAAGGGCAAAAAAAAAAAAAAAAAAGGATTTAGCCACCATGGCTTTTTGGTGCACTGCAATGTGGCTGATAAGATGGTAAACATGGGGATCTCTGCACTAGACTGTAGATGTTTGCCTTTTGACACCTGTTAATTCAGCAATGACAGTGTCCTGGAGTCCTGAAAGTGATGGTTTGGCTCCCACAGAGCCCTGATCTCAACATCATGGAGTCTGTCTGGGATTACATGAAGAGACAAAAAGGATTTGAGGCAGCCTACATCTACAGAAGATCTGTGGTTGGTTATCCAAGATGTTTGGAACAACCTACCTGCTGAATTCCTTCAAAAACTGTGTGCACAAGCACTAGGTGTACCTAGAAGAATTTTTGTTGTTTTGAAGGCAAAGGGTGGTCACGCCACATATTGATTTGGTTTGGATTTTTTTCTTTTCGTTTTATATTTTCCATTTAGTTAATTGATAAAAAAAACATACAGCCAATGTCAATAAGAACTATCTTTAGTGTAAAGAAGAACATGGAGTCCTGGAAGTGATGGTTTGGCCTCCACAGAGCCCTGATTTCAACATCAGTCTGTCTGAGATTACATGAAGATACAGTAGGATTTGAGGCAGTCTACATCCACAGAAGATCTGTGGTTAGTTCTCCAAGTTCTGCAACCTACCTGCCGAGTTATTTTTAAAACTGTTTGTTTGAAAGTGTACCTAGAAGAATTGATGCTGTTATGAAGGCAAAGACTGGTCCCACCAACTATTGATTTGGATTTCTCTTCTGTTCATTTACTCCCAGTTTTGGTAATTGATATAAATAATCTATTAACACTTCTATTTGTGAAAGCATTCTTAATGACAGAATTTTTTCACACCTTCCTAAAACTTTTACACATTACTGTATGCCAAAGCACTGTTTACACTCAGTAAAATGAGAGGCAATGGTATTTGGAAGATTTATGGCTTATTTTGCACCATTAATGAAGATTAATAAACACTTTGAGATATTCAATTTATGAACTTTAAATTGAGAGTGACACCTTTATTTGCACGAGGTGGAATTTAAGTTTATTTATTTAATTGCACAACCTGTTTGGGGAATTTAATTTCTTCATGTTGTTGAGTTTCTAATCTTTATTTTTTCATGTGAAATTCACATTAATCTGTCAAAGCCGTAATTTGTCACTCCCAGTTACCACCACTCTGGAACTGGTGTAATCACATAAGTGTGATATACTGTATGGTAATTCTGAATTGTTTGTTGCATTACATTTTTTAAAAGGGCCGAAAAAAATACTGTCTGGATCAAAATAGAACTGGTAGTGGTAAAACGCCAGAACTGACTAAATAGATTGTGATATGCAGGTTTGTAAATAAGGTATGAAGTAAAAAAGGTATCAAGATAGATAACATAGAGAGATAACACCCGAACAAATGAAATACAGGTTTCTGAATTGAGCCCATAATCTACTATCTTGCTTTCACCTATCCAAATTTAAAATAGTGATGTAATTTACAAAGCATATAAGACAACCATTTTACTATATTTATAGAAATATATATATTTAATAAAGCTTACCAAATATTAAATAAACCATTCCAACAACAATATCAGCTGTTTTAGGAATATTTGAGTAGTGAGAAATATTTCTTGCAAACTCCATCTGAAAAATAAAGTTATCCAAAACAGTAAATATTAAACCAAAATCTAATACAATAGCATTTTGAGATTTTAACCAGAGTCTTGGCAGACAATGTATAACAGTAGTCCTCTCATCTAGGAGCCCTCATATTTCCCAATGGATAATAATTTCTCCTTGTTCAACATGCTCAAGAAAGGTCCAAGTAATGGGCCGAAATTCATGCTTTTTTAAGTCTACCTAATAGAATGAGTGCTACTTAAACTGTCCCTTAATCCAGACTTTGTGTACATGCCTACAAATTTGTGCTATTTTATCCATGAAAAAGCTAATTGAAAGTCATCTATCACTAAAGGTTTCATGTGATTGTCATCTGGCAGGTCCGATGCTAACACTTAGACCCCTTTCACACTGAGGCACTTTACAGGCGCTATAGCGTTAAAATAGCGCCTCTAAAGTGCCTCCCTTCTCATTCTAATGTGAAAGCCAGAGGATTTCACACTGGAGCAGTGCGCTGGCAGGACATAAAAAAAGTCCTGCAAGCAGCATCTTTGAGGCGCATTAGGAGTGGTGTACACACCTATATTGAAGCCTTTTAGAGCCTCTGGCTCTAATCGGTGCTTCAAAAAAATGTCTGATGAACGAGATCTACAACTAGCAGGCTCATCAATGAAAATGGTTTAAAGAGAGATACATTACTCTACATACTTATATTAAACTGTAGCTGCAGTGACATTTAGTATAATATAGGGGCAACTGAAATGTATAAAATTCACCTACAGGTGCTTGCTCCATATCCAATAATCTTTTAAAGCATCCGAAGAGACCCAACAACCAGGGTATTCTATTATGCAAATAATGACTTTCACCAGAAATTTGGCTGGTCCCCCACCTACAACACCTTACTGTTGGTTAGAGAAGCTGTCCATCGCATTTTATGGTTTAGAAAGGAGCACTGGAAGGGTAGCACAAGTCAAAGCACTGATATCCTAAGTCAAGTCAGCATTTTTTAAGAGAGGGCTCAAAATTTCATGCTATTTGGGTGATCTAGAAAATATGAAGTATAAAAGATAGTAAAAAGTTAATTTGCATGTTACGGCAGCTTTGGTTAAATTCTTGGCTTATGCTCAGACTTTCCTTTTTACCTATAATATGACTTTAGATAATATAGAGGTTTGAAGAATTTGTAACTCTGCAGATCAAAAATGATTATGTCAGAAAAGTAACATTTAGCCTAGAATTGCTTAATTCGTTTCTTTGAGGCCTTTGTCCATAAGATAGTTGCCAATTTCCTCAAATATTGTTTAAACCCATGCAACTTTTCTGAAAATACCAGAACATGTCAGGGTCCATCTCAACCCATATAATACCCACCACCACCAAGTTGACTATATGTGAATATACACTACCAAAACCATATTTGATTCTAACCCTTCCAGTCTTGGCAGACAATGTATAATAGTACTCCTCTGACCTAGGAGCCCTCATAGTTCCCAATGGATAATAATTTCTCCTTGTTCAACATGCTCAAGAAAGGTCCAAGTAATGGGCCGAAATTCATGCTTTTTTAAGTCTACCTAACAGAATGAGTGCTCCTTAAACTGTCCCTTAATCCAGACTTTGTGTACATGCCTACAAATTTGTGCTATTTTATCCATGGAAAAGCTAATTGAAAGTCATCTATCACTAAAGGGTTTCATGTAATTGTCATCTGGCAGATCCGATGCTAACACTTTCATACTGAGGCACTTTACAGGCGCTATAGCACTAAAAATAGCACCTACAAAGCAACTCTCTTCTCATTCCAATGTGAAAGCCAGAGAGCTTTCACACTGGAGCGGTGCGCTGGCAGGACGTCAAAAAAAGTCCTGCAAGCAGCATCTTTGAGGCGCTTTAGGAGCGGTGTACACACCTGTGACAGACTCACCCGGGATAGAGGCTTTTGGAGGGGACTGAATGTGAGCCTCTTGCCTACAGATTATGGGCCTTGGCATTTGGGGTACCCTTGAGGTGTTGTTACTTCGGGTCCTTGTCCCCCAGGACACACAGACTCTGGGGACCCTGTATTTGCCATAGTAGCAATAGTGACTGAGTCATACTGTTGGGACTCATACTGTGAGAAGATGCTAATGTCATCAACTCCACTCACCTGTCTGATGTCAGCTATAATGTGTTTAATGTAAATGAGTTTAGTCTGGCTTACCACAGGTTCTAAGGGTATTCAACTCATTGTTGTTTGTTCTAATTAACCCTGTGTTGATGTTTATGGTAATGTGTGTTGAATAGTCAATGAGCTAGGAGACGTAGTCACCTAGGCTGTATAAAGAATTAGATAATTAGCTCATGTTAATTAGGTTACAGTTGTATTGTTAGAGGAAGTTCCAATGGCATATAAAGTCTTGTAATTTTGAGTCTAAATAAAACAGTTCATGTTAGCATCTAAGCAAGTGTCACCTTGTTTTGTGCTTGGAAGCATTTGGAATATCTGATATCTGTATCCAGACTACAAGGAAGTGGTATACTGACGGATGCACTCAAGTGGAGTGAGGGACGTTCCGTGACAACAACTATATTGAAGCCTTTTAGAGCCTCTGGCTCTAATCGGTGCTTCAAAAAATCAGCCCCTCCACATTGGAAATCAATGTGCTGGTGTCCTGAAAGGGGCCCAAAAGCATGGATACGGGAGGCGGCGATGGACAGGCCGCCCCTGCTTGCCCCTCTTCCTTCTTGGTATCACTTGAGAAAGGAGTGGGCATGCTTCGTACGAGCTTTGCGCATGCTCTGAAACGTGTTGTGGTTCTCCCCTCACCCCGGTGACATCATACTCCTACTGGCGCTGCGCTCCAAGCTGATTCTATCAGGCATACCCGGAACAACATAGGACTTACCGGCTCCCTCCCTGCTTCACCATGGTCACCACGGCGGGTATATTCTTATACAGGAGGCGCTGAAGACTGTTTACCGTGGGTTTCTGTTCCAGATGAGCCTACCTTCCCTTACCTTGATGTAAGTGTTTTATAACTACTGTACATTAAACATAACATAACATAAACATTGCACTCAGAGGCGCTTTGCTGTTTTTCCTTCTGAAACCAACAGTGGGGCACCATCTCTTTCACTGACACCAACAATTGGACACTATTCCTCCTCCCACTGGCCACTAGGTATTTTTTTTACTCCCACTGATCACTTTTAGAGTGATACCCTGTTGTCCAATGTACATGATGCTCAATTTCTTTGGGTTCTCTGATGTGTGTACTATACAGATTTCTGTACTTCGTAGAAAAAGCTGTAATATAACAGACCCTTCCTTGAAATTGGAGATATTAGGCTCAATGTTGGCTAAACGGACACGGAATGATTCTTTAAATGAATGCTCTAGGAATAAAAAACTCTAACTGTGGAACTAGTGAGCTAGTATTGTACTTCTACAATACAAAAAATAAATAAAAAATAACTTAATACACAACATTCTGAGAAGATATGTAAAGTCCATAAATAACCTTACAAACAATAAAGTATAATTTATTGAACATATACAATATGCAGATCATGATGGAATATACAATACTTTATGTAGATACATTTTATGAAGCACAATACATGTAAATATGTGCAGATCAGAAAAAAATGTCCCATAGCAGGGCTTAATAGAGTGAGTCATCTGTGAAATAACAGTATACATTCCAGAAATGTCTGATGAACGAGATCTACAACTAGCAGGCTCATCAATGAAAATAGTTTAAAGAGAGATACATTACTCTACGTACTTAGAATAAATGAAACCTTAAACTGTAGCTGCAGTGACATTTAGTATAATATAGGGGCAACTGAAATGTATAAAATTCACCTACAGGTACTTCCTCCATATCCAATAATCTTTTAAAGCATCCGAAGAGACCCAACAACCAGGGTATTCTATTATGCAAATAATGACTTCCACCAGAAATTTGGCTGGTCCCCCACCTACAACACCTTATGCCGCATACACATGAGCAGACTTTTCGGCAGACTTGGTCCGGCGGACCGGACTCCGTCGGACAATTCGATCGTGTGTGGGCTCCAGCGGACTTTTTTTTCCCAAAAGTCCGACGGACCTAGAAATAAAACATGTTTCAAATCTTTCCGACGGACTCGAGTCCACTCGTCTGTATGCTAGTCCGACGGACTAAAACCGACGCTAGGGCAGCTATTGGCTACTGGCTATCAACTTCCTTATTTTAGTCCGGTCGTACGTCATCACGTACAAATCCGTCAGGCTTTGGTGTGATCGTGTGTAGGCAAGTCCGTTCGTTAGGAAAGTCTGTCGGAGGTCCGCCGAACGTCCGTCAGATAGACCGTCGGACCAGTCCGGTCGAAAAGTCCACTCGTGTGTACGCGGCATTACTGTTGGTTAGAGAAGCTGTCCATCGCATTTTATGGTTTAGAAAGGAGCACTAGAAGGGTAGCACATATGCTGTATAATAAATCACTCCCTCTATCTTTTGAAAGAGGTTGAGCAAATAGTAATGGCTTACAATAAGGTATAGATAGGTAACCAATTTCGAGAATTGATGAGGTGATGTAAATATGTTGACAAAAGGTTTTTGAATTGTATGAGCCTCTTGAGAGGCGGTGTATTTATATGTATGAAAAAGCATAAACATAAGAGAGTTAAAAAAAAGAAAAAAAAAAAAAGAAGGAAGGGTAGCACAAGTCAAAGCACTGATATCCTAAGTCAAGTCAGCATTGTATAAGAGAGTGCTCAAAATTTCATGCTATTTGGGTGATCTAGAAAATATGAAGTATAAAAGATAGTAAAAAGTTCATTTGCATGTTACGGCAGGTTTGGTTAAATTCTTAGCTTATGCTCAGACTTTCCTTTTTACCTATAATATGACTTTAGATAATATAGAGGTTTGAAGAATTTGTAACTCTGCAGATCAAAAATGATTATGTCAGAAAAGTAACATTTAGCCTAGAATTGCTTAATTCGTTTCTTTGAGGCCTTTGTCCATAAGATAGTTGCCAATTTCCTCAAATATTGTTTAAACCCATGCAACTTTTCTGAAAATACCAGAACATGTCAGGGTCCATCTCAACCCATATAATACCCACCACCACCAAGTTGACTATATGTGAATATACACTACCAAAACCATATTTGATTCTAACCCTTCCAGTCTTGGCAGACAATGTATAATAGTACTCCTCTGACCTAGGAGCCCTCATAGTTCCCAATGGATAATAATTTCTCCTTGTTCAACATGCTCAAGAAAGGTCCAAGTAATGGGCCGAAATTCATGCTTTTTTAAGTCTACCTAACAGAATGAGTGCTCCTTAAACTGTCCCTTAATCCAGACTTTGTGTACATGCCTACAAATTTGTGCTATTTTATCCATGGAAAAGCTAATTGAAAGTCATCTATCACTAAAGGGTTTCATGTAATTGTCATCTGGCAGATCCGATGCTAACACTTTCATACTGAGGCACTTTACAGGCGCTATAGCACTAAAAATAGCACCTACAAAGCAACTCTCTTCTCATTCCAATGTGAAAGCCAGAGAGCTTTCACACTGGAGCGGTGCGCTGGCAGGACGTCAAAAAAAGTCCTGCAAGCAGCATCTTTGAGGCGCTTTAGGAGCGGTGTACACACCTGTGACAGACTCACCCGGGATAGAGGCTTTTGGAGGGGACTGAATGTGAGCCTCTTGCCTACAGATTATGGGCCTTGGCATTTGGGGTACCCTTGAGGTGTTGTTACTTCGGGTCCTTGTCCCCCAGGACACACAGACTCTGGGGACCCTGTATTTGCCATAGTAGCAATAGTGACTGAGTCATACTGTTGGGACTCATACTGTGAGAAGATGCTAATGTCATCAACTCCACTCACCTGTCTGATGTCAGCTATAATGTGTTTAATGTAAATGAGTTTAGTCTGGCTTACCACAGGTTCTAAGGGTATTCAACTCATTGTTGTTTGTTCTAATTAACCCTGTGTTGATGTTTATGGTAATGTGTGTTGAATAGTCTATGAGCTAGGAGACGTAGTCACCTAGGCTGTATAAAGAATTAGATAATTAGCTCATGTTAATTAGGTTACAGTTGTATTGTTAGAGGAAGTTCCAATGGCATATAAAGTCTTGTAATTTTGAGTCTAAATAAAACAGTTCATGTTAGCATCTAAGCAAGTGTCACCTTGTTTTGTGCTTGGAAGCATTTGGAATATCTGATATCTGTATCCAGACTACAAGGAAGTGGTATACTGACGGATGCACTCAAGTGGAGTGAGGGACGTTCCGTGACAACAACTATATTGAAGCCTTTTAGAGCCTCTGGCTCTAATCGGTGCTTCAAAAAATCAGCCCCTCCACATTGGAAATCAATGTGCTGGTGTCCTGAAAGGGGCCCAAAAGCATGGATACGGGAGGCGGCGATGGACAGGCCGCCCCTGCTTGCCCCTCTTCCTTCTTGGTATCACTTGAGAAAGGAGTGGGCATGCTTCGTACGAGCTTTGCGCATGCTCTGAAACGTGTTGTGGTTCTCCCCTCACCCCGGTGACATCATACTCCTACTGGCGCTGCGCTCCAAGCTGATTCTATCAGGCATACCCGGAACAACATAGGACTTACCGGCTCCCTCCCTGCTTCACCATGGTCACCGCGGCGGGTATATTCTTATACAGGAGGCGCTGAAGACTGTTTACCGTGGGTTTCTGTTCCAGATGAGCCTACCTTCCCTTACCTTGATGTAAGTGTTTTATAACTACTGTACATTAAACATAACATAACATAAACATTGCACTCAGAGGCGCTTTGCTGTTTTTCCTTCTGAAACCAACAGTGGGGCACCATCTCTTTCACTGACACCAACAATTGGACACTATTCCTCCTCCCACTGGCCACTAGGTATTTTTTTTACTCCCACTGATCACTTTTAGAGTGATACCCTGTTGTCCAATGTACATGATGCTCAATTTCTTTGGGTTCTCTGATGTGTGTACTATACAGATTTCTGTACTTCGTAGAAAAAGCTGTAATATAACAGACCCTTCCTTGAAATTGGAGATATTAGGCTCAATGTTGGCTAAACGGACACGGAATGATTCTTTAAATGAATGCTCTAGGAATAAAAAACTCTAACTGTGGAACTAGTGAGCTAGTATTGTACTTCTACAATACAAAAAATAAATAAAAAATAACTTAATACACAACATTCTGAGAAGATATGTAAAGTCCATAAATAACCTTACAAACAATAAAGTATAATTTATTGAACATATACAATATGCAGATCATGATGGAATATACAATACTTTATGTAGATACATTTTATGAAGCACAATACATGTAAATATGTGCAGATCAGAAAAAAATGTCCCATAGCAGGGCTTAATAGAGTGAGTCATCTGTGAAATAACAGTATACATTCCAGAAATGTCTGATGAACGAGATCTACAACTAGCAGGCTCATCAATGAAAATAGTTTAAAGAGAGATACATTACTCTACATACTTAGAATAAATGAAACCTTAAACTGTAGCTGCAGTGACATTTAGTATAATATAGGGGCAACTGAAATGTATAAAATTCACCTACAGGTACTTCCTCCATATCCAATAATCTTTTAAAGCATCCGAAGAGACCCAACAACCAGGGTATTCTATTATGCAAATAATGACTTCCACCAGAAATTTGGCTGGTCCCCCACCTACAACACCTTATGCCGCATACACATGAGCAGACTTTTCGGCAGACTTGGTCCGGCGGACCGGACTCCGTCGGACAATTCGATCGTGTGTGGGCTCCAGCGGACTTTTTTTTCCCAAAAGTCCGACGGACCTAGAAATAAAACATGTTTCAAATCTTTCCGACGGACTCGAGTCCACTCGTCTGTATGCTAGTCTGACGGACTAAAACCGACGCTAGGGCAGCTATTGGCTACTGGCTATCAACTTCCTTATTTTAGTCCGGTCGTACGTCATCACGTACAAATCCGTCAGGCTTTGGTGTGATCGTGTGTAGGCAAGTCCGTTCGTTAGGAAAGTCTGTCGGAGGTCCGCCGAACGTCCGTCAGATAGACCGTCGGACCAGTCCGGTCGAAAAGTCCACTCGTGTGTACGCGGCATTACTGTTGGTTAGAGAAGCTGTCCATCGCATTTTATGGTTTAGAAAGGAGCACTAGAAGGGTAGCACATATGCTGTATAATAAATCACTCCCTCTATCTTTTGAAAGAGGTTGAGCAAATAGTAATGGCTTACAATAAGGTATAGATAGGTAACCAATTTCGAGAATTGATGAGGTGATGTAAATATGTTGACAAAAGGTTTTTGAATTGTATGAGCCTCTTGAGAGGCGGTGTATTTATATGTATGAAAAAGCATAAACATAAGAGAGTTAAAAAAAAGAAAAAAAAAAAAAGAAGGAAGGGTAGCACAAGTCAAAGCACTGATATCCTAAGTCAAGTCAGCATTGTATAAGAGAGTGCTCAAAATTTCATGCTATTTGGGTGATCTAGAAAATATGAAGTATAAAAGATAGTAAAAAGTTCATTTGCATGTTACGGCAGGTTTGGTTAAATTCTTAGCTTATGCTCAGACTTTCCTTTTTATCTATAATATGACTTTAGATAATATAGAGGTTTGAAGAATTTGTAACTCTGCAGATCAAAAATGATTATGTCAGAAAAGTAACATTTATGCCGCGTACACACGGTCGGACTTTTCACCTACAAAAGTCCGACAGCCTGTCCGACATACTTCCGACGTACCTTCGGCGGACTTGCGGCAGACTTTCTTACGAACGGACTTGCACACACACGACCACACAAAAGTACGACAGCCTAGTACGCGGTGACGTACACCAAGTCCGACGAGACTATAAAACGGAAGTTCAATAGCCCGTACGACACCCTTTGGGCTCCTTCTGCTAATCTCGTGTTTATCTCGTGTTAGTAGAAGTTTGGTGAGAGACGATTCGCGCTTGTGAGACTCGTATTTTTCAGTTCGTTTTAACTGTTGTTCAGTCTGTGCTTGTGAGGTTTGTATCTGCTTTTCAGTGCGTTTGGTCAGTTGGCATTGAGAAATCTTTGCTTTATTGGCCACTCGTTCCTGATTTTCAGGTCGTTCTTCACAGGCCTTGCTGTTCTTCAGTGCGTTCTGTTTAGTGCATTCTGACCAGCCGACCGTTTTGAAGCCATGTTACCTGTACGTACTCGTCGTAGAGCTCGTGCATTGTATGTGCTTGGTGCTGTAGTTTATTCTTCAGCCCAAGACCAGTCCATGAACAGGGCGAGGAGGAGTTCATGGACCAAGAATTGGTTGCTTCAGCGTGACCAGTTCTGTCACATGCCTTTGCTCCGTGAGATCCGTGAGAATAATCCTGAGGATTTCAGGAACTTTCTCCGGATGACGGACCCCGTTTTTGACCGTTTGTTGGCTTTGCTGACCCCCTATATCAGCAGGCAGGATACCTGCATGAGGCAAGCCATCACTCCGGAGCAGAGGCTGGTCGCTACCTTGCGGTATTTGGCCACAGGGAGAAGCCTGCAGGACCTTAAGTTCTCGACAGGCATCTCCCCCCAGGCTCTGGGGATCATTATCCCAGAGACCTGTTCTGCCATCATACAAGTCCTGCAGAAGGACTATATTAAGGTAAGATATTTTTCTTTTATTAGCATCACATGTTCTTTTATGTAATCTTTGATAATGTGATGTATTTCTTGCTTCAAACACTACTTACCATCATTGCAATATAGTGTGAATGTCCCCTTTTTATCCTCACACATGCTGGATTTTTTTCCTGTTATTTTTTGTCATGCATGTATATTTTCCTTCAATAACCTTCCCAGCATGAAGTGATGGGAACATATCCACCTAGTCTACTCATTTTGAATGTATTTTGTTTGAGTGTATTTAGTGTGCTTATAATTAGCAATTATCTAGATTTCACAACTCCCCCACCCCCCCCTCACCTAAACTCACTCCAAATAGTGTGCTGCTAATGAGCAATTATCTAGATTTCACAACCCCCCCACCCCCCCCACCTAAACTCACTCCAAATAGTGTGCTGCTAATGAGCAATTATCTAGATTTCACAACCCCCCACCCCCACCCTCGTTAAAATTTGCTTGAATGTTCTGTGGTGTTGATTTGTCTAAAGCAAATATATGTTGCAGTTTGCAAAATGCATGTGCACTCTACAAGTGCATTTGTTCCAGTGCTTTAGTAAATGAGCAGAAGCTCTGCTGATTTCCATCATCAAATCATATGCAAGCCTCAAAGTGTTTTCATTAATTGCCCTTGCCTGTGATTGTGTACTCCTTGCAACATGAATGCCTTTTTACATTACCTCATTTACTGTAAGCTGGTTAGCAACTGCACCTGCAGAGTGCGACAACTGCAGTCTTGTAGCCTTTTTAGTCCCTAAATTCCTGCGTGTCCTAAAAGTAATTTTTTTTAGGGATTTCACAACCCCCTAAAATGTAATCAATGTTCCATCAGAGGGGGTGAGCAATCTGATAAGTGTGCCTTTCCATATTAGTTATTCCAGAAGAATTAAATTATTGAATGTTATACTGATGCTGGGGAATAATGTTTTTAATTGTCTAATTTTCTTGCAATGTTAGCTTCCAAATTAATTGATTTTGGTTTTCTTGTTTGATTCCCCAGTTTCCTTCAACGCCACAGGAATGGCAGACTGTGGCATCCCATTTTGCCAGCCGTTGGGACTTTCCCAATTGTGGAGGGGCTATAGATGGGAAACATGTCCACATTGTGCCACCACCCCATTCGGGGTCATATTATTTTAATTATAAGGGGTTCCACAGTATTGTTTTAATGGCGGTGGTGTCGGCACACTATGATTTTTTATATGTGGACGTGGGGAAGAATGGCCGGATGTCGGATGGAGGAGTATTTGCCCAGACGGAGTTCTGCCAGCGTCTCCAGAGTGGTGGCCTGGGATTGCCACCTGATGAGGATAACGTGGAAGGACTCCCCTTTGTCTTCATTGCCGATGAAGCCTTCGCTCTCAGCAAGCACCTCATGAGGCCATTCCCCCAAAGAACCCTCACCCCGGAGAGGAGGGTTTTTAATTACCGGCTGGCCAGAGCTAGAAGAGTGGTTGAGAATGCGTTTGGAATTCTGGCCAGCCGGTTCCGCCTGTTTCAAACAGCCATTAATTTGGCGGAATACAAACTTAATTTTATCATTTTATCGTGCTGCATTCTGCACAACTTTTTAAACAAGCATTCTACCAATTATATAGGCACAGTTGGGCCTGAGGCCGGACAAATAGAAGCCAACCTTACAGGCCTGGATACTGTCCGTACTGGCTTGGCCCCCCAAAGTGCCCGTCAAGTTAGACAGCAATATGTTAATTATTTTATGGGTAGGGGGGCCATTGCAATGGGCCAGGATATATAATTTTTTACAATAAAAAAAATATTGCGGAAATCTGGCATTATATTTATTGCTTGCCTTTCTTTTGGGCTGTCTCCTAGGTTATGGTCGAGCAGTTGTAGTGCCAACTGTATTTTAATTTTAAAAATGTCTAAATAAGCTCCATTGCCATTGTAAACAACTTTTTTACAATTATAACCAAACTGATACTGAGCCTTGAAATAACAAACCACACATTTTTTAAAATCCTATAAGGAGATGTTTTTATTAATGGATGTTATGCATTCAGTTCTGCATTTAGTATAAAATGTTCATAGACAAAAATATAATGATATCTTAATAATGTAGCAAAATATAATTATATTTAAATATTTCTACCTAATCCACAAAAAAATATTTTTGGCTTTTTGATTTTCGCAAACAGGCTTTTTTTTTTTTTTTTTGGAAAATCAAGTTTTGTTTTTTTTTTTTTTTTTTAAAAGCAAGTTTTTTTTATTTATTTTTTTTTTTTAATCAAGTTTTTTTATTTATTTTTTTTTTTAATCAAGTTTTTTTATTTTTTTTTTGGTTTTTTAAAATCAAGTTTTTTTAGTTTTTTTTGGTTTTTTAAAATCAAGTTTTTTAGTTTTTTTTGTTTTTTTAAAATCAATTTTTTTATTTTTTTGGTTTTTTAAAATTAATTTTTTTATTTTTTTTTTGGTTTTTGCAAATCAATTTTTTTTATTTTTTTTTGGTTTTTTAAAATCAAGTTTTTTAAGTTTTTTTTGGTTTTTTAAAATCAAGTTTTTTAGTTTTTTTTGGTTTTTTAAAATCAATTTTTTTATTTTTTTGGTTTTTTAAAATTAATTTTTTTATTTTTTTTTGGTTTTTGCAAATCAATTTTTTTTATTTTTTTTTGGTTTTTTTAAAATTAATTTTTTTATTTTTTTTTTTGGTTTTTGCAAATCAATTTTTTTTATTTTTTTTTTTGGTTTTTTAAAATCAATTTTTTTATTTTTTTTTGTTTTTTAAAATCAAGTTTTTTAAGTTTTTTTTGGTTTTTTAAAATCAATTTTTTTTATTTTTTTTTGGTTTTTTAAAATCAATTTTTTTATTTTTTTTTGGTTTTTTAAAATCACTTTTTTTTTTTTTTTTTGTGTTTTTTAGAAAATCAAGTTTTATTTTTTTGTGGATTTTTGAGGTATTTACGAGAAACAGCCCTCCTTTTTTACATTAGGTTAAACAGCCATTTATGTTCTGCCAAAAAAAGAAAGAGAAGGCCCAGAATGGGGTCAGCAAAACAGGAAATGAAGGACATGATTGATGTTTTGGGGTTTAAAAAAGGGCATTTAGATTCGACCCAAAACATCAATCATGTCCTTCATTTCCTGCTGCATACGATCCAGCCGATTACGCATTTCATCAATGTCTTTATTCCAGGCCATTATTTGACCAATTAGCCGTTGGGCACTTTCAGAGGTGAAATAGTCACTTCTTGTTGTTGTACCTAAAGTGGAATGAAACCAAAAAATGTCTTTAGAAATATGCACACATACATAGTTTACCTTACCATAAATAAAGCTGTTGTCTCAGACACTGACCTGGTGGGGTGCCCATGTAGCCTAATTCCTCCACATCCTCGGGGGTGGCACTGTTGCTTGAATGAAGCACAACCAGATCCCCTAAAATAGAGTAGACAAATTACATTAAACAAAAGGCAGCCATGCATAGATTAACGTAAGCTGGTGTGTCAGACACTCACCTGGTGGGGTGCCCATGTCGCCCACCTCTCCTTCCTCCACATCCTCAATGGGACTTGGGCTGATTTCCCAATCATGTTTTGCTTGGGGTGGACTGTCTTCTTGTTGTTGGCTGAGTGATTTTTCCCCTATGTGAAACCAAAAATTATTAATCTAATTAGCACACAGATATTTTAGTACATAGTAATTTTCCAACATTTGTAGTGAAGTGGTTTGTGTAGAGTTCCTATTTTACCTCAATATTTAAAATTATAAAGACATATCGGATAGATAGATATCAATATCTCAAAATATAGTTAATAATCTTTTGATCTCTCTCTATATCTGGAACAAAATCTCTAAATATCTAACTAAATGTAAAGCAAAAAAATTAAGATAACTTCAAATATTCAAAAAGAATGTTTTACATTTCTATATCTATCTATCTACCTATCTCTATATTTCTCTCTCTCTATATATTTCTCTCTCTCTCTCTCTCTCTCTCTCTCTCTCTCTATATCTATATATCTATATCTATATCTATATCTATATCTATATCTATCTATATCTATATATATATATATCTCTATATATCTATATATATATATCTCTATATATCTATATATATATATCTCTATATATCTATATATATATATATCTCTATATATCTATATATATATATATATCTCTATATATATATATATATATATATCTATATATCTATATATATATCTATATATATATCTATATATATATCTATATATATATCTATATATATATCTATCTATATATATATATCTATATATATATCTATATATATATAGATATATATATATAGATCTATCTATAGATATGTAACGAGGTTTATTAAAAGATCGTTTAAAACGATGAACAAAAAATCGTATAGGAAGGAAAAGCACATGAAGCAGTATACAAGGTAATAAACACAAGAGAAAAACACGACAAGTACTTACTTTTTTTAAGAACTTTCCGGATACGTCGGTATTGATCCGGCTCCCTGAGTTTCAGGTCAGACCATCTTTTTCTCAATTGATCTTTGGAGCGCTGGACCCCAAAAGATGCCTGCAAAGTCTCCACGACCTTCGCCATTATTTTGGCCTTGCGCAAATTTGGCCGTGCGTACGGCCCATAATTGCCATCATAGTCGTCTTTGTGAAGAATGGCCACCATCTCCACCATCTCTTTAAAACTCATATTAGAGGCCTTAAATCTAGGCCTCATAGATTTCGTTGACGTTCCAGCCTCCGGGCTGTCTCCACTACCTGAGGTCGTCAACATTTCAGGTGTCTCCGCCATTCTTTAACTCCACTACGCGCCGTAACAAAAAATGGGCGGAGAACATGAGTTAAAATCGAACGTCAGGGGCGGGCGACGCAGGCGGAGTTTCACACATGCGTAGTGTATAAAGAGGGGCCTTGCGCACGTGTCGTACGTACGTTCTGTGCGTCGAATTAGGGGGCGGAGAACATGAGTTAATTTCGAACGTCAGGGGCGGGCGACGCAGGCGGAGTTTCACACATGCGTAGTGTATAAAGAGCCTTGCGCACGTGTCGTACGTACGTTCTGTGCGTCGAATTAGGGGGCGGAGAACATGAGTTAATTTCGAACGTCAGGGGCGGGCGACGCAGGCGGAGTTTCACACATGCGTAGTGTATAAAGAGGGCCCTTGCGCACGTGTCGTACGTACGTTCTGTGGTAGGTGATAGTGGACCAGGACGTTACAAAACGAAGGTAATTTTAGATATATTTTTTTTGGGTTTTATGGTCATGACTTTGTAGCAAGCGGCCTATATGGCTTGATAGATTAATGAGGCCTACATAGGGAGAAGATGATGAGGGGTTAGCAGAAACCTATAATAAAAGTGTTTTTTGTCTTGTGACTTCATCTTTTCCAGATATAATGAATCCCCTATTTAAGGATCCAGAGTTCCTTACAGCTTTTATTTCGAAATATCGAGAGATGAGGAATTTGTGGGAGGTGAAACACCCTCAGTATTATGCAAAGCATGTGAGGAAGTCAACGCTGGAGAGACTTCTGGCCTTTGTCCAGGCGACCATCCCGGAAGCAACAATGGAGACATTGCTCAAGAAAATTGGGGTCTTGAGGAACATGTATAAGAGGGAGCATAAGAAGATCCAGGAATCAAGGAGATCAGGAGCATCAGCAGATGATGTTTATGTACCCAGGCTGTGGTACTACAATCAACTCCGTTTTCTGGATGACCAGAATGAAGCCAGGCCATCACTTTCAACCCTTCCCTCCACCCTTCCCTCCACCCTTCCCTCCGCCCCAGCAGAGGCTGATGAGGAGCAAGCTGGGTCTTCCATCCTGGATGAACCAGATATGACCATCTGGAGTCAGGTAAATTATTTTAACAAATATTTACTGTACTAATATTAATGATGTTAACTGGATGTTATAATTGTCTAAAATAATTTGGCACTCAAAATTGTGTATACATATCAATTGACAGTAGTGGCTAAATATGTTTGGCACCTGCTTGAAATAATTAGGGTGTCTGATTAGACTCTTTTATTAAAGAGATGTATTCACATTGAATTTGCTATTCATGAGAAGCAAACTGTGTGTCATTGATGAACCCAAAAAAATATACTCAAACTATTGTCCTTTTTTTATACACAGGATGAGTCCATCCAGGAGGAATGTGGGGAAAGTGGCAGGCAGGAGGAGACCGGGCCCATGGACAGCCTGGAGGAGGCCGGATTCACCATCATCCTGGAGGAGGCTGGGCCCAGTGTCAGGCAGGAGGTGGCTGCTCCCAGTGAGGTGGCTGCTCCCAGTGAGGTGGCTGCTCCCAGTGAGGTGGCTGGGCCAAGTGAGGTGGCTGGGCCCAGTAGGAGCCTGACCGAATCCCAAGTGCCTCCCCTCCACCTTCCCAAAAAAAGGGCCAGGAAGGGGATGGTCACACAGGACGCATCCCTGCGCCTCATGCAAGAGGCCACCCGTTTTTTAAGGAGCCCCCCCGAAGCGGAAGAATCCTATGGCTGCTACTTAGCCAGCAGGCTTCTTCAGATGGATTGGGAGCAGCGCCTCATTTGTGAGCGCCTATTTGGGGAAACAATCCATAAGGGGCTGCAGGGCACGCTAACACAAAACACCCAACTACATGAGGCAGCCCCCCCTCCTCCTCCTCCTCCTCCTCCTCCTCCTGCCACAACTGAAACACCAGAGCCACAGCCTCAAAAGAAGGCTACAGGGAAGGCTGCAGGGCAGCGTGGAGGAAAGGCTGCAGGGAAGAGAAGAAAGTGATGACCTGGGTTCAGTCTGGTCTGACAGAAGACGCAGGCTGTTGTAGGACCACAGTCTGGGGACATCTAGATCATCTGCTGGTGCTGTTGATCTCTGGGATTCTTGGACCAGATTGTGCTCCCTCTTATATGGACTCCGCAAGATCCCAATTTTCTGGTACACCTACTTTTTCCAGCGTTGACTTCCTCTTTATTTTATTTTGACCATGAATAAATGGATCTTTTTTGAGTTTAGCAAAAGACTTTATGTGTTTTCTTGGAAATCATTGATTTTACACACAATGTTAAATTAACAAGGGACAACAATCTCATTGAGTTTGGAAAAAACACACCAAAAATACATTACTAATGTTAATAATGTTCAAGTGGTAAGTCTTGAAAATAAAAAAATTTACATAACCAAAAACGGTGCTTTGGGTTAACTTTATCTAAAAACTAAAAAATAATCACTATAAAAAAAAAACAGAATAATGGGTTCTTTGTGGTAACTTTACAAACCTAAAAAAAAAAAAAAAAAAAAAGGGGAAAAAGTATTATTAGTATGGAAACATTGTTTTTAAAATGCATACTATATCATTCATGAGATCAAAGAGAAAAAGAATCCAGAAATCAGTTTGGGAGAACTCTGATTATGAACAGCAAAACACCTTCGTTCTTTAGAGCCTTCGTAAAGAAGAAATAAAATGCGCTGCATTCAACGATCACAGATTTTGCAGCGTGATGAATGTGCTACCTACAATACGAACACTAGTTTTACTAGACCGAGTGCTTCCGTTTAGTTTTTGCTTATGAGCATGCGTCGTTTTTTTGTCCGTCGGACTAGCATACAGACGAGCGGACTTCGGGGTCCGTCGTAGTTACGACGTAAAGATTTGAAGCATGCTTCAAATCTAAAGTCCGTCGGATTTGAGGCTAAAAAAGTCCGTTGAAAGTCCGGAGAAGCCCACACACGATCGGATTACCAGCCAGCTTTAGTCCGTCAGCGTCCGTTGGACTTTTGTAGACGACCGTGTGTACGCGGCATTAGCCTAGAATTGCTTAATTAGTTTCTTTGAGTCCTTTGTCCATAAGATAGTTGCCAATTTCCTCAAATATTGCTTAAACCCATGCAACTTTTCTGAAAATACAAGAACATGTCAGGGTCCATCTCAACCCATATAATACCCACCACCACCAAGTTGACTATATGTGAATATACACTACTAAAACCATATCTGATACTCACCCTTCCATTTTAGGACCCCAAAATGTAGGCGTTTTTGGAAAGGGCTGGGTACTTTTTCCCACAATTTGCGGGTAATAGACTTCAATGAAACCACACCAGAAATGCAAGTGTTGTGTTTGTGATGCGATTTTTGATGTGCTTTGCATTTTGCATTTTTTATTTTAACGCTGTATATAGCTGGTTGCTAAGCAGGGAGCCAGGAATCCGGCCCCTGCGTCCTTACCAACCGATGAGTCATTAGCTGTCAGAGGGATTCCCCTTTCACACGATCGGACCATTCAGGTCCGCCTGTCAGTTTCGACGGCGGACCTGAACGGGCGCTCCATGTTAGCCTATGGAGCGACGGATGTCAGTGGAGACATGTCCGCTGACATCCGCCCCTGTCCAAACCGCTAAAAGCAGATGGATGGCCCTACGTCCAGGTCCATCGCTGGCGGATCGGGTGAGATCTGATGAAAACGGACATGCTGTCCGTTTTTGTCCGATCCCTCCATAGGCGGCAGCGGCGCCTGACAAGCCCCTCCCCGCTCAGTGAGCAGAGAGGGACCTGTCATCCGCCGGCTCAGCGGAGAACAACGGACTGATCTCCCGCTGAGCCGGTGGACCAAGGCGGGCTCCGTGGAAACGGAGTCCGCCTCGTGTGAATGAGGGCTAAAAGAGAAAAAAATTGCCGGCAAAAAAAAAAAAGTGAAAAAAAACAGTGTGGGGTCCCCCCCAGGTCCATACCAGGCCCTTCCGGTCTAGAATGGATTTGGAGGGGACTCCCCCACCAATTTTTTTTTTTTAAATGGTGTGGTGCCCCCCCAAAATCCATACCAGACCCTTATCCGAGCATGCCACTCGGCAGGTCAGGAAAGATCAGCACTCCACACCCCTCCTGAACCATACCAGGCCGCATGCCCTCAACATGGAGGGGATGGGTGCTTTGGGTGATCATCTGCCACATCTGTCCATGATCATTTGCCCCCCAAAGCACCTTGCCCCCATGTTGATGGGGACAAGGGCCTCTTTCTAACAACCCTGGCCGGTGGTCGTCGGGGTCTGCGGGTGAGGGGCTTATCGAAATCTGGAAGCCCCCCTTTAAGAAGGGGGCCCCCAGATCTCGGCCCCCCATGTGAATGGGTAGGGTACATCGTACCCCTACCCATTAACCTCAAAAAGCAGTGAAATGTAAAAAAAAAGAACAAAACTTTCTGAGCTCTGAGCTGTCTTCTCCCACCGCTGTCTCTCCCACCACTGTCTTCTCCCTGAGCCATCTTCTCCCGCCTCTATCTCTCCTGCCACTGTCTTCTCCCGACGCCGTCTCTCCCGGTGCCGTCTTCTCCCGACGCTGTCTCTTCCTGGTGCTGTCTTCTCCCTGAGCTGTCTTCTTCCTCACCGCCGGTTACCCGCTGACAAAAAAAAAAAAAGCCGCTCTTCTTCTGTGGCTGTCTTTCTCCATTATGTTGTTGCCTGTTGTGTGACATCTCTTATATAGCCATGGGGCATGGCCATCCGACGACATCACCCGGAGAGTTTTTTACATTTCACTGCTGTTTGAGGTGAATGGGTAGGGGTACTATGTACCCTACCCATTCACATAGGGTGGGTGGGATCTGGGGACCCCGTTCTTAAAGGGGGGCTTCCAGATTCCGATAAGCCCCCCACCCACAGACCCCGACAACCACCGGACAGGGTTGTTGGGAAGAGGCCCTTGTCCCCATTAACATGGGGGCAAGGTGCTTTGGGGGGGGGGGGTTAATTGGTTTGTGTGAAACTTATAGTGTCTACAAGCTAGTCTAAGTATCATTGAAAATTGATCAATCCTAAAGTACTGACGGCCTATCTCATTTCTTGAGGCCTTAAAATGTCAGGACAGTACAGATACCATAAAAGGACCCTTTTTTGTAAAGATGACAGTCCAATGTATTTAGAAAGAGACATAGTAAATTCTTTGAAGTTACAATTTTTTGTCCACAATTGTTTGGAAAATTAAGATTTTTTTCCCCCCACAAAATTGTCATATTAACAAGTTATTTATCACACATGGCATAGATAAACTTGCAATTACATCCCAAAATATATTCTGCTACTCCTCCTGAGTATGGCAATAACACTTTTTCACAGACTGGCAACATACAGAGGCCCAACATGCAGGAAGCACCATCCGGTGTTCTAGGAGCATAACTTACACATTTAGTTTCCTGACTACTTAACACATTTTTGAAGACCCTGGAGCACCAGGACAATAGAAACACCCATATATATTCTACGAGGCATAATGAGTCTTTTGAACATGTCATTTTTTTCCACAGGTTTTTGGAAAATGTGCAAAGAAAAGGAAAATGTATTTTTTTACACAAGGTTGTCAATTTATAAGATATTTCTAACACTTAGCATGTACATAGTAAATATTACACCCCAAAATACATTCTGCTACTCCTCATGAGTATGGCGATACCACTTGTGTGAGACTTTTACACAGCCTGGCCACATACAGAGGCCCAACATCCAAGTAGCACCATCAGGCGTTCTAAAGGCCCTGAGTATCTATCAAATTTTTGAAGGCCCTGGAGCACCAGGACAATGGAATTAGATGTGGCGGATGATCACGGGCAGGTGTGGCAGATGATCCCCCGCTGACATTTGATGACTCATGGGTTGCTAAGAACGTGGCGGCCGGCTTCCTGACCCCCTCCTTAGCAAACAGCTATATACAGTGTGTTTAGAGTGCATTCAAAGAGAAAAAAAAAGTAAAACGCAAAATGCATGAAAACTGCATGTGAGTTTGAAAACGCAAAATACACTGCAAAACGTGCCTGAAAAACGCATCAAGAGCAGCCGCATAGATGTGAACGTAGACTTATTCTTAACTTCTGTTGTGAAAGATCACCATTCCCTGTTCTGCTCCTGTCAACTTTTGAGATTTGAGTGGTCTTTGATATTCTTCATCACAGAAATTTAAAATCTAACAAAGACACCCGTTTCCCTTCAATGGCCATGGCAGCTGTTCTGGTCTGAAAACTCAATTGCCAAGATCTTGCCATCAGTGAAATATTAGAAATCACTACCTTTTTTAACCCGTCGGCACCTACCAAAATAATAAAATATCAGTTTTGGATTGACAGGCCCATTAATCGTGAATGTCCAGGAACAAAGCAAAAATTTGGACCAAATAATTGTTAAAGCAAACAAGTGTATGATAAGAACGAGAGAAGTATTCATTGCAATTTGTCTCTAATTATATCATTGCTGGGTTCAGTGCATGATAGGAATGAGCCAGGAGCATCACAGATTCATTGCTTTTTGAAACTATTACGTTTTTACATGTTGCAGATCTGCAGACAATTACAAAATTTGGAAATCCAGGCAATCATGATCCATGAATTTCATAATTCTTTGTAGACTGGAGGTTTACATGTATGTACAGCACGCAGGATAAAAAAAAAACACTGTCTGGTGTCATTATTAGGGATGAGCCGAACACCCCCCCCCCCCCGGTTCGCTTCGCACCAGAACTTGCAAACAGACAAACAATTTGTGCGAACACCGTTAAAGTCTATGGGACACAGACGTGAGAAATCAAAAGTGCTAATTTTAAAGGTTTATATGCAAGTTATTGCCAAAAAAAGGTATACTACCCCAGGGGACATGTATCAATGGAAAAAATTGGATTTTTATAACAGCTTACCTGTAAAATCCGTTTCTTTGAAATACATCACGGGACACAGAGCCATAGTAGTTACTATGTAGGTTATAAGCCACCTTCAGGCGATGGACACTGGCACGATCTAAGGCACTCCCTATATAACCCCTCCCACTACACCAAGCAATACACGTGTATACCAAAGAAGGGAGGGACCTCTGTGTCCCGTGATGTACTTCAAAGAAAAGGATTTTACAACTAAGCTGTTCTAAAAATCCTATTTTCTTATCATACATCACGGGACACAGAGCCATAGTAGTTACTATGTGGGATGTCCCATAGTAATGGCAACTGAAGGGAGGGAGACACAACAAAAAAGTAGGGCATTAAGAGACTTGAGGACTCATACTGCAGCCTGCAGTACACTGCGCCCAAAGGCAATAGCCTCATGACCTTTTACATCGATTTAATAGAATCTGGTAAATGTATGGATTGAAGACCAAGTTGCGGCCTTGCCAATCTGAGCCATGGAGGCCTGGTGATGCACTGCCCAAGAAGCACTAACAGCCCTGGTGGAGTGCTCTTTAACATGAAAAGGAGGAATCTTCCTCTTTAGACCATAAGCTTGAACAATCACTTGACAAATCCATTTGGAAATAGTAGATTTTGATGCTGCCTGTCCTCTTTAAGGACCTTCTGGCAATACAAACAAAACATCTGTTTTGCGAATCTGAGCGGTCTCCTTTAAATAGACCTAGACCGTTCTCACTACATCAAGGGAATGTAGTAACTTCTCTTCCATAGATCAAGGGAAAAAAGAAGGGAAAAAAGAAGGCAGAACAATATCCTGGTTTAAATGAAAACCTGTCACTACCTTTGGTAGGAATTCAGGACGAGGCCGCAATACCACCTTATCCTTATGAATAATCAAATATGGCTCTTTACAAGAAAGAGCCGCCAATTCCGATACCCTTCTGGCAGAGGATATGGCAACCAAAAAGATTATCTTTCTCGTCAAAAGAACCAAGGGAATATCCCATATAGGCTGAAAAGGCTGTTTCTGTAAAGCCTATAAGACTAAATTCAAATCCCAATGGTTCAGGGGTGTCCTGACGGGTGGATTAATCCGCATTACCCCCTGAAAAAAGTTACGAACCAGAGAGTGAGAAGCAAGAGGCCATTGAAACAATACTGATAAGGCCGAGACCTGGCTCTTGATAGTACTCAAGGCCAGCTTCATTTCCAGTACCATCTGCAGGAATTCAAGGATCCTACCTATGACATACTTTCTGGGGTGCCAACCCCTGGATCCACACAGGGAGACATATGCCTTCCAGACTCTATATTATATGACTCTGGAGGCCGGCTTCCTAGCATTAACCAAAGTAGACACTACTGAAGGAGATAACCCACGATCCTCTAGAATGTGGGTTTCAAAGGTCCCCTACCGCCATCTTTATGATCTCGGCAAACCAAGATCTTCTGGGCCATGCTGGGGCCACCAGAATCACCTCGTTCCTTTTCTGCTTGATCCTGTGAAGAAGGTGCAGAAGCAGCAGAACTGGAGGAAATGCATATATCAGTGAAAACTGATCCCATGGAAAGACCAAGGTGTCTGTTCCGCATGCCAGGAGATCCCTTGTCCTTGACACAAAGTTGTGGACTTTGTTGTTGAATCTGGACGCGAACAGATCCACGTCCGGAACACCCCATCTTTGACATATCGACAGAAAACCGTCGGGGTGAAGAGACCATTCTCCCGGAAACCATTGTTGGCGACTTAGGTAGTCCACCTGCCAATTTTCTATCCCTGGAAAGAAAATCGCCAATAGGCAAGGAATGTTGCTTTCTGCTCAAGATAGAACATGATTCACCTCTTTTTGGGCTGCTTGACTTCCCGTGCCCCCTTGGTGATTGATGTAAGCCACAGCCGTGGCATTGTCGGATTGAATTCTGACAGGACAATTTCGTAATCTGAGCGTCCAGGCCTCTAGGACCAGACGTACCACCCAAATTTCTAGAATATTGATGGGTAAGGTACTTTCTGACTTGGACCACTTCCCCTGGACAGAAGCCTCTTCCAGGACTGCTCCCCAGCCTAGAAGGTGGCATCCATTGTTACCACTTTCCAGGATACTGGTAGAAAGGATTTTCCCTGTTGAAGGTTGCTGGATATCAACCACCAATTGAGGCTCTGACGCACCTCGGAGGATAAGCACATTGGAAAGTCCAAAGCCTGGATCTTCTTGTTCCAGGTCGACAGAATACTGTTTTGCAGCAGTCTTGAATGAAACTGCGCATAAGGAACGGCCTTGAAGGAGGCCACCATCTTCCCTAACAATTTCATGCACAGCCGAATGGAAGGATTTCTCTTTGTTTTGACAAGTCGAATCAGTTCCTTTATGGAGCTGATCCTTCCCTGGGGTAAGAATACCTTCTTTTGAATGGTATCTGTGATCAGCCCCAAGTACTGTAATCTCCTTGACGTTTAAAGGAGGATTTTTCTAGGTTGAGAAGCCAGCCTAGGAAATCTAGGTAGCTTACGGCTGAGATTAAACTTTGGTTTAGACAGGTGACTGACTGATCTACTAAAAGCAGATCATCTAGGTAGGCTAGAATTGTTATACCCTGAGCCCTTAACCTGGCTAAAGGAGGAGCCAGGATCTTCGTGAATACTGGCGGTGCGGTAGCTAGACCGAACAGCAGAGCCACAAACTGAAAATGACGATTCTCTACCTCGAAGCATAGAAACTTCTGATGAGCGGGAAAAATTGGCACATGGAGATAGGCATCTTTGATATCGATCTATGCCAAAAATTCTCCTCCTTGTAGAATGGAGACAACCGATCGGATTGACTACATGCGAAAGGAATGGATATTCAAGTGCCGGTTTAGATCCTTGAGATCTAAAATGGGTCTTACCTCCCCGTTTGGTTTTGGTACCGTGAAGAGGTTTGAATAAAACCCTGATCCCTGCTCTTCTGTGGGAACCTCTGATATCACTTTCTGAGCCAGAAAGAGAGACTTCCTTTTCCCTGGATCTCTGGGAACGTTTGATTTTAAAAAACGGGGGGACGGGAATTCTCAGAATTCTAGTTTGTAACCTAGAGAAATTGAGAAGGCCGCCCATCTGTCCTGACAATGTTCCTGCCAGACCTTTGAAAATTGTAGAAGCCTTCCCCCCACCTGAGCGAGCTGGGGCGCCCCTTCATAAGGAGGCTTTAGTATTTTGTTTCGCGGGCTTCCTGCCCCAAGTCCTCTTTTGGCCCTGGGATCCTGCCCCTGAGGTCTTCCTCTTGAACCCGACAGTGGATGCCGTCGAGACTGTCTGGAGGCAAATGCTCCTGACACTGGAGAAGATGCACGTTTAAAGGAAAATCGTTTAAACTTCTTCTTTACTGGTAA
This sequence comes from Aquarana catesbeiana, assembly GCF_042186555.1. Classification (NCBI taxonomy): domain Eukaryota; kingdom Metazoa; phylum Chordata; class Amphibia; order Anura; family Ranidae; genus Aquarana; species Aquarana catesbeiana. Next base: position 493,328,689 of record NC_133328.1, read on the forward strand.
AAGAGAACTTTTCCTATTAGAAATTATTTGGATAAACTTATCCAGTTCGTCTCCAAACAACCGTTCACCATGAAATGGGAAACTGGCCAAAAGCTTTTTACATGGCCCTTCGGCTGACCAATTCTTCAACCATTGGACTCTGCGCATATGTACCAGCCGTAGCATAAGCCGTGAGGCTTGAATAATATAATCATTCATAGCATCCACTATGAAACACAGTGCCTCTGATATGCCAGCCAATTGCTGGGCCTGCTGATCAGGAATAATCTTGAGTACCTCCACAAACTGGTCCTTTATGGACTGAGATACTCCAATCGCCGCAAGAGGCGGCTGCACAACTGAATCTGCAAGAGCAATGTTGTTTTTAAAAAGAAATTCCATCTTTTTATCTGTTGGATCCTTCAACATTTGCACATTATATACAGGACAATTCAGGTTTTTATTTACCGAGGATATAGCAGCATCAATTGCTGGAATTTCTTATAGAATTCCTCCTCCATAGGATAAAGTATAGAAAACTTTTTTGGAGGAAAAAACTGTTTATCTGGGTGCTCCCACTCAGAATACATCAGCTTTTTTAGCCATGAATGGATAGGAAAGGCATCCACAGATTGGGGAGGCTTTAGTGATCCCAAACCAGAGGTGGGCTCATCAATAGACTGTGCTACAGGCAGTAAAAAAGTTGAGCGAACCAACTTAGTAAGGGAGTTTACCAACAGTCTCTCTTGTGAGGCTGCTCCCTCCATATTAGGATCTTCAGAAGAGGAGTCGTCTGCCTCTTCCTGATCCTTTGAAAGAACTTCATGATCTCCTGCCCCTTGTTCCTCAGTATGAGGGTCCTGAGCAATGGACGGAGATCTGCTACGCTGGGGCCATCTGTGGGAAGCGAACATAGCATCAATCTTCTGTTCCAAACTTAAAATGGTAGAAGAAAAAACATCCTGAGTAATACATATAGGGGCTGAAGTGTCCAGAGCTGCTGCAACACCTGACGGCTCACTCTGACCGGCTGCATCACTCTCAGAGGAGGATGTCATTTTTTTTTAGACATGGATTTAGATTGCCGTAAAACAATCGATCCTCTAGAACCCTTTGAGGTGTCCCTTGTCCCCCTTCCGCTCATAGCCTGATGCACAAAGCAGAGGCACTACCAGAAGGAATGCATACACTGCTAGGTCTATAATCCAGCACAATTTCTGCTATTAATGCCCAGCCTGATGCAGCAGTAAAAAATGTGTCAAAGGAAACGCCCGTGTCACCAAACCTGTTAATGCCACCTCTTTGCTATTGTGTACCTCCACAGCCTGCAGTAGCACACAATGTGCTTTTAAAAACTTGCCTCCTCGTGTCCTGGTGTCAGAGAACGCCAACGCCGCTAAGCCCCGCCCCCCACGTTGCCTACAGCTCCACCCCTATTTTAAAATAAGGGTTTTCCCGCGCGAGCAGCGGACTACAGGTCCTCTCAGACCTACTGTTAGAAGCATGGTGCGGGGTGGTTTACAAGCTGCAGAGCGGCACGCTGATCGCTCTTCCTGTCTTTTTTTTTCCTAAAATAAATCCGAGCGCTTCTTCCCCAGGAGGGGGAGACTATCAGCATAGGGGGGCGATAAGGGGGGGGGGAGAGAAAACCCCCCCTCAAACTTACCGGAGGATCTGCTGTTCGGCTGGAGGAGGAGAAAGCATTTTGGCTCTCTGACACAGAGCTGTTTCCAGCATGAGGCGGTGAGTGCTCAATACAGCCCCCAGTGTTGATACATAGGCATGACAACATTTTATGTTAATGGAGACATTCATAAGAGAGTTAAAATACAATTCTTAGAAAACTCCACTTACCTTTCCCGCCGCAGGGTTTTCTGTGGTAAACCAACAGACCCAATCTTCACCCTTCACGGTGGGTTCCGTTAAACCTTCAGGAGCAGGAGATCCTAGAGGAAACACAGTGGCCAGTGTCCATTACCTGAAGGTGGTCTATAACCCACATAGTAACTACTATGGCTCTGTGTCCGTGATGTACGATAAGAAACAAGTTTTTAAAACAGACATTTTTTCAGGAGCAGTGATATTAAGAATACTTAAAGTGAAACAATAAAAATGAAATATTCCTTTAAATATTGTGCCTGGGGGTCCCCTTAGTCTGCCTGTAAAGTAGCGCATTTTCCCCATGTTTAGAAAAGTACCACAGCAAATGACATTTCTAAAGGAAAAAATGTCATTTAAAATTACTCACAGCTGTATTGTCAGATCCCAGCAATATACATAAAAAACTAATTTAAAAAAAACAGCGTGGGTCCCCCCCCAGTCCATACCAGGCCCTTCGGGTCTGGTATGGATATTAAGGTAAACTCCACGCCAAATCATTTTTTTAAATGGCGTGGGGGTCCCCCTCTAAAATCCATACTAGACCCAAAGGGCCTGGTATGGACAGGGAGGAACCCATGACGTTTTTTTCTTAATTCTGTCATAGGGCCCCCCTTAACCACTTCAATACACTATATTATATATTTTACACTGCACTATATACCCTGCACTGTATTATATATACGACACTGAGTGCACTATATACTCTGAACTGCAGTATATATACTATACCGACTGCACTATATACTCTGCTCAAAAATTTGGCCTTAGGTGTTGGCGGTGGCAGAACACGGTAAACCCTCACAATTACTTTTGTTTGGCGCAGGAACGGTCCCTGCTGTTAAATATTATTTCAAAAACTGTAATTACATGCCCCTGTTAAACAGGGGCTGAAACATTGGGCATTAGGTGTTGGTGGTGTCAGAATACTGTAACCCCTCACAGTTACTGGATGCAGGAAATATTATTTCAGAGGCTGCTTGCTCTCTTTTAGTGGCCTGTGAGCGTCTGCCTCTCCTTGACATGTTTTTAAACCAAGAACTCTTTGGCATCTGATTTCTTCAAAGCATTTTTTCTGCATTACAATGTTTGCAATGAATATTTTATGCATATACTGTATATGCAGAAAATAAGTTAAAAAATAAGTCATAGATTTTTCTATAGACATTTAACAGTGCACACGTATGTAATATGTGAAAGTATACATTTTTATATTTATGTTGATAGTAAAAACAGAACTTTGGAGTCCAACTGAAATTATTTATGTAAAATAATTTTTTTCATTTTGGATTAAATGGTGAGGGTTTAGAACACCTGCCAGGTTTTTATTGCTGTCTGTGTCCCCACCAGGGAGATTTGCCCTTTATATTTGTCCTAATGACCAATGTTACCAGGACAGAAAATGAGGAAAAGCTACAATGTTGAGTTGTCACTGGAACAGAAATGGAGGCAACGTTTTCCAGTGGGGACATCTGTGAGATGGCCTTCAATTAGTTCATTAGTAAGTATATTGGCAGCTTATAGAAGTCTACGCAGCTGACAAGCATGGGTGCAGTACTATGCTTGGCCATATGAGACAGACCAGGTCTGATCTGAGGTCTGCTTTTTTTTTTTCCATCGATGGAGGAAAAACGGACACACATGTATTTCTATGGGCAAGCGAATCTTAGCAGATTTTTTGAAACGGAAGAAAGTCCTATTTTTCTTCTGTTAAAAAAACGAAAGCAAACCTAAGTAGATATCAACGGACAAATGGTCTGTTCTTGCATCCATTTTTGCATTGGTTGTTAGGAGACTGCACCCACCGGTGTCCTAACAACTAATGACTTTTCAGCAGAGTTTCCTGCTGACAGCTGAATGTAAAAACAATTGCTGGCAATTAAAAATGTGGTAAAAAACTGTGTCAGGGTCCCCCCCATCTATACCGGGCCCTCGCTCGCCCCCCCCCTTTCCAGGCCTGCTGGACTGCATGCTCAAATAAGGGTCTAGTGTAAATTTGGGGGGGACCCCCACACCATTTTTTAAAAATTTTGGCATGTGGTGCCCCTTAAAATCTATATCAGATCAGAGGGAGCCTGGTATGGATGGGGGGGACCCGATGTAGTTTTTTACCAAATTTTTATATGTCGGCAATAGCTTTTACATTGAGTCATCGATTGTTAAAGATGCGGCAGCAGGCTTGCTGGCCCGCTCCTTAGCAACCAGCTATTCTTCAAAAAAAATTCGGATTGGTCGATCCATTTTAGACCGATTCAAATTATAATCATTCCAAAAATTGGTGTTAGAAAACAGATGTAAAAACGGATGTACACAACAAATGTAAAAACTGAAGTCTGGATCAGTTTTTCATCCGATTTTCTAAAAAAAAAAAACGTGACTGAACGCATGAAGAAAACAGAACGCCTGTGTGAAAGGGGCCTTAGAATAGGGATGAGCCCGATGTTCGAGTCGAATGTAAGTTGGACTGTTGCCTGTCTCAGCCTCTCAGCGAGCCGTTGGGAGACTGAGATGGCTGCTCCCCGCCCCTTCACAGCTCAGCGCTGACAGTCTGCAGATCTCTGCTCGGGGAGCTGAGAGAACCGAGCCATCAGCGGTGTTCGATGGCTCGGTTCTCAGTGCAGAGGGGGGGGGGACAGATGCAGAATCAGTCCGATGCTGCATCCACCTAGATAAGTATGATGGTAAAAAAAAAAAAAAACATACTTCTCTTTTAAGGTTTATATTTGACAGATAAATAATGTCTTACAGGCTTATCTAACAAAGGAAAGTGCATTCATCTATAGCAGCTAAGCGACAAAAAATGATAGTGGAAGCCTGACCATCGCACCTACATGAGCTTGTTGGGCACCCTGTTCCAAAACCATGGGCATTAATATGGAGTTTTTGCAAAGAGAATCCCCCCTTTGCAAAGAGGATCTGTGAAAACTAATGCCAGTTCAACCAAAAGAGCATTTGTGAGGTTGGGTGCTGATGTTGGACAAGCAGACTTGGCTCATAACTTACTCCCAAGATGTTCAGTAGGGATGGGCAAACGGTTCAGCCCGAGCATAAGTTCGGGCTGAACTTTCATTGTTCGGACGTTCAAACGGGTCGTTCGACCGTTTGTTCGCCCCCCCAACCGACCACAATGCATTGCGGCCCTGAACAGTGCATTGCAAGCCCTGATTGGCTGAAGCAGTGAAAGCTTCAGGCAATCAGGCACAGAGCACTGTCAGAGTCATGATTGGACACTGTCATCATGACTTTATCCAATCATGGCTCTTTCCCGCCCCACAGTATAAAAGTATTCTTTTAATAGCAGCCATTTTCAGTGTGATTTTGGCGTGGAGAGAGTTACAACAGGGCTCTTCTCAATGCTATTAGTTAGTTAGTGTGCTATACTGTGCTATTTTGCTTCAATTGTCGGTGTAGAATATTAGTTTAGTGTCAATCTAGGGTTAGTGTGAGTGTAGTGAGGAAGACCATGATTCAGCTTTGCATAGTGTGCAGCTAGAGTAGGGACAGCTCAGGTACTTTCAGTGTAGTGTAGTGAGACAATGTCAGTGATCTTGACATTAGTGTATAGCTAGAGTAGGGACAGTTAAGATAGCATCAGTGTAGTGACAGTTGAACACCATCTATTTGATTGCGTTACTGCCAGTTTAATGCTATTTACTTCTGTGTGTGTTACTGCCAGTTTAACGCCATATAGTTCTGTTTGCATTACTGCCAGTTTAACGCCATATAGTTTTGTGTGCGTTACTGCCAGTTTAACGCCATATAGTTTTGTGTGCGTTACTGCCAGTTTAACGCCATATAGTTCAGTGTGCGTTACTGCCAGTTTAACGCCATATAGTTCAGTGTGCGTTACTGCCAGTTTAACGCCATATAGTTCTGTGTGCGTTACTGCCAGTTTAACGCTATATAGTTTTGTGCATTATTGCAAGTTTAACGCCATATAGTTTTGTGCTTTACTGCAAGTTTAACACCATTTACTTCTGTGTGCGTTACTGCCAGTTTAACTCCATAAGTTTAGTGTGGGTTACTGCTAGTTTAACGGCAGATGGTTCTGTGTGCATTACTGCCAGTTTAACGCCATATAGTTTTGTGTGAGATACTGCCAGTTTAACGCCATATAGTTCTGTGTGTGTTACTGCCAGTTTAACGCCATATAGTTTTGTGCATTACTGCAAGTTTAACGCCATTTACTTCTGTGTGTGTTACTGCAAGTTTAACACCGTTTACTTCTGTGTGCATTACTGCAAGTTTAATGCCATATAGTTCTGTGCATCACTGTACATTTGGCGCATTATATTGCAGTATATTATAGTGTATCCGTGGAGTGTGTCTGTGTAGTGTGAGTACTCAAATCAAAGTGCACCAAACACCACTTTACATTGATTAATGTGCATCTATGTACAGATTTCCACTTCTTCTTTACATTTGCTTATAAGCACCACCCTCTCCCTCCCAATAATGTCTGGGAGGACAACGAGGAGAGGCAGACGTTCCCTTGGCACTGCAAGGGTGCCAGCAACAAATGTGTCCACAGGCAAAGGTGGATGTGGTGGTCAGTCCTCAGGCAGGGCATCATTTCCCCTATTTAGTGAGTTTGCCCGTGCTATCCAGCCACAGCATGCAGAGGAGGTGGTGGACTGGCTTACTAAACCTTCCTCATCCTCCTCATCCTCTGTCACGCAAGCTGAGACAAGTGTGCAGTCCCCTGCAGTTGCCAGAGTGGATAAACCTGCCTCCTTGTCCACATCTATTCCTGCCATAGCCCCAACATCAGCCATGGAGGAGTCAGCTGAGTTATTTGACCACAGCGTCAGCCACTTGCTCCTTGATGGTGCCCAGCCATTACTGGATTCAGATGTTGATTCTGAGGTTGAGGGTGGCAGGAACATGAGCCTAGAAAGAAGAGAGAACACTGGTAGACAAATTGACATTCATGTTCCCCAAGCCGCAGCGTATTGCCAAGTTGTCTCCAGTGGTAATGATGATGATGGAGGAGATGGAGATGATGATGATGATGAGGTCACTGATGCGACTTGGGTGCCAATAGGAGCATAGGAGGAAACTGAAGGTGAGGGGTCACAACCCCAAGGAGGCCAACATCAAGAAAGAGTAGAGGGCAGCCACCCTATTCCATCACATTCTGCAGCTGTTATCTCCTGGCCCACTCTCCAAAGCTCAGCTGTCTGGGTCTTTTTCAGCACATCTGCAGCGGATCACACTGTTGCTATCTGCAAACTGTGTCTCTGGCACATCAAACGTAGCAAAAACACCAGCCATTAGGGTACCACATGCTTAACAAAGCATTTAACGTCCAACCACTCAGCTCGTTAAAAGGAAAGAAAACCGCGCTTGGTCAAACAATATCAAACATTGAAAATAAATGAAAAAATATAAAATCACAAATAACTCAAAATCATACAGTGTAATCCAAAAAGCAGCAGCTTAATGTGTGATAACACAATTAGAATATAGAAAAGAATAAAGGAAGCTGTGCTAATAAATGGAAAGTCCATACAATTGCTTGTGGGTGAATCAGTAAACAGTTCAATCTAATGAATCAAACACCAGGGTGAATCAAATCAAATCAAACGTACCGCCACCTTAAGAAAAACCTGCTTACCAGCTGGCAAGCAAAGTCGGGCAGATGGCTTATACCCAGCCAGGGCCTTTGCTTGTACAGAAGATCAGCTGATGGGCTAAAAGCTGGATGGTTAATGGATGCTCAGAACCCTCCTGACATCGTACGACCTGAATTGCAAGGAAATCAGTTTTTGAGAGAGAGCAGTGACAGGTGGTGGGCTTCATGCCTGGAATGCATTTGGTGTCTTTCTATGGGATCCTTGGATCTCGCTGATTAGACAATGGTTTTGGATGAGGTCATTCTGTAGTAAATAGCTTTATTTGACGTTTGATTTGATTTGGTTTACCCTGGTGTTTGATTCATTAGATTGAACTGTTTACTGATTCACCCACTCAGCTCATTGGCAAGAGCACCTAAAAGCCACACAAAAGGGGCACAAATCTGTCCCTCTTCCTCCTCCTCCTTACCCACTTCAGTCTGCCCCTGCTATACCCAGTCATTACCTTTCAGCAGCCTCCACTGACAGGGATGATGGTATAGAACAGGGTGTCCCAGGTCCTAGCAGTACATCTGCCAGCAGCACGTCACCAGCTGTAAACTGTAGCCAGCAAATTTCTCTGCCCCATCTGCTGCAGCAGAAAAAAAAATACAGTCCCTGCCACCCACATGCCCAGCGTCTAAATGCAAGCTTGTCAAAGCTGTTGGCTCTCCAACTTCTGCCTTTCAGCCTGGTGGATTCTGCCCCCTTCCGTCAAATTGCACAATGTGCTGTAGCACAATGGCAGGTTCCCAGTCGCTAATACTTTTCACGTAAGGCCGTTCCATCTCTCTACCATCATGTGGAAGGGAATGTTCTGGCATCGTTGGGCAAGGCAGTCAGCCGTAAAATCCACCTTACTTCTGACACATGGTCCAGCAAGCATGGGCAGGGACGATATATTTAGTTCACAGCACACTGGGAAACGCTGCTTGCAACTCGAAAGGATGCAGGACAGGGCTTGGTGCTGCAGCTTGTTGTGCCCCCACGTCTCCATACAGTTGGTGGTGATGATGCCAGACCTGTGAGCTCTACCCCCTCCTCCTCCTTCTCCGCCACCTCCATGCCCTCCTCTGCAGAATTGTCCTTTGAACATTAGGAAACCCCCTAAGCGTTCAAAGGGCTATTCCCAGAGTCAGGCTAAAAGGTGCCATGCAGTGCTTCAGCTGGTGTGTTTAGGGGACAGGAACCACACCGGAGCAGAGATTCTTGCAGCTTTGCAGAGACAGGCCCAGCGGTGGTTCACACCACGCCAGGAGCCAGGAATGGTGGTGTGCGATAATGGCTCAAACCTCCTGTCCGCCCTTAGATAGGGAAAGTTGCCTGGCACATGTCCTCAATTTGGTGGTGCAGCGTTTCCTAAATATGTACCCAGGGTTGCAAGATGTGCTAAAGCTGGCCAGAAGAGTCTGTAGCCATTTCAGGCGGTCATACACAGCCAGTGCTCGGTTGGCTGAAATTCAGCGGGAAATCCACCTGCTTGTAAACTGCCTGATTTGTGACATGCCCACCAGGTGGAACTTGACTTTGTCAGTGCTACAGCGGCTATACATGCAGCAGAGGGCCGTCAATGAGTACCTGTGCGAATACATCACGATGACAGGCTCAGGCCACCTGGGCTTTTTTTCCCCACACCAATGGCTGATCATTAAGGATGCATGCACTGTATTGTCACCATTTGAGGAGGTCACAAGGATGGTGAGCCATGACAGTGCATGTATCAGTGGCACAATCCCTGTTGTGTTCCTGCTGGAGCAGACTCTGTGTGGCATTATGGACAGGGCACTGGAGGCAAAGCAGCAGGAGGAAGAGGAGGACTTCCTTTCCTCTCAAGGCCTGCTTTATCCAGACACCATCATTCCTATGTCACAGAACACACAGAATGAGAGAGGGGAAGAGGATGAGGAGGAGGATTCTGGCACTTTCATAGGCTTTGAGGAAGAGGAAGACATGCGTCAATCTGTAAGCGATGGCTTTCCAACCCCAGGACCCTTGGGAGTAGTACATGGCTGGGAGGAGGAAGTTCCAGATGCTGTCATCCTGAGTGACCCAGAGGAGTCTGCTTCTCAAGCCTTGGACAACCTCATGTTTCAAAGCCTGCGAAAGGACCCAAGAATACGTGGCATAAAGGAGAAGGATAATTACTGGTTGGCAACCATCCTTGACCACCGTTATAAGGGGAAGGTCTCAGAACTCATCCCGTCCCCTCAGAGAGTGCAGAAGATAAAATCTCTTGAGGACATGTTAAAGAGGATTTTATTGAACATTTTTCCTGATTCCAGTAGGTTACAGCGTTGTGGAAAACATAGTTTTGAATCTTCTGTGTATGCCCAATTACTTGCATATAAGCCTTCAAAATGGGCACTTTTGATTTCTGAGGTTTGGGTCCCATTGACTTTAATGGGATTCGTTATTTGGATCTGAACTTTCGCAGTGTTTGAAATTTCTGGTGCGAACCGAACAGGGTTCCGTTCGGCCCATCTATAATGTTCAGTAGGGCTAAAGTTAAGGTTCTTTGCAGGCTACTTAAATGTCTCCTCACCAAGCCATGTCTTTTTGGAACTGGCTTTGTGCCCCTGAATTCAATAATATGCCTGTAGAAGAAAAGAATCTGGTCGGCCGCACATCCAATAAAATCACCTTTAGACATATTGAAGTAATACTCTCCACACTACATTCAAGGGAACATAGCACTCCAATTATTGCATTTCATGCCAACATCAGCGCTTAATCATAGCCAATACTAAAATGTTCACATGGGTATATATATACATACAGACATGCACAAATGCACTTAATGATTTCTTAATTGTAGGTACAGTAACCCTGTGAGAAACAATGAGGCACAGTTGCCGACAATCGTCGGCAATTATTCTGTCTCATAATTTGCAAAGCTAATACAGAAAAAATCCTATAACACCAATAACAACAAATATATATAAAACTTTTCATAACTTTCAATATATACAAAAATACAATGTATAAAAATGTGGAAAAATCATTATCAATGTATATATTTTTTACTTCCCATACACCTATGCATGAATACAAGGGTAACTTAATCGGGTGTCAGCTCACTAACTAAACAAAACAAAAACAAAAAAACACTGACAATACAGAAAGAGTATACAAGAACCAATTAACTCAGTTTGAGGGAATATTTCCAAAAAAAAACTATATTCATAATAATATGAGACATTCCATTCATGATTGAGTCCTATGGTTTCCTGGAGTCTAAAGTAAAGATCCAAAATACTTATTTTTTACATAATAATCTGAATATATCGCCCCCCTCCCTCTTCGGAAATACAATTTTCTCCACACCCTGTATATGCAGTACAGAGGAATCGCCTGCAAGACATGCATTGCAATGTTTAGCCACATTGGTGGAATGATTTTTTATCAATGTCATATAAATGGCCATGCAGACGATCCCTCAGTCTGCGGGTAGTACGACTCACATATTGTATGAAGCAAAGATTGCAAGTAATGATTTACACCAAATTTTTTGTGTTGCAATTAATAAAAGATTAGTACTGGTGGACTGAATAATGATGGACAACCATTTGCTCCATTTGCTCCACACTGAGAAGTGCCTTTAAACTGTAGCCAATGAGAAGGGGTTCTACCTTTACTAGAATATAGACTGGGAGACAAGAATCTACCTAACGTAGTAGCTCCACGATATAGTTTTTATGCCGTTTGACAAAATTTGTGCATAGATTGGATCATTACGCAAAACAGGTAAATATTACTCCACTGTAGTCTTTAAGAAGAACTGCAGTCTGCTCACATAATTTGTAATAAAATCATCTTTGCCGTTCTGAAGCTTCCCTCCAACCACTTTGCATATTATTTTATATATACTGTGATTCTGTACTTGCCAAATATGCTGCAAAAATCTCCCTCCACTGAGTCTGGCTGCAGCCATTTTAACTGTGGGCAGCTGGAGCTGCTGCCTGTTCACTTCCTGGATTTACACAGACACACAGAGGCACATCTCCAGCTCTACAGCCCTGCAGCTCTCATTGGCCCTCTTATGACTCACCCCTCCCCCCTCCCTTCCTGGAAAACTCTCATATAAGGTATTTACTGGCAGAAAAAAATGTTTTACTATCCAAAGTTAAAACAACAAGGGCAGAAGATTTAATAGATGGAAAGTTGAAAAAATGACTGAAGGTCCGCTTTAATCTTACCAAATTCCACACTATATAAAGTGAAGAAAACCGGAATATTACTACTCTGAGAACTCCATAACCAGTAAAAACAATAAAAAAATAAAAAGTCCATAAATCTATCCTATAGTTTGTAGACACTATAACTTTTGTGCAAACCAATCAATATACGCTTTTTTGGGGATTTTTTTTTTACCAAAAATATATAGCAGAATACAAATTGGCCTAAACTGATGAAGAAATCAGATTTTTTTTTACATTTTTTTTTATTGGATGTGTTTTATAGCAGAAAGTAAAAAATTATTGTTTTTTTTTTCAAAATTGTCAGGTTTTGTTTATAGCACAAAAAAAAAAAAAAAATTGTCAGTCAGGCCCCTTTCACACTTATGCGACTTGTCCCACGATTTTGTACTGCAAAATCGTATGACAAGTCATTCTCCATGATTTTCAATGAATACCATTCATATTGGCATGACTTTAAGTCGTGCCGACTTCAAAGTAGTCCCTGCACTACTTTGGTCCAACTTTTATGCGAGTTGATGTCCATAGACCTCAATGGTAAACCCTCAAGTAGCATGCAAATCGTACCTGAATAATATAGACACGATTTCAGTACGACTTTGTAAGCACAAGCTGTAAGCACAAGCCTCACACCATGTATGTTTTCATTTGTTAATGCCAAAGTTGTGGCAAAGTAGTACTGCTCCCAAATCGCTGCAAAATAGCGGCCGCGAAATCGCGGTAAAATTGCGCGACTTTGAAGTCTTATAAGTGTGAAAGTAATGCAGTGCAGTATCGCAAAATATGGCCTGGTCAGGAAGGGGGTATAACCTTCCGGAGCTGAAGTGGTTAACAGGTCAACAAGTGGCCTACCCCTAGTAACATCCAAAGCTCTATTCAACATGGGTGTAGGATAGCCTCTAGATTCAAATTGTTTAAACATTGACCCTGCTTCCTTCCCAAAATCAGTATTGTCACTGCATATCCGACGTAACCTCAAGAACTGTCCTACAGTTATATTCTCTATAGTATGGCACCAATGTCACCACAAAGCTTCTAATCCACTCCCTGGTCATCTCCCGCCTAGACTACTGCAACTCCCTCCTCATTGGTTTACCTCTAAATAGGCTATCCCCACTTCAGTCCATCATGAACGCTGCTGCCAGGCTCATCCACCTTACAAACCACTCAGCGTCTGCTATACCCCTCTGCCAATCCCTCCATTGGCTGCCACTCAACCAACGAATTCAATTCAAGATACTAACAATAGCTTACAAAGCCATCCACAACGTGGCCCCCCAGCTATATTACTAACCTAGTCTCAAAATACCAATCTAATTGTTCCCTTCGCTCCTCCCAAGACCTCCTGCCTTTTAACTCCCTCATCACCTCCTCCTATGCTCTCCTTCAGGACTTCTCCAGAGCCTCTCCCATCCTCTGGATAGCTCTACCCCAATCTGTCTGACTTTCTCCTACTTGGTCCACTTTCAGACAATCCCTGAAAACTCATCTATTCAGAGATGCCTATCTGGCCCCCACCTAATAACTGTACATTTATTTTCTCCATCAGCACATTCCCCACAGTTATTACCTCCTGTATCTCTTGACCTTCCCTCATAGATTGTAAGCTCTAAGGAGCAGGGCCATCTGATTCCTACTGTATTAAAGTGTATTGTATTTGTACTGTTTATTGTCAAGTTGTAAAGCCCTGCATAAACTGTTGGCACTATATAAATCCTGTATAATAATAATAATATGGCGGGGGTGCCCAGAAACAGCTCTCAGCAAAGCATTACCGGCGGCTGGTTTCCTATGGGAACTCAATAATATGCCTACGGAAGTGAGCGCTACACTAGTAAGATTTCCAAATCTGTTGGATCTCTCAGTTGCATTGCTTTAGGGCATCCTACACATATATGATTAACTATATCTCTGAGTCTCTCAATGGACAACAAGGAAAATAAGGCAGCTGCTTATAACCCATACATCTATAATTTTCTATATCCCTATATCAATGGACTCCAGGAAAAAGATTTTATGGTAAATACAAAAATCTTATTGTGCGGTGCATCTCTGGAAGACATGTACATTTACCTAGTTTTTATCTCTTTAAGACCCCGTAAATGCAGAAAAATACTTATTGATCTGCTGGAATTGCACTAAGCTACATAATCCTGATGTAAGCTTACAACACACAGCATTTTTGCGGATCAAGTGGTATCAGCCATGCTCAGTTTTCTTTTGAAAAACTACTCAAACCCAATAACTATATTATCTCCACAGTATAGGCAATGACCATTCTGTCCTCCAAGATAAGAACTAGGAGAGCTAATTAAACTCCTTGAAATAACACAGGAAGTGTGTACAGTACGCAAGAAAGCACTAAAGTTCTGGCAGAATTAACAGGTATTTTCTTTGCACTGATCAGACTGTTGTAACAAAATGCTTATAATGCATTTCACCAACCAGAAGGGAGTAAATAAGTGAAGTTAATTTTCAGGTTATACATACACTTTAAACTTACAGCAGAAAAAAACATAGTACACCAAGGGCAACAACTATCATACAAGATAACAAGAAAATCATATAAACTAGTGACTTACCAAAAACGTTTATTAATATCTTATGCTTAAAAAACAAACTACTGATCTTTCTTTTAATCTAAAACAAATCAAGAACCGTAACCCAAAAATCATTTATAATAAAAAATGACAAAATTTTAAAACCCTTCTACTTTGCATGAAAATATACTGTAAATATATAAGGCCTCATTCAGACGGGCACTGACACACATAGCCTGAGGTGCCTTAGGTGCTGCGTGTAGACAGCCCATTCATTTCTATTAGGACATAGTGGCTACATAGGCACAGCCACTGGTCCCAATTTGACAGCTTTGCAGGTTTGAATGAGTGGTCCCAAATGCAGACTGTCTCCAATTGGGACCGGCGGCTGTGCACTTAGAACCTGTCAGCTAAATCTGCATAAACAATGTTCTCATTCTTGGGCTGTGGGTGTCAGTGCCTATCTGAATGAGGCAATTTAGGGCCTGTGTTGCCCCTATGTTGGGTGGTACCTGGGTTCAGTCATTAAATGGTGTCTAAATATTACTAAGAGACATAACTTTCTGTATGCATCTGAAATACATACAGTATGTATGTGCCATTATGTGTAATAGAATGAATGTGATTATGAACATGAATAACTGCTATAATTAAATCCTGCAGTAAGCACAAGTTTAAATGTAAAAGACACTGAAAAGACCTATATATAGCTAGTGGAAATTATTGTAATTAGATACAGGCCAAAGTTCCCTCACTAACTATGTGGTGTACTGATATATTCATATGGTTAGTGTCATAGAGGAAAGGGTTGGGGGAAGGCTAGGAAATAAATAGTTTAATTGTAGTGCACAACAATGTGGGTATAGCAAGTGTTAGAGTTGGTGTATTTAATTTAAGAAGTAAAAAGTTTCTTTAGACTGCAGCGATTTTCAAAGGCCAACTACTCCTTTGGTTTAATAAAATATTGCTCAGCAAGCAGGCCCACACTTGCCATTGGTCACACCAGGCAATAGCCTGGTGGGCCAGGACCACTGGGATGCATGCTAGGGGTGGACTGGGCCTCGGGGTGGCAATTGTCTCCCGTTCCACTCTGATGCTCCAAAAAAAGGTTGCAGTACTAGTCCCGGCTGAGGCCCGGGTTCCGCTGATTCCACTGCTGGCTGCCACTGCTCACTGTGTGGTTGCTAGGACCACCAAGTGTCTAGCAACCAGTGGACATCATGTAATGCAGAGAGAGGCCCCAGCATTCAGAGCAGAGGAGGATGTAGCTTCCTCCTTCTCCTCATCCTAGTGATCAGCTCCACCCACCCCCTCCAGCAGGGGCGTAACTAGAAATCACAGGAACCCATAGCAAAATGTTGTATGGGGCCCCCCCCTGCAAACAGCCCCCCCCCACAAAAAAAATGAACTAATGCCATTGAACAACAGATTACCACACCCATGTGGCACAGTACCCAGGCAACAGCTTATATTAATTTCGAACAACAAAGTATGCAGTATACTATATGCAGCCCCTGAAGGACACACATTGCTGACCTCAGTGGCGGTGTGTCCATAGAGGGCACAGGAGCACCGTCTCTTCTCTTCTGCACTCGTCAATCTCCAATAGATAGATTAATGCATTGCATGAATCTATCTATTGTCGCCGCTGCCGTCCCCTATTCCAGTGTCCGGCCCCTTGTCGGGCATCTGAATTACAGCAGCAGGGGGGTGTTTTTGGAAGTGTCTGATTAGAGCCGTCGGCTCTAATAGACGTCCTGATTAGAGCCGTGGGCTCTAATAGGCTTCCAAATTGGTAAACAGCGGGCGTACTGCTGTGCGTTCACTGTTTACACAGTGTTGTGTTAGGGAAGCAAATAAATCGCTTCCCTAACACTGACCCGCCTCTCAGCTAATCAGGTGCACCGGGTCTGGTTACCTGTCACCTGATTGGCTGAAGTGATAGGTGCTGTGATTGGACGCCTATCAGGCATCCAATCATAGCAGAAGAGGAGGGGAGAAGACATTGAGAACTCAGAGGGAGTGTGAAGGACAGCGCTGACCCGAGATAGGTAAGTGCAGAGTGGTGGGGCACACTGGCAGCAATTGATGGGGGAAACTGGTGGCAATTGATGGGGCACACTGGCGGCAATTGATGGGGCAAACTGGCGGAAATTGATGGGCACACTGGCTGTAATTGATGGGGCAAACTGGCGGCAACTGATGGGGCACACTGGTTGCAACTGATGGGGCACACTGGCAGCAATTGATGGTTAAGGTGGCTGCGCTTGATGGGCACAGTGGCTGCGCTTGATGGCACAGTGGCAGCATTTGATGGGCACAGTGGTGGCAATTTATGGGTACAGTGGCTGCGTTTGATGGCACAATGGCTGCTGTATGCGGCTGCGTGTGTCGGGACACGGCTGGACTCGCGGGCCCCGGGAGGCTTAACAGTAAACTTACATTCCTCATCGTCACCCAGGGGCGGATCCAGAGTCTAGTCTCAGGAGGGGCACTGCCAGAAAATATGATTTTTTGCGAGCAATTTATTTGGGAAATGGCTGGTGTTAACACTTCAATCATCACGGCACCATGGTTGTTATGGTGTCATGATGATTGTAGCACATTATTTCTATCATTACATTGTTATAGAAAATTAAATAGTTCAACTCACCATAATGCAGAATCAGTGGGAGCCCCGAGTGTGTCACTTGCCACCGTCCCCTGCCACCAGATGCAAATTGTCACATGCCACAAGTTGCGGGTTGTCCACTTGTCACACGTTGCAGACTTCAATTGCCACGTCACCTGCCACAAGTTGCGGATTGTCACTTACCACAAGTTGCGGATTGTCACTTGCCACGTCACCTGCCACACGTTGTGGATTGTCCACTTGTCACACATTGCAGATTGTCACTTGCCACGTCACCTGCCATAAGTTGCGGATTGTCACTTGCCACAAGTTGCGAATTGTTCACTTGCCACGTTACCTGCCACAAGTTGCAGATTGTCCACTTGCCAGTCACCTGTCACAAGTTGCGGATTGTCCACATGCCACGTCACCTGCCACAAGTTGTGGATTGTCACTTGCCACTAGTTGGGGATTGTCCACTTGCCATGTCACCTGCCACACATTGGGGATTGTCCACTTGTCACGTCACCTGCCACACATTGCGGATTGTCTGCTTGCCACCTCACCTGCCACAAGTTTCGGATTGTCACTTTCCTGCTAAGGTGGGGAATGGGGATTGTCACTTCCTGTGTCCCAGTCTGAGTCAGGCAGCAGAGAGATGATGTAATCTCTCTGCTGCCTGCACAGTGAGTGAGGGCGGAACTGCTGGGATGTAGGGCGGGTGCCCGGCGGTGAGAGATGATGTCATCTCTCTGCTCCGCCACCCTCTGATTGGCCAGTCCACCCACCAAGCCCCCTTCCCGTCCGCTCTCTCACCCGCCTGCCGAGCCGCCCATCTGCATCCGCTCGATCGCCGAGCAGACAGGAAGTTCGCTGGTTCACCCACCGCGCCGCCCGCACTGCACGCCGACTCACCGGGCCCCACTCGGCTGCGGGCCCCATAGCACCCGCGTGGGTTACTATGGCTGTAATTCCACCACTGCGGCTTCCAGCCTCTGTGGCAACGGCCCCCCTGCTCAGAAAGGGAAGGGAAGTTGATTTGAGAGTCTGAGGTGAGGCCAGGTATGGGACCTGTTGGGCTGTCATGAGGGAGCTGAGCAAAGATGCAGGGACAGAGAGACACCCTTGGAGGAATAAAAAGGGGAGGAGCGGGTCACATCCTTAGATCTCAGGGGTTTGTGCTAGGACTTGTAGTCCTTCACTTTGGGAGATGTGACACCCCCAAAAAGTGAAGGACTACAAATCCCAGCATGACCCCCTCAGTGCTGAGGACATGACACCAGCCAACTAGTGAAGGACAACAAGTCCCAGCATGAACCCATGAGATCCTTAGATCTCAGGGATTTATGCTAGGACTTGTAGTCCTTCACTGTTAGGGGATGTGACCTCCCAAAAGTGAAGCACTACAAATCCCAGCTTGAGCCCTTCACACAAATCACTGAGGACGTGACCCCCCCCACCTAAATTGAGGAGATGCTGACTACCACAAAGGGGACAACCCCAGGCACCCCCCAAGAGATGTGGGGCAATAGCTCCAGGCACCCAACTTGTGTCCCCCCACCAGACAAGTTAGTTCTACTTGGCTCCAGGACACAGGGCTGGTTCACACCATGTTCAGGGAGGGACAGTAGGCTGGTAACCTAGGCAACCCATCGGAGGAGGAATAAAGATGTATCAGGCTACGCACATTACATAGGATAAGCAACGTGCTTACGATACACTATGGGTGTAGCCAGATACTGTCTTTATTCTTCTTCTCTGTTGCTGTGCTGGTCTACCACCCACCAATAAGCCTGCAGGGGTCTTGGTCCTCCTCTCACAGTAAGGTTTTTTTTTTTTTTTTTTAAATGGTCTGCTCAGTCTAAAATGCTCAGGCCTATTTTTTGTCCCAGTCCAGGCCTGTCAGCAAGTGTAAGTTCATTTCGCACATCATAGACTCCTGGACACACCCAGGAAAAATATGTTTCTCTGGTTTCCTCCCTCAGCAGCTTAGAGAGGCCACATCTGATGAGACAGAGGTAGCTGGAAAAGTGATCTGCAGCCAAATGAGCAGTCCTCCACTGTCGGAACCAGTGTATGCACAGCCAGGAAGGATCCCTCCAGCTGTTCGCCTCTGTTACCACAGTTTGTTTTTCAAAAAATATGGTTTGAGAGCTTCTATTCTGAAATTCTATACAGGGCAGTGTTAAAGTTCTTACTCATTGGTGATTGCTGTGAAAATGTGCAATCTTTATTTCACAAATTAACATGTAATCACAGGTGAACCAATGACACTGGTATCAAAGAATATTATGGGTTTCTAAAGAGAGAGCACAGCAGAGGAGCTTTGCTTTTAGACTCTCTCTAAATGAAATTTAAGAGGTCCTGATCTGAACAGGGCAGCCAGGAAGGGGGAAGCATTGTGGATGAGTTACACATCTGATTCATTTAGTTGTATGTACATTTGAGCTTGTGCTATTGAACACTGTAAACAACAGGTGTTCTTTTTTTAGTAAAGCAGTTAAAGATAGCTTGACAAATGTGGAAAGGAATTTGGAGCCCAACCTGCTAGCTGTAAATGTGGATGTGAAATATACATACTTATCTATAATTTTAATAATCATATGTTTTAGTCCTGAACATAACAACAGGAATATATATACAGTGGGGACGGAAAATATTCAGACTCCGTTAAATTTTTTACTCTTTGTTATATTGCAGCCATTTGCTAAAATCATTTAAGTTCATTTTTTTCCTTATTAATGTACACACAGCACCCCATATTGACAGAAAAACACAGAATTGTTGACATTTTTGCAGATTTATTAAAAAAGAAAAACTAAAATATCACATGGTCCTAAGTATTCAGACCCTTTGCTCAGTATTTAGTAGAAGCACCCTTTTGATCTAATACAGCCATGAGTCTTTTTGGGAAAGAAGCAACAAGTTTTTCACACTTGGATTTGGGCATCCTCTGCCATTCCTCCTTGCGGATCCTCTCCAGTTCTGTCAGGTTGGTAGGTAAACGTTGGTGGACAGCCATTTTTAGGTCTCTCCAGAGATGCTCAATTAGGTTTAAGTCAGGGCTCTAGTTGGGCCATTCGAAAACAGTCACTGAGTTGTTGTGAAGCCACTCCTTCGTTATTTTAGCTGCGTGCTTAGGGTCATTGTCTTGTTGGAAGGTAAACCTTTGGCCCAGTCTGAAGTCCTGAGCACTCTGGAGAAGGTTTTTATCCAGGATATCCCTGTACTTGGCCGCATTCATCTTTCCCTTGATTGCAACCAGTCGTCCTGTCCCTGCAGCTGAAAAACACCCCCAAAGCATAATGCTGCCACCACCATGCTTCACTGTTGGGACTGTATTGGACAGGGGATGATCAGTGCCTGGTTTTCTCCACACATACCGCTTAGAATTAAGGCCAAAAAGTTCTATCTTGGTCTCATCAGACCAGAGAATCTTATTTCTCACCATCTTGGAGTCCTTCAGGTGTTTTTTAGCAAACTCCATGCGGGCTTTCATGTGTCTTGCACTGAGAAGAGGCTTCCGTCAGGCCACTCTGCCATAAAGCCCCGACTGGTGGAGGGCTGCAGTGATGGTTGACTTTCTACAACTTTCTCCCATCTCCCAACTGCATCTCTGGAGCTCAGCCACAGTGATCTTTGGGTTCTTCTTTACCTCTCTCACCAAGGCTCTTCTCCCCCGATAGCTCAGTTTGGCTGGACGGCCAACTCTAGGAAGGGTTCTGGTCGTCCCAAACGTCTTCCATTTAAGGATTATGGAGGCCACTGTGCTCTTAGGAACCTTACGTGCAGCAGAAATTTTTTGTAACCTTGGCCGGATCTGTGTCTTGCCACAATTCTGTCTCTGAGCTCTTCAGGCAGTTCCTTTGACCTCATAATTCTCATTTACTCTGACATGCACTGTGAGCTGTAAGGTCTTATATAGACAGGTGTGTGGCTTTCCTAATCAAGTCCAATCAGTATAATCAAACACAGCTGGACTCAAATGAAGGTGTAGAACCATCTCAAGAATGATCAGAAGAAATGGACAGCACCTGAGTTAAATATATGAGTGTCACAGCAAAGGGTCTGAATACTTAGAACCATGTGATATTTCAGTTTTTCTTTTTTAATAAATCTGCAAAAATGTCTACAATTCTGTTTTTCTGTCAATATGTGGTGCTGTGTGTACATTAATGAGGAAAAAAATGAACTTAAATGATTTTAGCAAATGGCTGCAATATAACAAAGAGTGAAAATTTAAGAGGGTCTGAATACTTTCTGTCCCCACTGTATATAAAATATTATTTTAAAGCCTGTTAATTTGCTAATTTTCTATTATATAAAAAAATCTGATGTGATGTGTTAGTAAACTGAAGTGCAGACACTACCATGCAATTATTCAAACTGTATCTTACCAACTGGAAACCTTGTGGCATATGGAGATTTTCATGTGCCTTCGTATTTAGTGGTTACATGCTCTGTTTAACAGCAAAAGCAGGTGGATGTTCAGCAGCATGTTGGCCTGTTACCATACTGGGAGCTCTACTATTGATTCCATATGGACAGTGTTTTAATGTTTTAAATCTAATTGTTGAAATTTTTTCTCAATTACTGTAATTTACCACACTGTGGTAAATGTGCCATTGCAAATTTTGTAAGTTTGCATTTGTTTTAATGTATTTTTAATTCCAACATTTTTTAAGTTCTGAAATATAGAATAGTTAAAAAAATCATTTTTTTGGTCCATGTGTACCATTGCTATATGTTAAAGGAAAGCTTTCTAAAGTGACAGAAAATCCTCTTTAGACAGCTGCTACCTAAACAGGTGTCCCCAGAGAAAGATTTTTCTATTTCTTTAAGATCCCTCTAGTTATATGACAAATATAACATTTGGAAACTTTCTATGCCAATGACAGTTATCACTCAAACATTAAAGAGAATTATTGTCCCCAGCTGGAACACAGACAGTAATGAAAACCCAAGATTCTATCCCATCCCTACTTCACACTGTTTCAAAAACATTTTTTGGTTTACATATACTTTAAATAATTTGTATTCAAACATCAACATCTGTCCTTGTATTAAATTCTTGTAAAATTGTACAGTGTCAGTCTAACACAGGGAGCCTATTGACAGTAAAGAGCATACTGAGAAGCGTGAAATACAGTATATGATGCGCTTTCTTCACCTGGTCAGCAGCTTGTTAACTGTTTACTAAAAAAAGCTGTATTGGTTTACTGGAGTGTTAAAATGTGTTTACTATACTAGACTTATGCTGGCCATACACTATACGAAAAATCGGCCGAAAAATCGTTCGTAAAGACACTTCGTTCGTTTTTCGGCAAGTTAGTGGGTACAAATCGATAATCGTTTGTGACGTTTTTGTGGAAAAAAAACGAACGGCATGTTTGGAAAATTTCTGCCGAACGTACGATAAATTGCAAGGTTAATGTGTTTCCCGTCCGAACTGCCTGCACTAGGTATATGTAAAAAAACGAACACAAAATTATTTATTCATGTCCACTGAACAGATTATCGGTCATTATATGATGGCACGATCGTTTGCGGTCACGGTCGAATGTTCGTTTTTCGAAAATGGGTTCGGCCGATTTTCTGTATAGTGTATGGCCAGCATAAGTTATCTGGCATGGAGGCCTACACCACAAACTTGTAACATAATTGCAAATCTTTTGCTAAGTAAGATAGGTAAGATGGGTCACATATATGCCCTTCAACTGCTGTTTTTCTCACACTCATTAAAACTTGAAAAACTTTAGAACCTTCACAGCCTTTTAACTGTAGATTTACCTGTTGGTCTGGCGTTTTTCTTTTTCTTTTCTAAGGCAGGCCATAGATTATGCAATTTTCTTTCCTTCTACCATGAGTAGAAGGAAAGAAAAATTATTGATTAATCCTGTCATCAACACAGTGCTGAGTTGGAATCCCTTCCAGAGTGCTATTGTGTTCTGCTGGTAGGGAGCCTTGCCTGCCAGCAGAACACGATGATTAGTTATGCCGGCTACAGCTGTTGGCACTAATAGTTTGGGAAAAACTCAACAGGCTGGTTGTACACAAGTTGATTGATAGATCGATTTGAGTACAACCTGGGTGCCTGTACATGGATCGAAATTCGAACGGTCCCTGCTAAACTGACCAAACTTTGATCCATGTATGAGCTGAATTCACAAGAAAGATAGTAAGAAACATTGTATTTCAGAGTGGAACCCTCTGTTAGGTGAAGAGGGCAAGCTGCAGAATTTCCACTTTGGAAAACAGAGGTAAATTGTTTAATGGTGGTCTTCACTTCCTACCATAAAGATCTTAACTTGGGGCAGTATCAGAAGATATGAGATATTGTACTCACTGCTGAGCAACAGAGCCAGCAAGTGTCCAGGACATTCTGGTCCATTGTGTGCACACATAAGGGACCCAGTACCATCTGGACAAAATCTTATATCTTGTTATATACAGTATACTGCTGAAGAGGTTACCAAAGTTTTCTCAGATGCCCACCTAGCCAGTTGTCTGCTGGATCCCGTTCCCTCACAACTACTATGGTCACCCTCTTCTATCCTATGCTCTCTCACTCACATCTTCAATCTCTCCCCCTCTACTGACACCTTCCCCTCACCTCTACATCATGCACAGATCACCCTCATTCTTAAAAAGCTCTCACTGGACCCCACCAACCTGAAAAACTTAAGACCTATCTTCTTGCTCCTATTTACCTCTAAACTTTTAGAACACTTAGTCTACAACTGTATAAGCTCCAACCTCACTGAAAACAACTCTCTTGACCCCTTACAGTCTGGCTTTCACTTGCAGCACTCCACAGATATTCCCTACTAAAACTCACTAATGATTTACTTACTGCTAAAATGGCCAGTACTGAATACTCCTACTACCAGACCAGGTATCACTAAATGGCAGACCACGGTCTGGAGCAAGCCAATGTCCAATCCGGACCACTACAGTACCGCCATTTAGGAGCCCAGAGCTGTCACTGCCGCAAATGTCATTCTCAATCTCACAGAGCTGACAGCGGAAGGTGGGACAGTTTTGGATGGAGAGCGGGGCTGCACAAGTTAACAAGCAGGTAATTGGTTGCTAGGATGCAGGGCGGTCCTAGCAGCCAATCACCAGCTTGCAGCTCCTGCCCTCTGGCCAAACCTGCTGTGCCTCCCATCCTCCTCCCTGTCTGTGTAAGATAGGACAGAAGGGGGGGGCGATGTGAAGGGGGGGTTTAGGACATTAATGGGATTGCTGAAAACTGTAGGGGGGAGGTTAAGGGGGGGAACTCAGGACAGTTAAGGGGGTGCTAAGGACAGTTAAGGGGGAGCTCCGGACAGTAAGGGTGGAACTCAGGACAGTTAAGAGGGGAGCTTAGGACAGTAATAGGGGACTAAGGACAGTAATGGGGGCTCAGGACAGTAATGAAGGGGCTCAGGACAGTAATGGGGGAGCTTAGGACAATAATGGGGTGGATTGAAAACAGTAATAGTGGGGCTGAGGACAGTTATGGAGGGAACGTAGGAGAGTAATGGAAGGGACTGGGGACAGTTAGCGGGGGCTCAGAAAAGTTAAGAGGGAGCTCAGGACAGTAAAGGGAGGGGCTCAGGACAGTAAAGGGGGAGCTCAGGACAGTTGAGGGCAGGGGTTCAGGACAGTAATGGGAAGGACTGAGGATAATAATGATGGGACTCGGGACAGTTAAGGGGGGAGCTCAGGACAGTAATGGGGGGCTGGGGACAGTAATGGGGGGCTCAGGACAGTTATGGTGGGGCTTCCGACAGTAAAGTGGGGCTTAGGACAGTAATGAGGGACTGAGGACAGTAAAGTGGGGCTTAGGACATTAATGGGGTCGCTAAGGACATTATTGGGATTCCTGAGGACTGTAATGGAGAGGCTGAGGATAGTAATGTTGGGGGGGGGCTGAGGACAGTAATGGGGGGCTAAGGACAGCAGTGGCGGCCCGTCCATAGGGGGCGCCTGGGCGCCGCCCCCCCCCCTCCAGGCAGCAAAAAAAAAAAAAAGTCAAAAAATAAAAATATAGGAAATTATAGGAAGCGCCACGTCTATGCAATCACGAGATTGCAGACGTGGCGCTGCATTTGCGGGCGTTTAGCCCGCCTTGGGGCGTTTTCTGAAGCGCCAAGTAGCTTCCGCCCGGCCATAGTAATACATACTACAGGCGCCGGGCGGAAGCTACTTGGCAGTTCAGATTTGATTGACATCTGCCCTGAGTCAGATGTCACTTCCTGGTTCTCTCTCTCATTGCGCCCGAGAGAGGAAGCAGGAAGAATGCTGGTGCCAGTGTGAGGAGGACACCGCAGGAGACCCAAGGTAAGTACCTCTGTGTGGAGAATGGGGGGGACACCTGTTGAGGGGGGGCTCTGATGGGGACAACTGCTGTGGGGGGCTCTGATGGGGGACACCTGCTGTGGGGGGCTCTGATGGGGGACACCTGCTGTGGGGGGGCTCTGATGGGGGACACCTGCTGTGGGGGGGCTCTGATGGGGGACACCTGCTGTGGGGGGCTCTGATGGGGGACACCTGCTGTGGGGGGGCTCTGATGGGGGACACCTGCTGTGGGGGGCTCTGATGGGGGACACCTGCTGTGGGGGGGCTCTGATGGGGGACACCTGCTGTGGGGGGCTCTGATGGGGGACACCTGCTGTGGGGGGGCTCTGATGGGGACACCTGCTGTGGGGGGCTCTGATAGGGGACACCTGCTGTGGGGGGCTCTGATAGGGGACACCTGCTGTGGGGGGCTCTGATGGGGGACACCTGCTGTGGGGGGGCTCTGATGGGGGACACCTGCTGTGGGGGGCTCTGATAGGGGACACCTGCTGTGGGGGGCTCTGATAGGGGACACCTGCTGTGGGGGGCTCTGATAGGGGACACCTGCTGTGGGGGGCTCTGATGGGGGACACCTGCTGTGGGGGGGCTCTGATGGGGGACACCTGCTGTGGGGGGCTCTGATGGGGGACACCTGCTGTGGGGGGCTTTAATAGGGGACACCTGCTGTGGGGGGCTCTGATGGAGGATTCTGATGGGGGACACCTGCTGTGGGGGGACTTTGATGGGGACACCTTCTGTGGGGGGACTCTGATGGAGACACCTGCTGTGGGGGGACTCTGATGGGGACACCTGCTGTGGGGGAACTCTGATGGGGACACCTGCTGTGGGGGGACTCTGATGGGGACTCCTGCTGTGGGGGGACTCTGATGGGGACTCCTGCTGTGGGGGGACTCTGATGGGGACACCTGCTGTGGGGGGACTCTGATGGGGACACCTGCTGTGGGGGGACTCTGATGGAGACACCTGCTGTGGGGGGCTCTGATGGGGACACGTGCTGTGGGGGGACTCTGATGGGGACACCTGCTGTGGGGGGACTCTGATGGAGACACTTGCTGTGGGGGGGCTCTGATGGAGACACCCTGCTGTGGGGGACACCTGCTGTGGGGGGCTCTGATGGAGACACCCTGCTGTGGGGGGCTCTGATGGGGACACCCTGCTGTGGGGGGCTCTGATGGGGACATATGCTGTGGGGGGGGCTCTGATGGAGACACCCTGCTGTGGGGAGCTCTGATGGGGACACATGCTGTGGGGGGGGCTCTGATGGAGACACCCTGCTGTGGGGGGCTCTGATGGGGACACCTGCTGTGGGGGGCTCTGATGGGGACACATGCTGTGGGGGGACTCTGATGGAGACACCCTGCTATGGGGGGACACCTGCTGTGGGGGGCTCTGATGGGGACACATGCTGTGGGGGGACTCTGATGGAGACAACCTGCTGTGGGGGACACCTGCTGTGGGGGGCTCTGATGGGGACACATGCTGTGGGGGGACACTGGTGGCAACTCTGATGTAAGGGGACAGAGGCTGTATTTGGGGGGGGGCAGAGGCTGCATTTTGGGGGGGGGCAGAGGCTGCATTTGGATTTGGGGGGGAGACAAAGGCTGCATTTGATGTGACAGAGGCTGCATTTGATGTGACAGAGGCTGCATGTAAGAAGTGACTGCTGGGGACACCTGATGGCATCTGGTTGTAGGCGACGTGGCTAGTGACACACTCGGGGCTCCCACTGATTCTGCATTATGGTGAGTTGAACTATTTCATTTTATATTACAATGTAATAATAGTAATAATGAGCTTCAATCATCCTGACACCATAACAACCATGGTGATGGGATGATTGAAGTGCTAACACCAGGTGTTTGGAGTATCTTTATCTGCTGATTGTTAAACTTTGTAGAATACACATTTCTTTTGTTGTGTAGGATCTAGGCCTGCTGTCCCTCTCTCCCTCTCCCTCTCCCTCCATCCCTCATTCATCTCAGACGCTAAAGACACCACCTTAGAGCCACGCCCACTATTTCGCTGAAACCACGCCCATTTTCACCAAGTGGGAGGGGTCAAAAAGGAAGGGCGGGGTCTGGCGCCCCCCCATTCTAAAACTTCACCAGCCGCCACTGAAGGACAGTAAAGAGAGGGGGGCTGAGGACAGTAATGTAAAGGGGGGCTGAGGACAGTAATGTGAAGGGGGGAATTTTGATGTGAAGGGGTGTGACTGTGATGTGAAGTGGGGACTGAGGATGCTGATGTAAAAACAGGATTGTGATATAAGGCTCAATTAAGATCTGTGCATGTGATTTGTATGCGCACATCGTGGGTATGGCAGCCCATTCAATTTAATGTGCTGCTCTACCAATCAGAAATGTAGGGAAAGAAGTCCCAACCCTTTCAGATAAGATGCATGGTGCTGCAGCACCATGTGGTTTGGTGCGCACCAAAATGTGTTGTAGATGCCGATGTGTGGGTGTGCATTAAGAATTAATGGCACCCCATGAATCTGCTAAGGAGCAGCACATTTCTCTGTGGGTCGAGAATGCATGCAATTTTGCACATGTTCCCCAGCCACAGAGATGTGAACCTACCCTTAGAAGAGAGGGGCTGTGATGTTAAGGATCCGAGTCATCACACAAACATGCGATTCAGACTCCTGCTGGAAGAAAATTTTACTAACTGGACCTTGCTGAATTTTATTTCAATACCCTTGTACTTGACCTTTCTGAAGCTTTTGATACTGTTGAGCCCCCGATCCTCCTCAATAAACTCCACTCCCTTGGCCTCCAAGTTTCTGCTCCTCCTATCTATCACAGTGCTCCTTCAGTGTTACTTAAAACTATGTCTCCTCCTCTCTGCTTGCTCTTTCTGTAGGGGTTTCCCCAAGCTCTGTTCTTGGACCCCTTCTCTTTTCTACCTTCACATCTTCTCTTGGTCACTCCCCATTGCCTCACCTCAATCCTTCAGACTCCTCTTGCATTACTTACTTACTAACTGACATATCAACAAAAGATATCATACCCCTTCCTCAAACTATATCTCTTTGAAGCCAAGCTTGTAATATTTCCCCCCGCTCGTGCCCTTCCCCCTGAGTTTTCCACAGAGATCAATAAGACAACTATCAGTCCCTCCTCTCACCCAAGGGTACTAAGTATAATCCTAGACTCTGACCTGTCCTTTCAGCCCCAAATCCAATCACTGCCAAAAGCTTAAAAACTTCACCTCCACAACATCTCTAAAATTCACCCCTTTTAAACTAATGAAACCACCAAGCTACTCATTCACTCCCTTGTCATCTCTCACCTTGACTATTGCAACTCCCTTCACTTAGGTCTATCCCCCCTTCAGTCTATCATGAATGCTGCTGCCAGACTTATCTGTCTTACCAACCACTCAGTGTCTGCCACCCCTCGCTCTTTGCCAGTCCCACCACAGGCTTCTGATTGCCCAGCAAATTAAATTCAAAATACTAACAACATAAAAAGCTATTCACAACTCTGCTCCGAGCTACAGCACCAATCTTGTCTTAAAATATCACCCAAACTTAGGGTTGCCACCTCATTCCTTTAAAACCGAACACATATTAATTACACAGGTTCTGTGGCTGATTAAGGTGATAATTAAACTCACTTAGTGCCTTATCTGCATTAAATTAGCCTCAGAACCTGTGTAATTCATATGTGTTTGGTTTTAAAGGGATGAAGTGGCAATCCTACCCAAACCATCCTCCCCGCTTCTCCCAAGACCTCCTGCTCTCTAGCTCTCTTGTCTCCTCCTCCCATGCTCATCTCCAGGACTTCTCCAGAGCCTCTCCCATCTTCTGAAACTCTCTGCCTCAATCTGTCCAGCTATCTTCTACTCTGGCTGCCTTTAGGTAATCCCTTAAAACTCCTCTCTTCGGTGAAGCCTATCCCTTCTCCTTTTAACAACTTTTAATCCCTCCATCAGCTCATCCCTCACAGTTATTACCTTTTTTACCGCTTTCTTTACCCTATTAGATTGTAAGCTTTTATGAGCAGAGCCCTCTTAACCTTCTTGTATTTTATTGTATTGTCTCCCTGTATATTGCAATGTGTTGCGCAAACTGTTGGCGCTATATAAATCCTGTATGATAATAATAATAATTAAAAAAGGATATTAAAGTATATAAATTATTTACTTATCTATTCTATATAAACACTTCAGCAATGTCTTATCAATGCATCAACTGCAGGACAGTGTGAAATAATTGTTTTGCTACTTTTGGCAGATGTAATGCTTATGTAATTTTTACATCCAAAATATTTTTTTTTACCTAGTAAAAGGTTTCCTCAATCAGATTTGAAGATCAATAGGAATGTGTGCCTTATTAATACATGAAGATTTTCCCTAAAAAGCTCCAGGCATTAAAATACCTGAAACATATATTCCTGAATAGGACCTTATTATTGCTCCTGCGCATGTCCTGTGCTTCATGTGTTGGGCCCTTTGTGTGATAGTTAAGACAGCTGTTGATTATAATAGCATTGTTATAAATAGTCAGAAGAGCAGCAACAACGAAGGATGAACGATCCATTTAGAAGGACACAGTTTCTAAACATGCATATGTGGAAAGGGGAGAACTACAGATGCAGAGACGTGCCTACCTACTGGCTATTGTCCCTGGCTGGTGAATCCTCCCTATATTTCTTTAACAACAATACTTCTTTTGCCGGTCCATACAATGAGCATCACCTTGAGAATGTGTGTGTGTATATATATATATATATATATATATATATATATATATATATATATATATGTTTGTACATATATAAATATTGGTTGCATGAGCTGGGCTATTGCATATAGTGAAAACATGAAAAAATGCATGTAGTAGATGCTGCACATCCCCTAGATATGTATAGTTATTTTTGTAGATAAAAACGATAATTAAAACTATTAGGTGTTCCTTAGCTTTATGGTGTGCTGTATTATGAACATCCTCTGCACTCATAAATTAAATGCTACTGAACCGCTTGTTGAGTCTAATTAAAGATGATGCTTACCTTAAGGTAAATGTTTTCACGTGATGCTCCTAGGAATGTGTCACAGGTGAGAAGGAGCACAGGTTCAAGCAGCTGGTGAAAAGAGCTGTGCAGGGGGGTCCTATGATATGCTGTGCAGAGTGGTCTTATGTAGGGAATTCTGAATAAGCTCACTGCTATCTGTGCATATGAGCAAATACATCAGGACTGGATGCTCTGCCTTAAGCGATGAGAGGAGGATGCTTTGTGCCTGTGTCTCAGCGACTTGTTGCGCTCTCCTACACTGTTAATTCACCAATGCAGAAATCAGAAGGATAAGATATAAAAAAAAAATAAAGGAATGTTTAAGCAGAGTCATGTAAAGGAAGGGAAAAAAGAGGCATTCTGTCTGATTTCCTTTATTTTATTCTCTGTTAAAGTGAAGCTTCCAACCCTTTCACTAAAACACAATTAGCATGCATGCTTGCAATTATTGTGTGCCTGGCAGTGGCATACTAGGATATCTGGCACTGGGGGCCGCTCGTTTTTTTAAATTAAAATGTTGGAAATTAATAAAATGGTCCAAGCTCATATCTGCCACTGTACAGATCTCCCCTAACATTCATAAATACCCCCCCAGCACAGACCCCTCAGTACAGACTGACCCCCCCATACAACACACCAGCACAGACCCCTCAGTACAGATACCCCTCCCCAGTACATACCCCCCAGTACAGACATCCCTTCCCAGCACAGACCTCTCAGTATAAACACCCCTTCCCACCACAGACCTACCAGTAGAGCTGCATGATTCTGGAGAAAATGAAAAACTTTTTTATTTTAAAGATTTATAACTCCTGAATATTAGGTTATCAAACAAGATGGCAATAAAATACGACATAATACTCTTTGCTTCAATCAAACAAGATGTCAATAAAATAGGACATAATACTCTTTGCTTTAATTAAATTGAAAGAAAAATAATGTAATGTGTAAAGAAATAAAAAAATTACCATTACGTTATATTAGGGTCTTTATTTCTAGTACTCGCCGACACCAATTGCCGATAGATAAAGTGAAGCTTCCAACTCTTTCGCTAAAACACAATTAGCATGCATCCTTGCAATTATTGTGTGCTTGGCAGTGGCGAACTAGGATATCTGGCACTGGGGGCCGCTCGTTTTTTTAAATTAAATTGTTGTGAATTAATAAAATGGTCCAAGCTCATATCTGCCACAGTACAGATCTCCCCTAACATTCATAAATACCCCCTCCCAACCTCCACCCCCAGCACAGACTCCTCAATACAGACTGACCCCCCCATACAACACACCAGCACAGACCCCTCAGTACAGATACCCCTCCCCAGTACATACCCCCAGTACAAAAAAATCCTTCCCAGCACAGACCTCTCAGTATAAACACCCCTTCCCACCACAGACCTACCAGTAGAGCTGCACGATTCTAGAGAAAATGAAGAACTTTTTTATTCTAAAGATTTATAACCCCTGAACATCAAACAAGATGGCAATAAAATATGACATAATACTCTTTGCTTTAATTGAAAAATAATGTAATGTGTAAAGAAATAAAAAAAATTCCATTACCTTATATTAGGGTCTTTTATTTTTAGTACTCGCCGACACCAATTACCGATACCTACCGCAACGTTTTGGTTTACACTTCAGCTGTCAGCAATGGTACAAAGTGCTGAAAAGTTTTTTTTACAAATGAAAAAAATAAATCTTTTTTTTTTAATTTTGCACTTTTTTCGATGTGAAACGTGTAAATATATGTAAAAAAAATTAATGAACTAAGCAAAAAAAAGTTTTAATTATTAATAGTTTTTAAAACAGAAGTAAATAAAAAAAATCAGCAGGAAAATAATAATTAAATGGAGAAGCAGAAGGAGTTATTAAGGCTGATTAGAGTAAATTAAGGGTTAATAAGGGGTTAAACAGAGGAACAATTTAATAAAAACCAAAAGAAAAAAATGACAGAAACCCCTCCCCAGTACAGACCCCTCCATACAGACACTTTAGTAGACCTCACACCAACCAACCTGATTATACCAATCTCCTCTACATGATGTGCCTGTGACTATCTCCTCTAGTACAACAAGCTGGTTGGCAACACAGCTTAAGCTGGGCATGCACTGTGCAAACTTTGGCCAATTCCTGAGTAACTGAAATTCCCTTAGTGGGTGGCCCTGCAGGCCCTGCTCTGTCCAGCTTTTGTTGGAGAAACCTGCTGGAAAATTTTAAACCAAACAGTGGTTGTATCAAATCAGATGGCAACACCATGCGGAAGATTCATTCATCGGCAGGCTGATCAAAAAACCTATTATTGTGTGGTCAGCCTAAAGCCAGTACGGACCAGCCAAACTTTGATCCATGCATGGGCACCCTGTGTATACACAAGTAACAAGCTAGACGGGTTTTGAATGATTAGCGCTGCCAGCTATAGCTGGCAACACTAATCATTGTGTTCTACCAGTAGAGAAGGCTGCTCGCTGGCAGAATACAACAGCACTGTGGGAGGGATTCCTCCATCAACACTTACTGTGCTGATGGGGCAATTGAGTAATTTTCTTATCTTCCAACCTTGGTGGAAGGAAAAAAAATTGCACAATCTATGGCCTACCTAACAGTGAGCAGAATAAGGGAAGCTCATTAGGCATTATGGGAGGCAAGCTTGTGGGCAGGGCCTAACTCCCTGCACATAGTGGCACCATTCCTCGTGTATGGACTCACTAATGCCTGGGACCAGGCGGGGTCGCAGTCACATGCACATCAACATTAAGGCAGAATCCTGACTGATAGGATGCATTAAGGTGAAAAAACACGAACCTTTACAACCCCTTTAAGTAGGAACTGCAGTCTGCTCACATAGTTTGCAATAAAAACATCTTTGCCATTCTGAAGCTTCCCTTCAACCACTTTGCATATTATTTTATATATACTGTGATTCTGTACTGTACCAAATATGCTGCAGAAATCTCCCTTCACTGAGTCTGGCTGCATCCATTTTAACTGTGGGCAGCTGAAGCTGCTGCCTGTTCATTTCTTGTCTTTACACAGACACACAGAGGCACACCTTCAGCTCTGCAGCTCTCATTGGCCCTCTTATGACTGATCCCCCCTCCCTTCCTGGCAAACTCTCACAAGAGTGAGAGAGAGAGCTGTGCATGATGTCATAATCCTAGGCTAATGACCAGACAAGAAACAGGAAGTGGGCTGTATAAGGTATTTACTGGCAGAAAAAAATGTTTTACTATCTGAAGTTAAAACAACAAGGGCAGAGGATATAATAGATGGAAAGATGAAAAAATGACTGAAGTTCCACTTTAACCAGCAGTGGTAGCCCTGTAGTCTTCCTGAGACAGGTTTCCTTCTTGTATAAGTAAGGGAGTTGATTAACTCATAGTCATTGAAACTTCTGTTGTTTTACTAATTGGCTGCACACTGGTTGCTACTTTGAGCCTCGGTTCACACCAGAGGCGGCACGACTTGCAGGTCGCCTCGCCGAGGCGACCTGCACACGACTGCCCGGGAGACTTGCAAAACGACTTCTGTATAGAAGTTTATGCAAGTCGCCCCAAGTCGCCCCCAAAGTCGTACAGGAACCTTTTTCTAAGTCGGAGCGACTTGCGTCGCTCCGATTAGAACGGTTCCATTGTACTGAACGGGACGCTACTTGTCAGGCGACCTAGGTCGCCTGACAAGTCGTCCTAGTGTGAACCGAGCCTAAGTGAACAAAAAACATTCCTTTCGTTAATCATTAGAGCAAATGATTTTTTTTTTTTTTTTATATTGTTATGTGGCCAATGTAGGTGTTTCTTGAAGTGTCTCTTATGTTACCTAATGCAGCTTTCACAGTTCTAACTATTTCAAGAGCATTTGGTGTTTTATTTTTTGTGGCATGTGACTTTACATTATTCTATACCGTCATTGACAAGAGAAACACAGTGAATCATGTCAGCTGCTTACCATAATACATGAAGACTCTATCTGTGAACAGAATGAGCAATGACTGTGTAATGCAGAAAAAAGAGTGTGATCTCAGCATTCACTTCACATATTCGGTGGAACCTGATGTACTGAGGCTGATAACAGCATTAGTTCTATTATCTCTAATCAGCCAGTGCTAACAACCATATAACAAATGGGCATTCTATAGCACACTCGCTGATTTGCCATCTTTAGCTGCTGATCTTGAAATCGTAGCTTTAAATGAAATGATAGCAATGTTTATATTGCTCCTAATGTACATATTAGATATAAAAAATATGTTTTGATGCCTGCTTCTCATGTTTGTGTGGCGATAAAGATGTACCAATTTTGATAATGATCATTAGGGATGATTATCTCCATGAAAATTCTGCAAAAATCAGAAGACTTTTACCATTTTGACAAAATGTATTGGAGTGAATAGAGTAGGGAAAAATAAAGCTAAATTCAGGGTTAGAATGTTAAAAAAAAAACTCGCCCCACTCCAAAAAACTCTTGTTTAAAGTGTACGTGATAAAACTACTACATAAAAAAACAAGAAAAAGCTGCTCCCCAATAGTGTAGGAGATACCTATACCGTAAACCAATAAAAGCGTGAGAGGCACTAAAATACAAACACTAATCATATACTGTGGAACAATTAAAAAAAAAGTACAAAGTGCAATATGCTATTCAGTCCCAATAGTGACAATGTGAAAAGCTCTTAGAAATAAAGTTCATAATAAATCTTCTATGTCATTGGATACCTACCTTCTTCAACATGAAATACTTTTGTAAACCATCGCCATCTATTGCTTATTCACCCAGTAGTGCCCAACTGGATCCACACTCATCGAATAGCCATGACCTCTTTAACTAAAAAGAAGGTCTGAAATCGCCTGGATTGGTAAGTCTCCTTCAGGATCTTCTTACACCTGTTGGGGGCCCTAAGCTACTCTCCTCTTTTCCACCATAAAAAGGGAACCAATACAGTGTAATACCGTTTATTTCTCACAAATACAAAACAAAGGCTGCTTACATTGTAAAGTGCCCTCCTCGGCACAAGGATAACTTGCATGGATTGTTGTAAGGAAAACTATGGCCCTCCAGTTGTTCAGGAAGTACAATTCCTATCACGCTCTGCTCACGCTTTAGAGCTGGCATGCGTTCTACTGGCCGATTGGTGAAAAACCTGGAAGGCAGGGACCCGGAAGTGACGTGACCCATAATCTAGGCCTTGGCATAAGTTTCGCCATCTAATATCATCAGGAAGTGCCGAAATGTCAGACAACGAAATGTTTGACGAGGAGTAAATTAACATTCACGTCACTTTCGTCCCTGCCTTCCGTTTTTTCACGAATTGGCCAGTGGAACGCACGCCGGCTCTAGAGCGTGAGCAGAGTGGCAGTATTCCCTTACAACAATCCATGCAAGTTATCCTAGTGCCGGGGAGGGCACTTTACAATGTAAGCAGCCTTTTACCTGTTTTATATTTGTGAGAAATAAACAGTATTACACTATATCGGTTCCCTTTTTTCATTACACCATATTATGGTGGAGAGGAGGAGAATTGCTTAGGACCCCCCAACAGGTGTAAGAAGATCCTGAAGGAGACCCACTAATCCAGGTGATTTTAGACCTTCTTTTTAGATAAAGAGGTCATGGCTATTTGATGAGTGTACATCCAGTTGGGCACTACCGGGTGAATAAGCAATAGATGGTGATGGTTTACAACAGCGTTTCATGTTGAAGAAAGAAGGAATCCAATGACATAAAAGACTTATTATGAACTTTATTTTTAAGGACTTTTCATATTGTCACTATTTGGACTGATTGGCATATTGCACTTTATTTTTCAATTGTTCCACAGTATATGATTAGTGTTTGTATTTTAGCGCCCCCTCACACTACTTATAAATTCAGGGTTGTAACTCTTCCTAAGGACATGCTGTATAAGGCTGGCCATAGATGCCTGAGGGGTGATCGAAAAAAAAGGGAATAGGTTCCCCCATCCACACAAGTGAGGAGGATGGAGGAATCCTCCCTGCTGTGCTATGGTATTCTGACAGCGGGGAAACTGCCCTGCTGTCAGAATACACTGATCAGCCTGTTAGTTGCCATCGGCAGATCAAGAAAAAATTTCCAACAGTCCCATTCAACAGAAGTAAATAGTTAAATCAACTTCTGTCAAGCAGGAACAGTCATAGGTAGATCCAAATTCAGCTGGTCCCTGCTGAACCAGTTGAATTTCAATTCATCTATAGGCAGCTTTAGTGTAGAAATATTCAAAGACAAAGAAAAAAATCTTGCGAGCCACAATGTTCCTATGCTTAATAAACCAACAGCAACAAGTAGTTATATACCACAGGTATATCAAAGAAGAATAACCAGCAGCAACCGCAGTTCACGTACTCATAACCGTGCACAAACCATAATATAAAAGAAATTGCGTTGCGCTTGATTAAATGTCATACAGAGAAATATCCTAAAAAAATATAATTTTAAAAATCTCACTATTCACATCCATTATGCATAACTGTGCTAAAAAATAGTAATTAAAAAATAACGAAATACTCCTGTGGAAAAATGGTATCACTCCTGTGCAATGTACATATGTATAAACCTGTGGACCATCAATAAAAAGTGCATATAGTGCCAAATATATATACAATTGTGCATAAAAATATATATTAAAAGTGACTGCAAACATAAAAAAAGCATGCAATACTTCATATATCGTGCAGCATGCAAAACATCAAAGAAACGCAAACTGCGTTTAAATGGCCTTGATACAAAGTTTTTATATAAGTGTCCCAAAAATGCAACTAAAAAGTGTTTCCGTGTCCATAAATCTCCATAGATGTCCAGGTAATCCAATGTGCCGAATTCCAGTGCTTACAAAATAATTATGTGCCACAGTGCCCCCCCACAGTGGTTGCGCTCACCTTAGAGCGTGTGACACAGCTTTTACCTTGTGTCAAAACACGCTATGTAGCCACCCCCTGGGCTATGTGCGAACGCTAAATCGATCTCCACTCTGGGTCAGTTAGGCTCCATAGACATTAATCATAAAAACAAGAAGAGACTTTGCTTCATAGAGAAGAGGCCCATGAAAACATAACACACGTTCACCTGAAACTCAACTGCAGAGATCTCACCACCAGAGTCCCTTCATGCTGGGGGATGTTTCCATCATACCTATTCTCCCTTCTCTCTTCCAAGCCTCCTGGAAGTTCCAGGAGGCTTGGAAGAGAGAAGGGAGAATAGGTATGATGGAAACATCCCCCAGCATGAAGGGACTCTGGTGGTGAGATCTCTGCAGTTGAGTTTCAGGTGAACGTGTGTTATGTTTTCATGGGCCTCTTCTCTATGAAGCAAAGTCTCTTCTTGTTTTTATGATTAATGTCTATGGAGCCTAACTGACCCAGAGTGGAGATCGATTTAGCGTTCGCACATAGCCCAGGGGGTGGCTACATAGCGTGTTTTGACACAAGGTAAAAGCTGTGTCACACGCTCTAAGGTGAGCGCAACCACTGTGGGGGGGCACTGTGGCACATAATTATTTTGTAAGCACTGGAATTCGGCACATTGGATTACCTGGACATCTATGGAGATTTATGGACACGGAAACACTTTTTAGTTGCATTTTTGGGACACTTATATAAAAACTTTGTATCAAGGCCATTTAAACGCAGTTTGCGTTTCTTTGATGTTTTGCATGCTGCACGATATATGAAGTATTGCATGCTTTTTTTATGTTTGCAGTCACTTTTAATATATATTTTTATGCACAATTGTATATATATTTGGCACTATATGCACTTTTTATTGATGGTCCACAGGTTTATACATATGTACATTGCACAGGAGTGATACCATTTTTCCACAGGAGTATTTCGTTATTTTTTAATTACTATTTTTTAGCACAGTTATGCATAATGGATGTGAATAGTGAGATTTTTAAAATTATATTTTTTTAGGATATTTCTCTGTATGACATTTAATCAAGCGCAACGCAATTTCTTTTATATTATAGAAATATTCAAAGCTAGATAACTTACTCACCTAAATTTGTGGT
This sequence comes from Aquarana catesbeiana, assembly GCF_042186555.1. Lineage (NCBI taxonomy): Eukaryota > Metazoa > Chordata > Amphibia > Anura > Ranidae > Aquarana > Aquarana catesbeiana. The sequence continues at coordinate 493,366,891 of NC_133328.1, forward strand.
CATGTTTTGTGCCAGTTCCCAAGTCCTCTATCTTCTTCACTGCATTGATACTTTCTTTTGGCTGTCTAGCAGCAGGGTTCAGGAGGCATGGACTGCACCTAACTCCTCTGTTCATTACTTCTGGGAAGCAGAACCAGCAAGTGGTATGGAGGACACCGGAAAGTAAAAAAAAAGAAAGCTTCATTCCCCCCTCAGTCTTGTAGTTTTATTATCTTATGTACACAGAAAGCAATATGCAAATATTGATCAAATACACTACAAAATAGGAAAAAGCACAGTAATAAATAAACTTATACGTAATACCTAAACTACAATAAAGAAACTCCATCACCTTTAGCTGTGCTAAAGTCAAAAAGCCTACCTAAGGAAGTCACAATCATTTTTATTTATCCTTTTACTTATTTTACAGATAAATCATTTATACAGGGATCTTCCTTGAGATTGATTGCAGAGCATACTGGGCTTTCTAATAAGAAAGCACAGCATTCCCTCCTCACTTTTGATTGCTCTCTCAGACTGAAAATCCCTTTGAGAATGAGACATGGATAATTTATTTAGCTATGTGTATTTTGAAGGACTTTAAAGCAGCGTACACACGAGCGGAAAGTCCGACTGAAAAAGTCAGACGGAAGCTTTGCATTGTCTATTCCGATCGTGTATATGCCTCATCTGACTTTTTTTTTTGAAAATTCTGACGGACCTAGAAATGGAACATGTTCTAAATATTTCCGACGGAACCAATTCCTATCGGGAAAACTGCTCGTCTGTATGCTGTTCTGACGGACCAAAAAGGTTGCATGCTCTGAAGCAAGTACGAGACGGAAGCTATTGGCTACTGGCTATTGAACTTCCTTTTTCTAGTCCCGTTGTACATGTTGTACATCACCGCATTCTGGATGGTCGGACTTTGGTTTAACCGTGTGTAGGCAAGACCGCTTGAATGGAGTTCCATCAGAGAAACCTTCGGAGTTTATTCCGACGGCAAAAACGGTCGTGTGTACGCGGCAAAACAGTTGGAGGTTCGTTTTTTTCAGGCTATTTACATTGTAGTGAACCAGGTGCTGGTGGAAAGTGTTAAATATTAAATACCCATATTTAGCATTTCATATTTATGTGAATAAAACAGAATCCATCATGCTAAATTCTCTGTATGCACAGCTCTTTAAACCCGTGTTACCCTTCTTATTGGAGGAAGTGACATTTAGTCACGAAATGCATCAATGGTGTTGAATAAATACTTCAAATTGAGCTAACCCTGCTTTTCTGACCCTTTTCTCTTTCAAAAAACACCAACAAAACAGGTGCCTCTGCTACATAAAGAACCCCCTGGGCTTTCTTATTATCCAATCACAACCAACCCACAGTCCTGATGTCTCTACAGTGGACTTTGAACTGGGCCCCCAAAGCATCAAGAGCAACCAAGAGAGATATATTATCCTTATCACCAGGTAGTGTATACCATAGCTGTACATCATCTGCAGCCTACAAGATGTAAGTCACATCATTTATTTTGTTATTACATATACCCAAAGCTTTTTTGGTTAATATCTTTCAACCATATCCTACATCATAAGAGCCCTCTTGTCTTCTTCCTTGTCTCCTTTTTTGGGGCTAAGGCTCGATTCACACTAATGCGTTTTTTGATGCATTTTGCAGAAATGCAGGGAATTTTTTTTTAACATGGGTTCATATGGAACATGTTCACATCAATTCATTTTTGTGCTTTGCGTTTTTGGAAAGGGTCGGGGACTTTTTCCCCACAAAATGCAGCATTTTGCATGTAATAGAATTCAATGGACCCGCATCCAAAACACAAGTACCACATTTTTACTGCGATTTTGACGCAATTTTGCAGTGATTTGAGTTTTGTTTTTGTTTTTTTGTTTTTTTTACACTATATATAGCTGATTGCTAAGGAGGGGGCTGGGAAGCCGGCCGCAGCATCCTTAACAACTGATGAGTCGTCAGCTGTCAGTAATGTAAAAGAAAATGTAGGCTAAAAAAAATCGAGAGAAAACACAGCATGGGGTCGTCCCCCCAGGTCCATACCAGGCCCTTAGGTCTAGTATGGATTCGGAGGGGACCCCCATGCCAAAATGAAAAAAAAATGGCGTGGGGGTCCCCCAAAATCCATACCAGACCCTTATCTGAGCATGCAGCCCCCCCCTGAACCATACCAGGCTGCATGCCCTCAACAAGGAGGGATGGGTGCTTTGGGGCGGGGGGGGGCGCTTCCCCTCTTCCCAACAACTATTGCCCGGTGTTTGTCCGGGTCTGCGGGCGAGAGGCTCATCGGAATCTGGAAGCCCCCCCCCTATGTGAATGAATATGGGGTACCCATACCCATTCACTAAAAAAAAAGTAGTGTAGTGTTAAAAAATACAGTAGACAGTTTTTGACAAGTCTTTTATTAAAAATCTTCTTCTCCGCTTCTTCCTCCGGTCTTCCTCCATCTTCTCCCGCATCTTCATCTTCTGGTCTTCTCCTTCTCCCCTGCTTCTTTTTCTGCTCTTCTTCTGTCTTCTTTGTCCGGTGTTCTTCTTCCTTTGACGACCCTCCTCCGATTCTGCGTCCCGCTGATCTGTCGGCGCCAATATCCTGCAATTCTTAAATAACAATGAGGGTGTGGCAAACGGATTACGTCATCCGGAGGCCACGCCCCCTTGTGACATCACGGACCCAGCATGCCCTGGGTGGTGATGTCACAAGGGGCATGGCCTCTGGATTACGTAATCCAATTGCCACGCCCCCATCATTATTTAAGAAATGCAGGACATTGGCGCCGACAGATCAGTGGGACGCAGCATTGGAGGAGGGTCGTTGGCAGGAGAGGCGGCAGAGGAAGAAGAGCACCGGACAAAGAAGACAGAAGAAGAGCGGAAGAAGAAGCAGGGGGAGAAGGAGAATTTTTAAGATGAAGATTTTTAATAAAAGACTTGTCAAAAACTGTCTACTGTATTTTTTAACACTACACTTTTTTAGTGAATGGGTAGGGGTACAATGTACCCCATACTCATTCACATGGGGGGGCTGGGATCTGGGGGCCCCCTTGTTAAAGGGGGCTTCCAGATTCCGATAAGCCCCCGCCCGCAGACCCTGAAACCACTGGGCAAGGGTTGTCATGAAAAGGCCCTTGTCCCCATGAACATGGGGCAAGGTGCTTTGGGGCAGGGGGGGGTACAGAGCCCCCCCTGCCCCAAAGCACCCATCCCCCCATGTTGAGGGCATGCGGCCTGGTATGGTTCAGGCCTGACTTGCCAGGCTGCATGCTCGGATAATGGTCTGGTATGGATTTTTTTTTGACATTTTTGGTGTGTGGGGTCCCCTCCAAATCCATACTAGACCCAAGGGCCTGGTATGGACCTGGGGGGACCCCACAATTTTTTTTAGCCTGCATTTTTGTTTTACATTGAGCAGGAAGCCAGCTGACAGCTGATGACTCATGGGTTGTTAAGAACGCGGCAGCCGGCTTCCTGGCCCCCTCCTTAGCAACCAGCTTTATACAGTGTAAAAAAAAGAAATAAAAAAACGCAAATCGCGGTAAAATCATGGTAGAAACGGGGTACTTGCGTTTTGGATGTTGGTCCATTGAATTCTATTACATGCATTTTGCGTGAAAAAAGTCCCCGACCCCTTCCAAAAATGCAGAGGCACAAAATGCACTGATGTGACCATGTTCCATAAGAATGTTAAAAATTTCCCTGCATTTCTGCAAAATGCAAAATGCATCAGAAAACGCATTAGTTTGAATTGAGCCTAAAGAAGTATGGTTAAATAAAATCTAGCCTACTCTGGTTCAAAGTTGTGTAAGGCAGTGGTTGTCACCCTCAGTCCTCAAGTATCCCCAACGGGCCTTGTTTTGGGAACTTCCCTTAGATAAAATAACTCTTATCAATACCATGTCATTAATATTGATTTAAAGCAGCTGTGCAAAGTAAAGGAAAACCTGAAAACATGGCCCGTTGGGGGTACTTGAGGACTGAGGTTGAGAACCACTGGTGTAAGGCACAGAGTTCAGGGGTCAGGAGTAATGAATGCACACAATGTAGGGGTCAGGATTGGAATAATTTATGTACACAGTGCATGAATCAGGATTAAATAACATACAGAGTGCTTGGATCATGAGTAAATTACGTACAATGTGCAGTGATTAGGAAAGAGTAACATACAAAGTCCAGGCATAAATAGTAAATAACACACACACAGTACATGGGGTCAGGAGTAATTAATGTACACAGTGTAGAGGTCAGGAGTAAATAAGGTTCAGAGTGCAGAGGTGAGGAGTACGTAACATGCAGAGTGCAGGGATCAGGAATAAGCAATATACAGAGTGCAGGGGTCAGGAATAAGTAATGCACACAGTGCAGGGGGTAAGTAAGTAACATGCAGAGTATAGGGGCCAGGAGTAAGTAACATTAGAAAGTAGGGATGCACCTATACCAATAGGGATGCAGACAAAATTAGAAATGTTTTATTTTTCCAAGTTGAAATAAATCACATTGGTGTGCCATTACTATATTTAAGGTAAAGCTTAAAGTGGTTATAAAGGTAAAAAACCTTCTCTGTGCAGCCCTCCCCTATACTTACCTGAGCCCGATCTAAATCCAACGCTGTACTTGAGAGCAGCAGCTTCTTCTCTCTTCACTGGATAGAGATGCAGCAGCAGAAGTCATTGGCTGCTGCTGCTCCTGTCAATCACAGCCAGTAACCCGAGAACAGGGGGCGGAGGAAGCCTGCATGAGTGCCCCCCATACCCCATAGCAAACGGCTTGCTATGGTGGCCATTCAGCAGGGGGGAGAAGCCAGGAGCACTGGCGGGAGACCCAAGAAGAGGAGGATCAAGGCTGCTCTTTGCAAAACCATTGCACAGAGAACGTAAGTATAACATTATGAATATATATAAATCTTACGAGCTACTCTAGAGCAACCTGAGACTGCAAACAGCGTCAGGTTGAACACATGGTGAGAGCGTCAGGTTGGTTCTCGGACTTCCACTTTCATCATTATCCTGGAACATCCATCACTATCCACCACCCAAGCCTGACTTGACCCAGTCGGGCGTATGCCCCCTTGGGTCCACGTCATCTGGTAAGCCTCCTTACAGTTGGTGGTGGTGTGTCTCCTCTGTGTCCACCTCAGATGTCACACATTTGCTATGTTCTTCACGCGAAGTCACTGATATTTTTGAATCTTATTTATACGGAAGACTTTTTCTATATGTTTCTTGACATCCCTGTCATTTGTTGGACATTTTGTTAAACTTTTAGCGCTACACATAATTTTTATTTTTTGTTACATGTGTATATCTTATTGGTTGTGTTAGCTGCTTATTGTTACCCTCTTTTCTTGGCCGCGCAGAATTTCTTGTTACCCCATCAGGTATAAAGTAACCTGAGGTTACAACCTAGTGTCAGGTGTGGTATAACAATTCCTGTAAAACAAAGTTCAAATTTACAGCTGCTAAGCATTGATCACAATCCCATAATCTATGAAAACATATACAAAAAACAAAAAAATGCAGCGCTGTGTGATACTGAACCTTACAAATGCATAGACAGTGCCATAAACAATATAAATCAATATTGCTAAAAAATTTAACTATGAAAAAAAACATTTTTTGTGTGTAACAAGCAAGCTCACAGTGAAGAAAAAAAATAGTATTATTCCTTAATATCAAGTGTCCAAAAAAAGAGAGATATTTTTTCTCCCAATTTTCATCAATCCACAAGATATGTAGCAGTATAAATTTTGGCCAAAATATATGAAGAAAAATTACTAATTTGCAAAATTTTTTAACAGAAACGAAGAAAAATGCATTTTTTTTACAGAATTTTCGCTTTCGCTTTTTTCTTTTATAGCGCAAAAAATAAAAAACCCAGCGGTGATTAAATGCCACCAAAAGAAAGCTCTATTTGTGGGAAAAAAAGGACAAAAATTTCATATGGGTATAGTGTTGCATGACTGAGTAATTGTCATTCAAAATGTGAGAGCACCGAAAGCTGAAAGTTTTTTGGTAGCGTTTTGATACAGTCGCTGACAGTCAGGAGCTTTTTTGCTCCTGACTGTCTTACTAGTGTACCACTAAATTTAGAGCCCAAAATGGCAAGTCGAAGGTACACTAGTGAAGAGGCCTACACGTTTCTGAGCATGACAGATAGTGAAGAGGAAGTCACTCATCTGTCAGATTCAGGCTCAGAATACGATCCTGTAGACGACTGCTAAGGTCAGGCGTACCAGACCCCAAACTTCTTCTTCTGTCCTTGAAGTGCAAGAACCACAGGGCTCTCGTATGGAGCAGAGCAGTACTAGCGCCGCTATTCCTTCTGGTGAACTGGCAAGCACCAGCGGCCTAGTACACCCTGGTTGTATATCCAGCACTGCAGTATCATGTGGTGACGTGACAAGTCCCATAAGTGCAGTTCAAGCTGGCGAGGTGGCAAGCACAAGTAGTGTCCTGCTGCCACCAAGAAGACGAACACAGGCCCGTCGTGCCCATAGTGCCCTTTCTGCTGCATTCGCCAATCCGAATTGGGAGCCCACCACTTCTGCAGCACCCGTACTTCCCCCATTCACTGGCCAACCCGGAATTCAGGTGGAAACAGTTGATTTTACACCACTGGATTTTTTTTCGCTGTTTTTCACCGAAGATCTCTATAGATCTATTGTGGACCAAAGCAATTTATACGCTGGTCAACACATCGCCACTATTCCTAGTCCTCCCTTGCCAGAGATTGGAGACCAATTACGGTCTCCGAATTTAAGATCTTTCTGGGCCTTTCCCTCAACATGGGCATAACTAAAAAGAGTGAGTTTCGGTCATATTGGTCCACTGACCCAATTCACCATATGCCCTTGTTCTCTGCCTCCATGACCAGGGCACGATACGAGCAGATCTTGCGGTTCATGCACTTCAACAACAGTGAACTCTGTCGTCCTCATGGAGACCCTGAATACGATCAGCTCTACAAAATTCGGCCCCTCGTAAACCACTTCAACCAACGTTTTGCAGACTTGTTTACTCCCCATCATGTTGTCTGCGTTGATGAGTCCCTGATTACGTTTTCTGGCCGCTTGTCATTCAAACAGTACCTTCCCAGCAAGCGTGCCAGATACGGGGTCAAGATGTATAAGCTCTGTGACAGGGCCACAGGCTATACATGTAGTTTTATGGTTTACGAGGGCAAAGATAGTCACGTAGAGCCGACAAACTGCCCTGACTACAGGGCAGCGCTGGCAAGATTGTGTGGGACTTGGTGTCACCCTTATTCAGAAAGGGGTACCATTTATGTGGACAATTATTACACGAGCGTGCCACTTTTTAGTCACCTTTTTGATCATCAAATTGGAGCATGTGTCACCGTGCGACCTAATCGCCGGGGCTTTCCCCAGCGGCTTGTAGATTCCCATCTTAGGCTGGGGGAGAGAGCCTGCTTGCGGTGTAATAATTTGCTCGCTATGAAGCGGAGGGAAAATAAGAATGTTTTCGTTCTTACCTCCCTTCATGCAGACACAACGGTCCAAATTACTACGGCGACTGGTGTTGTGGAGAAACCCCTCTGTGTCCACGAATATAACCAAAATATGGGAGGGGTGGACCTCAACGACCAGTTGTTGGCGCCGTACCTAGTTGCCCGTAAGGCCAGACGCTGGTACAAAAAAGTGTCCGTATACCTATTTCAATTGGCTTTGCTGAACGCTCATGTGCTATACAGAGCTTCAGGACAGACTGGATTCTTCCTTAAATTCCAGGAAGAGATCGTCAGAGCCCTTCTGTTTCCAGACGGTGCTCCACCTCACCTTCCCCAACCAAATGCAGTAAGTCGGCTGCATGAGAGGCATTTTCCTTATGTCTTCCCGAGTACCCCTACCCAACGAGCCCCCCAAAGAAAATGCTGTGTCTGCAGAAAGCGCGGCTTTAGGCGCGACACCCGGTATTATTGTCCCTCCTGTCCTGACAATCCTGGTATATACATTGGTGAATGTTTTGAGCGCTACCATACACTAGTTGAGTTTTAGCGTAGGGTACAGCATTGCACAGACAAGGACACACTTTCACAGGGTCTCCCAAAGATGCCATCGCATTTTGAGAGACCCGAACCTGGTACCAGTTACAGTTAAAAAAGTTACAGTTATAAAAAAAAACGTAAAAAAAAAAAAAAATACACAAAAAAATATAAAATAAAAAAAACAAAAATAGTTGTCGTTTTATTGTTCTCTTTCTCTCTATTCTCTCTCTATTGTTCTGCTCTTTTTTACTGTATTCTATTCTGCAATGTTTTATTGTTGTTATGTTTTATCATGTTTGCTTTTCAGGTATGTCTTTTTTTTTTATAGTTTACTGTGTTTTATTGTTAACCATTTTTTTGTTTTCAGGTACGCCATTCAGCTGCAGCGTGGATTTATTTATCTTGACAGCAACAGCGTTTGCTCCCACGATACATAAAGCCGTGACTCCAGCGCTGTCGGAGGTGATTTCACCACCACAGTTATATACTTCAGCATATATGCCGAAGCGTGGAGGCAGCAGTGGGCGGAGGAGCAATTTGCTTCTACCTTTTGTGGAAGGATGCCCCCATGTTCAGCATATATATATTTTAGGCACAGGTTGCGTTAAATGTTTTATTTTTTACTATGGTTTTTTTTGTATTTGCTTTGCAGGTTTGGTAAGTCTAATGCCCCGTACACACGGTCGGATTTTCCGATGGAAAATGTCCGATCTGAGAGTGTTGTCGGACATTCCGACCGTGTGTGTGCTCCATCGGACATTTTCCATCGGATTTTCCGACACACAAAGTTTGAGAGCAGGCTATAAAATTTTCCGACAACAAAATCCGATCGCGTCAATTCCGACCGTGTGTGGCCAGTTCCGACGCTCAAAGTGCCACGCATGCTCAGAAGAAATTCCGAGGCGGAACAGCTCTGTCTGGTAAAATTAGAGTTCACAATGGATACAGCACTTTCGTCACGGTGCAATGTAAAAAATGGTTTAATACAGCGCACTCTCTTCTTCTTTATAATGTGAGAAGAATGAAGTAGTTTTGCTGCTCATATTCACACAGACTTCTCACAAACTTCTTTCTTTATTATTTATCAGGACTCCCTCAATATATTTGGATTTGTCACATCTGACAAAATTATTTTAGGGTTGTTGTCTTTTTTTAAAAAAAATTTTAAAGGCTGTTTTTTTTTTTTTTTTTTTTTAGGTTTGTATTTTTTTCAAGGATGATCTTTGTTTTATTTTATTTTTAGTTTTACTCCATAATATTTTTGTGTGTGTTTTGTGTGTCAAGTTACCACAACACCATTGATATCTTATATTATTTAATCTCAAGGAGGTTGCTTGGTGTTGGTGTCCCTTGTTAATGTCACATTGTACTTTAGAAATGTACCTGAATCCTCACAAACAAACTGTCCTTTTTGAAGGAAAAAACACATAGGAGAGTATAATTGAAACAAAAAATCCTTTATTAAGGGCTCAGAACCAAACAAAGAGGGAGGCAACGCTGGATAAACAGCAGAAATTGGCAAAGCCTTGGACCCCCAGGGCAGACATCAATTCTTTAACATCAAAATTGGTGGCCTGAGGAGTCCTTATCTAAGGTAGTGCAGTCTGGTCTAGAAGTCCCAGAGATCTGGAAAGCAGCAGATGACATCTGTGTCCCCAGGCTGTGGTACTACAAGAGGCTGGATCTTTTGCCAGACCAGACTGGACCCAGGGTCATCACTTTCTGGTCTTCTTTCCACGCTTCCTTCTTGGCTGTGGCTCTGGTGTTGGAGATGTGGCAGGAGGAGGAGTAGGACCTGGAGGAGGAGGAGGAAGAGGAGGAGGAGTAGGACCTGGAGCAGGAGGGAGGACTAGTAGGACCTGGAGGAGGAGGAGGACCATGTGTGAGGTTACAAATGTGGGTATCAGATGTTATTTGGCCCCTCAACCCCTTATTGAGAGCTTCCAACATTAAGGACTCACACAGGAGTCGTTGGCCCTCCTCCATCTGCAGCATTTTGCAGGCAGTTATGCAAGCAAAGTCCTCCTCCACAGTGTGGGGGGTTCTTAGGGCCTCTGTAGCCTTCCAAAAGAGGCCTATGGCAGCCTCCTCCAGGGTACTCTTCCTGCCACTTTGTCTTTGCGGGTGTAGGGGATGGACCTGGATATCAGGCAGCCTGCTTGGCCCGGCCACCTCCTGGCTGAGACTTCCCTGTGTATGAAAAAGGGACATGGTTTAAGTTTTTGCTTCATCAATCACAATCATAACTTAGTACTCCAAACTAACATCTATTTAACATCATTGATTGGACAACCAGAAATATTTATAGGAATACTATACCTGGCTCAAGCTGGGCTCCTCCACATGTTGCTGCCTGGAAGGCCCAGGTTGGGCGTCAGAAGCCTCAGCTGGGGTGGAAGGAAGCATGGAAGGAAGACTGGAGGGTGCTGGCCTGGGTTCAGTCTGACCTGCCAGAAAATGCAGCCTGTCATAGTACCACAGTCTGGGGACATAGATGTCATCTGCAGCTCCGGATCTCTGAGAATCCTGGACCTTCTTGTGCTTCCTTAGATAAGTGCTCCTCAGGCCACCAATTAGGATCTTCAAATAGGTGATGTCTGCCGTGGGGACCACCGTCTTCACAAATTCCAGCAATTGATCCAGTGCTGCCTTCCTCTTTGTTTGGTTCTTATAATGTGGGTGGTTTATCTGCCACAGACAAGGCAGCTCCCTGAACATATCAATGAAGCTTGCCATAAAGTCGTTATCTTTCAAGATATCCATTTTCACTGCAAGACACAACACAAGACAAACCCTAATGTCAGCTTAAAGTCTTCTAAACTTGTGCAAATACAGGCCTCAATCTAGAAGCAGTATAGGCCCAATGTTAAATCTTACCTTCATTATCACGATCGGCGCCTCCAATACTCCTTCCTCCGCTCACAGATCGTACGTACTACGCACGCGTGTTACGCTTTATACACACTGCGCATGCGTGTAACTCCGCCGGCCCCTGATGTTCTTTCTAGTCTATTCCCCACCCCTTTTCGTTCGGCGCAGTGGGGGAAGAGCACATTGCGTAGACACAGCAGGTGTGTGCTAATTATAGCAACGAGGAGGAGGAGACAAGCCGGAGCCTGAAATGTCCCGATCCAGAAGGAGACGATTTAAGGCATCAAATATGGGGAGATGTTGGAGATGGTCGACATCCTCAAGAGGGCTGACTATGATGGAAAGTATGGACCTTACCCCAACCCCAATATCAGAAAGGCCAAGATCATGGCGAAAGTGGTCAAGAGTCTGCACCAGAATTTCGGGGTACAACGATCGAAAGATCAGCTCAGGAAGCGGTGGTCGGACCTGAAATTAAGAGAACATGAGCAGTACAGAAAGTTCCAGAGAGTGCTGCAAAAAAGTAAGTAGTTGTCCTGTGTTCCTATTCTTTTTGTGTTTATTTTGTTCGTGCTGCTCCATGTGCTCCATTCGTTCGTATCAAACATTTTTCGTGCAGCCTAGAAAACACCATTGTTTTGGCCATATGCATTTGACCACATTTTTTAGGGCCTACTTGTCTGAAAATAATTTGGTTGTGTAGATGGGTTTGTTACTAGAATGAAATGCAAACTAGATTCTGTGTAAGGAGAGGACACTCAGCAGCTGTTTACACATCTGGACGCTGGAGCACTAGTGTGGGACACAAGAACACCATTTTTATTAGGGGTCCCACACAGGTGCGCCAGTGTATACTATAGGGGTGACTCCATTTGTGAAGCTTGTACAAGACAGGTAAGTATTCAAGCTTGACAAAGGACACTCAAAATTCTACATCTTGGAACTCTGCAAAAATAGACAATTGTACCCCACTTCTAAGCAATGTTTCATATTTATAGTTCTGCCATCAAATATCTGTGTACTAAGTATACACTTTTTTTTCACATAGGGGAGAAAAGACTCAGAGGACACCCCTCATCCGAGGAGACCAGAGACCCCCCACCTCTGGAAGAAGGGGAAATACCCCAAACACAAGAAGAGCAGGAGGAGGAAGACGTGGTGGTACTAGTCACCACAACAGGTGAGTGTCTGCGACCACAGGCTCAGGTAAGAGATGGATGCCGGCATATTTATAATACCTGCTTTTTTTTATGGTTTCTCTCTTTTTAGGTGATCGTGATGTTGTGGATCCAGATCCTTTCACCTCGGAAAGTGCCCAGATCCTGATTGGGGAGATCATGGGGTGTAATGTTGCATTGGAAAACATCACGAAAAACATCAATGATGTTATTAAAAAAAATAACAACATCATTGATGTTTTGGGGAGAGTTTAAAACCCCTCCAAAGCCCTTTCTTTTATGGTGTGCTACAATGTTAAAATTTTTTCGCTAATTGTAGAAAAGCCAAATTTTGAAGAGGCAGTGTGTCAACATGTGCTATCTGCCATCACGGGAGATCAATGGACGCGTTTTGGGGGTGCAACCCCTTCCTCAATAATAAAGTAGCTGAGAGGAAGGGGTTTCTCCCCCAAAACACACCCCTTGATCCCCCGTGATGGCAGCTAGCACATGTTGACATTCGTAAATTGGTGTGCATCTTCAAAATTTGGCCTTTCCTGGGGTGACTTCACCCCATCTGAACGCAATATCAAACACAGTTCCTAAATACTCATGTCTGATATTGCCTTCAAGTTCTACCTAATGTGAACTTTGTAAGTTCAAGATTTGTGTCTTTCTTGTTGGTTTTAAACATGCCTGTTTTATCTTAAATGGACATTTCTACTTTTTAGAATGCCGCCCCAAAAATTGTTATACAACAAACATGTTGGTTTGTTTTAAAAACCTTGTCAAAATGCACATGTGATTGTGCAGGTATTAAAAAGATTGTTAATCAAGAATGTGTGGATTATTGTCTCAACGCTACAACACTTTTATGGTGCTCTAATTGCTACTTTCTGTGACAATGGGTGTTATTTCATAAGGGCAAATCCACTTTACACTACAAGTGCAGTTTCAACTGCACTTGTAGTGCAAAGTGCCTTTGCCTTTAGTAAATAACACCCAACAGTGCTTTGTATAAGGTTACACAATCACACCATTTTCAGGACTCACCACATTTCTGTCAGGGTCAGCTAAAACAAACACAAGCAGTAAATGTCACCAAATATTTCCTTTTTTTTTTGTTTATTTGATAAAGGTTTCGCACATTGTCTGGCATATTGATAGCCCCCCTACCCGCAAAGAACTCAAGGTATCTTAGCCGGACATCACGGGCACTCAGGGAGGGCAAGCCAGGACGGCCACTTTCAAGCGCCGTCAGGGTTGATTCATGTTGAATTCCGGCCTCTGGCCCAACTAAGCCAGCATAGTTTGCAGAAAAGTTGTGTAGAACACAGCACGCCAGGATAATGTGATTCAGTTTGTACTCTGCCATATGTATGGCTGTAAGAAATAGGCGGTAATTAAAAACCCTCTGGTCCGGGGTGAGGGTCCTCATAGGGAATGGCCGCATAGGATGGTCCCCCAGCGCAAAAGCTTCATCCGCAATGAAGACAAATGGGAGTCCTTCCACATTGTCTTCTGGAGGTGGCAAGTCCAAGCTGCCATTCTGGAGACGCCTGTAGAACTCCGTCTGGGCGATGACTCCACCATCGGACTTCCGGCCATTCTTCCCCACGTCCACATACAGGAACTCGTAATTAGCCAACACCACCGCCAACATCACAATACTATTGAACCCCTTATAATTATAATAGTACGACCCCGAGTTGGGTGGTGGGACAATGTGGACATGTTTCCCATCAATTGCCCCCCCTCAGTTAGGAAAGTCCCACCGCTGGGCAAAGTGGGAGGCCACAGTCTGCCATTCCTGTGGCGTGGAAGGAAACTGTTGAGGAAAACCAAAAAAAAATTAGTCATTTTGCACATAAACAGGGAAAGCTGATTAGACACCAACATTCTTGGCCAACATTTATTAATGGGAATTTTTAAACACCAAAGTATAAGGTACACCTATCATATTCCCCCTCCCCCCCCTCCTGGGCCCTTTCTAACATTATAGGGGGGGGCTCTTGGATAGGTAACCCTTTCCACTTCATTGAGATATGAATGCCTAAATAATGGGTATTACTTTGAACAGCCCCTCTATAGTTACACTATTGACAGCCCACTGGACAGGTAAGAAGTGTCATAATACAAAGATATAAATACAGACTGTACACATTTGAGCACATTTGGACATTCTGCTATTACCTATCAAGATAATAATAGGATAAAAAAACTTTAAACATTACCATTTGAAAGTATTCAGGCAGGCCCTTGCACTACATGCTTTGGGGAATTCATCCATAAATCTGACCACAAAAGAGATGGGTATAGTGTGTATGAGTTTGGCAAAGTCAGCAGATAGATGATTGAGGATAGATAGAGAATTGGTATCAGCTGACTTAGCAGTTGGGGGGAGGGAGGGTTCCAAATGATTTGTGGACCCCCAAAAAAAGCCTCTGGCACTCTGCCTGAATTTAAAGCACAAATCACATTTCTAAACATTTTAGGGGGTGTTTGGGGTAAAGCACTACTATGGAGCTGACAGAATACATGGTTAAGTGACTACATGAGGTGAATATAGGGCAGGAGACCATGCTGGGGAGGTAAGTGAAGGCAAATATGTATGAAGGCCAAAAAAAAAAATTACATAAAAATCCAGCATGCATGAGGCCAAAGGGGACATTCACAGCATATTACAATCATGGTCATTAGGGAATGAGGAAAGAAATACAATATATTATCAAACATTAAATACAATAAAATGTGATATTAAAGAATAAAAATCTTACCCTAATAAGAGGTCCTGCAGGCTTCTCCCCGTCGCCAAGTACCGCAGGGTGGCGACGAGCCTCTGCTCCGGAGTGATGGCTTGCCTCATGCAGGTATCCTGCCTGATAATATAAGGGGTCAGCAAAGCCAACAAACGGTGAAATACGGGGTCTGTCATCCGGAGAAAGTTCCTGAAATCATCAGGATTATTCTCACGGATCTCACGGAGCAAAGGCATATGACAGAACTGGTCACGCTGAAGTAACCAATTCTTGGTCCATGAACTCCTCCCCACCCTGTTCATGGACTGGACTTGTGTCAAGGTAAGGACCCCAACACCAAGCCCCCGCACAGCACAAACTCTACGCGGAGTACGTATACGCAACATGGCTAGAAAACGGTCGGCTGCTCAGAACGAAGTAACAGAACGCACTAAAGAACAGCAAGGCCTGTGAAGAGCGACCTGAAAAACAGTAACGAACGAACAAGAACACAATGACTAATCAAAGTCACGCGTAGCTTGCTTGCACGCACTGAAGAGCAGATACAAACCCACAAGCAAAAACTGAACAGCAGAAAACGATCTGAAAACCACGAGTCTGAAAAAGCGCGAATCGTCTCTCACCAAACTTTTACTAACTCGAGATTAGCAAAAGGAGCCCAAAGGGTGCCATGCTTGGTTCTGAACTGGCCTTTTCTAGTCTCGTCGGACGTGGTTGACGTCACCGCGTTCTTGGCGATCGGAAATTCCGACAACTTTGTGCGACCGTGTGTACGCAAAACAAGTTTGAGCCAACATCCGTCTGAAAAAATCCTAGGATTTTGTTGTCAGAATGTCCGATCAATGTCCGACCGTGTGTACAGGGCATAACAGTAATGCCCTGTACACACGGTCGGACATTGATCGGACATTCTGACAACAAAATCCTAGGATTTTTTCAGACGGATGTTGGCTCAAACTTGTTTTGCGTACACACGGTCGCACAAAGTTGTCGGAATTTCCGATCGCCAAGAACGCGGTGACGTCAACCACGTCCGACGAGACTAGAAAAGGCCAGTTCAGAACCAAGCGCGGCACCCTTTGGGCTCCTTTTGCTAATCTAGTGTTAGTAAAAGTTTGGTGAGAGACGATTCGCGCTTTTTCAGACTCGTGGCTTTCAGATCGTTTTCTGCGGTTCAGTTTGTGCTTGTGGGTTTGTATCTGCTCTTCAGTGCTTGCAGCGAGTACAATTGACTTGTCATTGTGTTCGTGTTCGTTACTGTTTTTCAGGTCGCTCTTCAGGCCTTGCTGTTCTTCAGGGCATTCTGTTACTTAGTTCTTAGCAGCCGATCGTTTTCTAGCCATGTTGCGTATACGTACTCCTCGTAGAGTTCGTGCGCTGTGCGGGGGCTTGGTGTTGGGGTCCTGACCTTGACACAAGTCCAGTCCGTGAACAGGGTGGGGAGGAGTTCATGGACCAAGAATTGGTTGCTTCAGCGTGACCAGTTCTCCCATATGCCTTTGCTCTGTGAGATCCGTGAGAATAATCCTGATGATTTCAGGAACTTTCTCAGGATGACGGACCCCGTATTTCACCGTCTGCTGGCTTTGCTGACCCCCTATATTAGCAGGCAGGATACCTGCATGAGGCAAGCCATCACTGCGGAGCAGAGGCTCGTCGCTACCCTGCGGTACTTGGCGACAGGGAGAAGCCTGCAGGACTTGAAGTTCTCAACAGGCATCTCCCCCCAGGCTCTGGGTATCATTATCCCAGAGACCTGTTCTGCCATCATCCAGGTCCTGCAGAAGGAGTATATGAAGGTAAGATTTTTATCCTTTAATATCACATTTTATTGTATTTAATGTTTGCTAATATATTGTATTTCTTTCCTCATTCCCTAATTACCATGATTGTAATATGCTGTGAATGTCCCCTTTGTCCTCATGCATGCTGGATTTTTATGTAATTATTTTTTTGTCCTTCATACATATTTGCCTTCACTTACCTCCCCAGCATGCTCTCCTGCCCTATATTCACCTCATGTAGTCACTTAACAATGTATTTTATCAGCTCCATAGTAGTATTTTACCCCAAACACCCCCTAAAATGTTTAGAAATGTGATTTGTGCTTTAAATTCGGGCAGAGTGCCAGAGGCTTTTTTTGTGGTGTCCCCAAATCAGTATTATTAACCCTCCCTCCCCCCAACTGCTAAGTCAGCTGATCCCAATTCTCTATCTATCCTCAATCATCTATCTGCTGACTTTGCCAAACCCATACACACTATACCCACCTCTTTTGTGGTCAGATGTATGGATGAATTCCCCAAAGCATGTAGTGCAAGGGCCTGCCTGTATACTTTTAAATGGTAATGTTTAAAGTTTTTGTATACTATTATTATCTTGATAGGTAATAGCAGAATGTACAAATGTGCTCAAATGTGTACAGTGTGTATTTATATCTTTGTATTATGACACTTCTTACCTGTCCAGTGGGCTGCCAATAGTGTAACTAAGGAGGGTCTGTTCAACGTAATACCCATTATTTAGGCATTCATCTCTCAATGTAGTGGAGAAGGTTACCTGTCCAAGATTCCCCCCCCCCTATAATGTTAGAAATGGCCCATGAGAGGGGGGGGGGGGATATGATAGGTGTACCTTATACTTTGGTGTTGTAAAATTCCCCTTAATAAATGTTATCTGGATGTTGGCGAAGAATGTTTGTGTCTAATCTGCTTTCCATGTTTATGTGCAAAAATACTAATTTTATTTTGTTTTCCTCAACAGTTTCCTTCCACGCCACAGGAATGGCAGACTGTGGCCTCCCACTTTGCCCAGCGGTGGGACTTTCCTAACTGCGGAGGGGCAATTGATGGGAAACACATCCACATGGTCCCACCACCCAACTCGGGGTCGTACTATTATAATTACAAAGGGTTCAATAGTATTGTGATCTTGGCGGTGGTGTCGGCTAATTACGACTTCCTGTATGTGGACGTGGGGAAGAATGGCCAGATGTCTGATGGTGGAGTCATCGCCCAGACAGAGTTTTACATGCATCTCCAGAATGGCAGCTTGGACTTGCCACCTGCATAAGACAATGTGGTAGGACTCCCATTCGTCTTCGTTGCGGATGAAGCATTTGCGCTGGGGGACCATCTTATGCGGCCATTCCCGATGAGGACCCTCACCCCAGAACAGAGGGTTTTTAATTACCGGCTGGCCAGAGCCAGAAGAGTGGTGGAGAACACATTTGGAATCATGGCCAGCCGGTTCCGCCTATTTCTGACACCCATCCATATGGCGGAGTATAAACTTAATCATATAATCCTGGCGTGCTGTGTTCTACATTTTTTACTTTTTACGCCAACATTCTGCCAACTATGCTGGCTCAGTTGGGCCTGAGGCCGGAATTCTACATGAAACAACCCTGACAGCGCTTGAAAGTGGCCGTCCTGGCTTGCCCTTCCTGAGTGCCTGTGATGTCTGGTTAAGATACCTTGAGTTCTTTGCGGGTAGGGGGGCCATCAATATGTCAGACAATTTGTGAAGCCTTTATCAAATAAAAAAAAAAGCTAATCTTTGGTGACATTTACTGCTTGTGTTTGTTTTAGCTGACCCTGACAGCAATGTGTGGAGTCCTGAAAATGGCGTGATTGTGTAACCTTATACAAAGCACTGTTGGGTGTTATTTACTAAAGGCGTAGACACTTTGCACTACAAGTGCACTTGAAACTGCACTGAAACTGCACTTGTAGTGCAAAGAGGATTTGCCCTTAGGAAATAACCCCCATTTTCACAGAAAGCAGCAATTACATCACCACAAAAGTGTTGTAGCATTGAGACAATAATCCACACATTCTTGATAACAATCTTTTTAATACCTGCACAATCACATGTGCATTTAGAAAAGGTTTTTAAAACAAACCAACATGTTTGTTGTATAACAATTTTGGGGGTGGCATTATCAAAAATAGAAATGTCCATTTAAGATAAAACAAGCATGTGTAGAACCAACAAGAAAGGCACAAATCTTGAACTTACAAAGTTCACATATGGTAAAACTTGAAGGCAATATCAGACCTGAGTATTTAGGAACTGTGTTTGATATTGCCTTCAGATGGGGTGAAGTCACCCCTGGAAAAGCTAAATTTTGAAGATGCACACCAATTTACAAATGTCAACATGTGCTAGCTGCCATCACGGGGGATCAAGGGACGTGTTTTGGGGGAGCAACCCCTTCCTCTCAGCTACTTTATTATTGAGGAAGGGGTTGCACCCACAAAACGCGTCCATTGATCTCCCGTGATGGCAGATAGCACATGTTGGCACACTGTGTGCATCCTCAAAATTTGGCTTTTCTAAACATCGCTAAAACATTTTTAAGATTGTAGCACAAAAAAAAACAAAGTGATTTGGAGGGGTTTTAAACTCGCCCCAAAACATCAATGATGTTATTATTTTTTTGAATAACATCATTGATTTTTTTCTTGAGGTTTTCCAATTCTAAATTACACCCCATGATCTCCCCGATCAGGATCTGGGCACTTTCTAATGTGAAAGGATCTGGATCCACAACATCACGATCACCTAAAAAGAGAGAAACCAAACAAAAACAGGTATCAAAAATCTGCCGGCATCCATCTCTTACCTGAGCCTGTGGTCGCAGACACTCACCTGTTGTGGTGCCAATTTCCACCACATCTTCTTCCTCCTCCTGCTCAGCTTGGGTTGGGGGTATTTCCCCTTCTTCCAGAGGTGGGGGGTCTGTGGTCTCCTTGGATGAGGGGTGTCCTCCGAGTCTTTTCTCCCCTATGTAAAAAAAAAATGGTATACTTTGCACAGATGATATTTGATGGCCGAAATATAAAGATGAAACATTGCTTGGAAGTGGGGTGCAATTGTCTGTTTTGGCAAAGTTCCAAGATGTAGCATTTTTATTGTCCGTTGTCAAGCTTCAATACTTTACCTGTTTAGTACAAGCTTCACAGATGGAGACCCCTCTATAGTATACACTAGAGCACCTGTGTGGGCCCCCTAATAAAAATGGTGTTCTTGTGTCTAGGGATGAGCCGAACACCCCCCGGTTCGGTTCGCACCAGAACCTGCGAACGGACTGAAAGTTCGCACGAACGTTAGAACCCCATTGACGTCTATGGGACTCGAACGTTCGAAATCAAAAGTGCTCATTTTAAAGGCTAATTTGCATGGTATTGTCCTAAAAAGGGTTTGGGGATCAATGCAAAAAAAACTTTTAAAAACGGCCGTTTTTTCGGGAGCAGTGATTTTAATGATGCTTAAAGTAAAAAAAAAAAAAGTGAAATATTCCTTTAAATATCGTACCTGAGGGGTGTCTATAGTATGCCTGTAAAGTGACGCGTGTTTCCCGTGTTTAGAACAGTGCCTGCACCAAATGTCATTTTTAAAGGAAAAAATCTCATTTAAAACTGCTTGCGGGTTTAATGTAATGTCGGGTCCTGGCAATATGGATGAAAATCAGTGAGACAAACGGCATGGGTACCCCCCAGTCCATTACCAGGCCCTTTGGGTCTTGTATGGATATTAAGGGGAACCCCGCACCCAAATTAAAATAAGGAAAGGTGTGGGGCCACCAGGCCCTATATACTCTGAACAGCAGTATACAGGCTGTAGGTTTGTTGTTAAGTAGAATCTCTTTGTAATTTTGAACGGGTACATTTTTAACGTGTTTAGCTCCAGCCAAAAAATCTTTTTTAAGCTTTTTGGAAAACATAGGGAAGGGTTATCACCCCTGTGACATTTGTTTTGCTGTCTTTCCTCCTCTTCAGAAGATTTCACCTCACTTTTTGTCCCAATGGATTGGAAAGCATCAGTGGAAAGGAGAAATGTTTTTCCCATATTAACTCTTACAGGAGAGAATTTCCCTTCCTAGGGGTAGATTTATTCTCACTTCCTGTTGTCTCCTTCTGTTTGCAAGTAGGAGTCGTTTGTAAGTTAGTTGTTTGAAAGTAGGGTCCTGCCCTATATACTCAGCAGAAATTTGGGCCTTAGGTGTTGCTGTGGCCACAACACTGTAAGCCCTCACAGGGCTCTGCTGTGAAATATTAGATCAAGAATTGTAATTACATGCCCCTGTTGAACAGGAGCTGAAAAATTAGGCCTTAGGCACTGGTGCTGGTGCCACAACACTGCAACCCCTCACAGACACTCTAGTTGGAATGCAGGAACGAGCCCTGCTGCAAAGTATTGCATCAAAAATTGTAATTACACGCCCCTGTTAAACAAGGGCTGAAAAATTGGGCCTTAGGCACTGGTGCTGGTGCCACAACACTGCAACCCCTCACAGACACTCTAGTTGGAATGCAGGAACGAGCCCTGCTGCAAAGTATTACATCAAAAATCGTAATTACACGCCCCTGGGGCTGAAAAATTGTGCCTTAGGCACTGGTGGTGGCACCCAGAACCAAAAATGTTCTTACAAGCTATCAGCGTGATGATTGAGGAGGAAGAGGATAATTACTCAGGGATAGTCACTCAGCATCAGCATAGGCAGTCTTTGAAGGGATCTGAGATTTCAAATAAAATTATTCGGTTACATCAGCATCAGGTGCTTGGTAGCTGGTGGTGATCCAAGACTGATTCATTTTTATGAAGGTCAGTCGATCGACCGAGTCAGTGGACAGACGCACCCTGTGATCGGTTACCACGCCTCCAGCAGCACTGAATGTGCGTTCCGAAAGAACGCTGGATGCAGGACAGGCCAGTAGCTCAATTGCATACTGTGCAAGCTCTGGCCAGTGATCAATCCTCAAGACCCAGTAACCCAGAGGATTTTCGGTGGGAAAGGTGTCCAAGTCTGATCTTGCCCCTAGGTATTCCTGCACCATGTAAAACAGACGCTGGCGATGGTTGCTGGAACCGATCATACCTTGGGGCTGCGGACCAAAAAATTGTCTGAACGCATCGGTCAGACGGCCACCTTCTCCACCGCTCCTTCTTTGACTGACCGAAGCCTCAGCAACACGTTGTCCAGAAACAGGAGTTTGTAACCTCCCAGTCTCTGGGAACGCGTTGCACAGACCTTTCTGCAAGGCCTCCCGAAGATGTTTCATCCTCTGCTCCCTCTGCGATGGCGAGATAAGGTCCGCAACCTTACCCTTGTAACGTGGATCAAGGAGGGTTGCCAGCCAGTATTGGTCCTTCTCCTTGATACCACGAATACGAGGATCCTTACGCAGGCTTTGCAGGATCAGGGAGGCCATGCAGCGTAGGTTTGCTGAGGCATTCGGTCCAGGGTCCTCTGGGTCACTAATGACGACATGGTCCGCAGCCACCTCCTCCCAGCCACGTACAAGTCCATGTGTTTCTTGGGACTGATCCCTTAAAGACTGCTGCTGATGCTGAGTGCCAGGCTCCACCTCCATACTGACACAATCTTCCTCCTCCTCCTCCTCCTCTTCCTCCTCGTCCTCTTCCTGTGTGATCGGCGGGCACGCAGGAACACTGTCTGGATAAAGGGGGCCTTGAGAGCTAAGGAAGTCCTCCTCTTCCTGCCTCTGTTCTGCCTCAAGTGCCCTGTCCATTATTCCACGCAGCGTGTGCTCCAACAGGTGGACAAGGGGGACAGTGTCACTGATGCATGCACTGTCACTGCTCACCATCCTCGTGGCCTCCTCAAATGGTGACAGGACAGTGCATGCAAAACCAAGCTCCCCTGACCCCTGACCCTGTCCTGGTGCCATAGTCGCACAGGTACTCATTGATGGCCCTCTGCTGCATGTGCAGCCACTGCAGCATGGCCAACGTTGAGTTCCACCTGGTGGGCATGTCACAGATTAGGCGGTTCTTGGGCAGGTTAAACTCCTTTTGGAGGTCCGTCAGCCGAGCACTGGCATTATATGACCGGCAGAAATGCACACAGACTTTCCTGGCCTGCCTCAGGACATCCTGTAAGCCAGGGTACCTGCCCAAGAACCGCTGCACCACCAAGTTAAGGACGTGAGCCAAACAGGGCACATGGGTCATTTGTCCCTGTCGGAGGGCAGAGAGGAGGTTGGTGCCATTGTCGCAAACCACCATTCCTGCCTTAAGTTGGCGTGGCGTCAACCACCTCTGAACCTGCCCCTGCAGAGCTGACAGAACCTCTGCCCCAGTGTGGCTCCTGTCCCCCAAACACACCAGCTCAAGCACCGCATGGCATCTTTTGGCCTGCGTACTTGCGTAGCCCCTTGAACGACTACGGAGCACCGCTGGTTCCGAGGAAGAGGCCATGGAGGAAGAAGAAGAGGAGGGGGTGGAGGAGAGAGGTGTGTCACAATCATTAGCATTTTGGAGACGTGGTGGCGGAACAACCTCCAACACTACTGCACCTTGTCCTGCATCCTTCCCAGCTGCCAGCAGAGTCACCCAATGCGCCGTGAAACTTAGGTAACGTCCCTGTCCATGCCTGCTGGATCATGAGTCAGCGGTAATATGCACCTTACCGCTGACCGCCCTGTCCAGCGAGGCATGGACATTGCCTTCCACATGCTGGTAGAGAGCCGGAATCGCCTTCCGTGAGAAAAAGTGGCGTTTGGGTACCTGCCACTGAGGAACCGCACATTCCACAAACTCACGAAAGGGGGCAGAGTCTACCAACTGAAAAGGCAGCAGTTGAAGTGCTAGCAATTTTGCCAAGCTAGCATTCAACCATTGGGCATGTGGATGGCTGGGAGCAAACTTCTTTCGGCGGTGCAGCAGCTGGGGCAGGGAAATTTGCCTGGTATAATCTGACGTCGGTGTACCAAAATCAGATTGCCCACAAGTACGTGGCTGTGACACACCTAATTCTACACCTTCATTCCTCTCAGTGCAGGTCTCACAGAGGACTGAAGGTCTAGTGGGGTTGGAAATCTCAGCTGATGAGGAGCAAGCAGAGGTCCTCTTTGTTCTTTGGTGTGGGTCTTTTAGATACGCTTGCCAACGAACTGCATGGCAGGTCAACATATGTCTGGTCAAGCATGTGGTACCCAAGCGGGAGATGTTTTGGCCACACGAGATACGCTTGAGACATATGTTGCAAATAGCAGCGGTGCGATCTGATGCACTCGTCTCAAAAAAGGCCCACACCAAAGAACTTTTTGAATAACGCGCTGAGACTGCAGCGCCCTGCACATGTGGAGCTTTGGGGTGTGATGCAGTCAATGTGCTGCCCTTAGGCTGGCCCCTGGAGGGCATCCTGCCTCGTTGGTGATGTGCCGCCTCCTCCTCCTCTCTCCTATCAGGCACCCACGTTGAGTCAGTGACCTCATCATCCCCTCCCTCCTCATCACTGGAGCAAACCTGGCAGTATGCTGCAGCAGGGGGAGCATGACTGCCAGATTGCTGTCCTTCTTGGGCACCCCCTCTGTCCGTGCTCGTGTTACTGCCTTCATCGAGCTCAGTATCATCATCAGAGCCTTCCAAACGCTGGGCATCCTCCTGGAGCATGTACCCAACACTGTGGTCAAACAGTTCGAGGGACTCCTCAGGAGGACATGGTGGGGCTAGGGAAGGAGTCACTGATGACATTGAGCCGAGGGAAGAGGCTGCTGCTTTGCCAGACAAAGTACCCTGGGCATGGGTGAGAGAGGATGAGGAGGATGAGGACGGCTTGGTCATCCACTCGACCAAGTCTTCCGCATGTTGCGGCTCAACATGGCCAGCTGCCGAAAAAAAGGCCAAGCATGTCCCATGGCCACGTGCTGATGAGGATGCACCGTCTCCACGACCAGCACTAGACACAGAGCCTGCTTGCCCTCTCTTATTGGCTTGTGACTGTCTGCCTCTCCTTCTTGGCCTTCCAGACATACTAATGGCCTGTAGCTGCACTAAGCTGGGATATATATATATATATATATATATATATATATATATGTACTGATACTGCAGCTAGCAAAATCAACTGCCTGCCTGTAGTATGAGAACACCACCAACCTTCTACAGGTAGCTTTAGCTGAACACTGTGAGGTGGACGCACCCCACTAACTTGTAGGTTTAGCTGAACACTGTGAGCAGGGCGCACCCCACTAACTTGTAGGTTTAGCAGAACACTGTGAGCAGGACGCACTGCACTAACTGTAAATAGTCTAGCTGCCTGACTGTGGTACTAATAGGATCAAAAGAACACCAGCAATTTTCTTCAGGTAGCTGTATTTACTGTAACAAGACAAGCCTGCCTGTCAGTAAGAAGATAACAGCAACGGATCTAGCTGAACACTGTGAGCAGGACGCACCCCACTAGCTTGTAGGTTTAGCTGAACACTGTGAGGTGGATGCACCCCACTAACTTGTAGGTTTAGCTGAACACTGTGAGCAGGACGCACCCCACTAACTTGTAGGTTTAGCAGAACACTGTGAGCAGGACGCACTGCACTAACTGTAAATAGTCTAGCTGTCTGACTGTGGTACTAATAAGATCAAAAGAACATCAGTAATTTTCTTTAAAATACTGTAACAAGACAAGCCTGCCTGTCAGTAAGAAGATAACAGGAACGGATCTAGCTGAACACTGTGAGCAGGACGCACCCCACTAGCTTGTAGGTTTAGCTGAACACTGTGAGGTGGACGCACCCCACTAACTTGTAGGTTTAGCTGAACACTGTGAGCAGGACGCACCCCACTAACTTGTAGGTTTAGCAGAACACTGTGAGCAGGACGCACTGCACTAACTCTAAATAGTCTAGCTGCCTGACTGTGGTACTAATAGGATCAAAAGAACACCAGCAATTTTCTTTAAAATACTGTAACAAGACAAGCCTGCCTGTCAGTAAGAAGATAACAGGAACGGATCTAGCTGAACACTGTGAGCAGGACGCACCCCACTAGCTTGTAGGTTTAGCTGAACACTGTGAGGTGGACGCACCCCACTAACTTGTAGGTTTAGCTGAACACTGTGAGCAGGACGCACCCCACTAACTTGTAGGTTTAGCAGAACACTGTGAGCAGGACGCACTGCACTAACTGTAAATAGTCTAGCTGCCTGACTGTGGTACTAATAGGATCAAAAGAACACCAGCAATTTTCTTTAAAATACTGTAACAAGACAAGCCTGCCTGTCAGTAAGAAGATAACAGGAATGGATCTAGCTGAACACTGTGAGCAGGACGCACCCCACTAGCTTGTAGGTTTAGCTGAACACTGTGAGGTGGACGCACCCCACTAACTTGTAGGTTTAGCTGAACACTGTGAGCAGGACGCACCCCACTAACTTGTAGGTTTAGCAGAACACTGTGAGCAGGACGCACTGCACTAACTGTAAATAGTCTAGCTGCCTGACTGTGGTACTAATAGGATCAAAAGAACACCAGCAATTTTCTTCAGGTAGCTGTATTTACTGTAACAAGACAAGCCTGCCTGTCAGTAAGAAGATAACAGAAACGGATCTAGCTGAACACTGTGAGCAGGACGCACCCCACTAGCTTGTAGGTTTAGCTGAACACTGTGAGGTGGATGCACCCCACTAACTTGTAGGTTTAGCTGAACACTGTGAGCAGGACGCACCCCACTAACTTGTAGGTTTAGCAGAACACTGTGAGCAGGACGCACTGCACTAACTGTAAATAGTCTAGCTGCCTGACTGTGGTACTAATAGGATCAAAAGAACACCAGCAATTTTCTTCAGGTAGCTGTATTTACTGTAACAAGACAAGCCTGCCTGTCAGTAAGAAGATAACAGAAACGGATCTAGCTGAACACTGTGAGCAGGACGCACCCCACTAGCTTGTAGGTTTAGCTGAACACTGTGAGGTGGACGCACCCCACTAACTTGTAGGTTTAGCTGAACACTGTGAGCAGGACGCACCCCACTTACTTGTAGGTTTAGCAGAACACTGTGGGCAGGACGCACTGCACTAACTGTAAATAGTCTAGCTGCCTGACTGTGGTACTAATAGGATCAAAAGAACACCAGTAATTTTCTTCAAAATACTGTAACAAGACAAGCCTGCCTGTCAGTAGGAATATAACAGGAACGGATCTAGCTGAACACTGTGAGCAGGACGCACTGCACTAAATGTAAATAGTCTAGCTGCCTGACTGTGGTACTAATAGGATCAAAAGAACACCAGCAATTTTCTTCAGGTAGCTGTATTTACTGTAACAAGACAAGCCTGCCTGTCAGTAAGAAGATAACAGAAACGGATCTAGCTGAACACTGTGAGCAGGACGCACCCCACTAGCTTGTAGGTTTAGCTGAACACTGTGAGGTGGACGCACCCCACTAACTTGTAGGTTTAGCTGAACACTGTGAGCAGGACGCACCCCACTTACTTGTAAGTTTAGCAGAACACTGTGGGCAGGACGCACTGCACTAACTGTAAATAGTCTAGCTGCCTGACTGTGGTACTAATAGGATCAAAAGAACACCAGTAATTTTCTTCAAAATACTGTAACAAGACAAGCCTGCCTGTCAGTAGGAATATAACAGGAACGGATCTAGCTGAACACTGTGAGCAGGACGCACTGCGCTAAATGTAAATAGTCTAGAAGATAACAGGAACGGATCTAGCTAAACTGAATACAGTGTATATATATATATATATATATATGCAACACCTGGGATGCATATATATACACAATACACTTTAAGTGCAGCTAACTGACTGACTGTCCTGCCTAATCTAGCTAACTCAAATGAAATGACACTGTCTCTCTCTCTCTCTAAGCACACCGAAACACACTGCACAGGGCCGCCGTGCAGGCGGCCTTATATAGTGTGGGGCGTGTACTAAATCCCCTGAGCCATAATTGGCCAAAGCCTCCTTGGCTTTGGCCAATTATGGCTCTCTGTTAAGGCGGCGCTGTGATTGGCCAAGCATGCGGGTCATAGTGCATGCTTGGCCAATCATCAGCAAGCAATGCACTGCGATGCCGCAGTGAATTATGGGCCGTGACGCGTCACACGAATTTGGCGCGAACGGCCCATATCGTTCGCAATTCGGCGAACGATCGAACAGCCGATGTTCGAGTCAAACATGGGTTCGACTCGAACACGAAGCTCATCCCTACTTGTGTCCCACACTAGTGCTCCAGTGTCCAGATGTGAAAACTGCTGCTGAGTGTTCTCTCCTTACACAGAATCTAGTTTGCATTTCCTTCTAGTAAAACAAACCCATCTACACAACCAAATATTTTTCATACAAGTAGGCCCTAAAAAATGTTGGCAAATGCATATGGCCTAAACAATGGTGTTTTATAGGCCGAAAGAAAAATGTTTGATACGAACGAATAATGGGCCCATGAACATGAAAGTTGCCATTTTAAAGTGTACAACACTTAAGAAAAGCACATGGAGCAGCACGAACGTAACAAAGACAAAAAGAATAGGAACACAGCAAAACTACTTACTTTTTTGCACCACTCTCCGGATCTTTCGGTACTGCTCGGGCTCTCTTAATTTCAGGTCCGACCACCGCTTCCTGAGCTGATCTTTCGATCGTCGTACCCCGAAATTCCAGTGCAGACTCTTGACCACTTTCACCATGATCTTGGCCTTTCTGATATTGGGGTTGGGGTAAGGTCCATACTTTCCATCATAGTCGGCCTTCTTCAGGATGTCGACCATCTCTAACATCTCCCCAAAAGACATATTTGTGGCCTTAAATCGTCTCCTTCTGGATCGGGACGTTTCCAGATCCGGGATTTCCTCCTCCTCGTTGCTATAATTAGCACGCACATGCTCTGACTCCGCCATGTGCTCTTCACCCACTGCGCCGAACGAAAAGGGGCGGGGAATAGACTAGAAAGAACGTCAGGTGCGGGAGGAGTTACACGCATGCGCAGTGTGTATAAAGCATAACACGCGTGCTTAGTACGTACGATTTGTGAGCGGACGAAGGAGTATCGGAGGCGCCGATCGTGATAACGAAGGTAAGAGCCAAACTTGGGCCTATACTGCTTCTAGATTGAGGCCTATATTGTAACAAGATTGGGAGATTTTTTGCTGACATTAGGGTTTGTCTTGTGTTGTGTCTTGCAGTGAAAATGGATATCTTGAACGATACCGACTTCATGGCAATCTTCATTGACATGTTCAGGAAGCTGCCTTGTCTGTGGGAGATAAACCACCCACATTACAAGAACCAAACAAAGAGGAAGGCAGCGCTGGATCAATTGCTGGAAATTGTGAAGCAGGTGATCCCCACGGCAGACATCACCTATTTGAAGATCCTAATTGGTGGCCTGAGGAGTACATATGTAAGGGAGCGTAAGAAAGCCCAGGATTCGCAGAGATCCGGAGCAGCAGATGACATCTATGTCCCCAGGATGTGGTACTATGACAGGCTGCATTTTCTGGCAGGTCAGACTGAACCCAGGTCATCACTCTCCAGTCTTCCTTCCACGCTTCCTTCCTCCCCAGCTGAGGCTTCTGACGCCCAACCTGGGCCTTCCAGGCAGCAACATGTGGAGGAGCCCAGCTTGAGCCAGGTATAGCATTCCTCTAAATAGTTCAGGTTGTCCAATCAATGATGTTAACTAGATGTTAGTTTGGAGTACTAATTTATGATTGTGATTGATGATGCCAAAACTAAAGCCATGTCCCTTTTTCATACACAGGGAAGTCGCAGCCAGGAGGTGGCCGGTCCGAGCAGGCTGCCTGATATGCAGGTCCCTCCCAGCCACCTGCAAAGAGAAAGTGGCAGGAAGAATAGTACCCTAGAGGAGGCTGCCATAGGCCTCTTTTGGAAGGCTACAGAGGCCCTGGGAGCACCACACACTGTGGAGGAGGACTTTGCTGGCATAATTGCCTGTAAAATGCAGCGGATGGAGGAGGGCCAACAACTCATGTGTGAGTCATTAATTTTGGAAGCTCTCAATAAGGGGTTGAGGGACCAAATAACATCTGATAACCACATTTGTGACCTCACACATGGTCCTCCTCCTCCAGGTCCTTCTACTTTTCCTCCTTCTCCTCCAGGTCCTACTAGTCCTCCTCCTCCTCCAGGTCCTACTCCTCCTCCTGCCACATCTCCAACAGCAGAGCCACAGCCGGGAATGAAGCGTGGAAGGAAGACCAGAAAGTGATGACCCTGGATCCAGTCTGGTCTGGCAAAAGATGCAGTCTCTTGTGGTACCACAGCCTGGGGACACAGATGTAATCTGCTGCTTTCCGGATCTCTGGGACTTCTGGACCAGACTGCACTCCCTTAGATAAGGACTCCTCAGGCCACCAATTTTGATGTTCAAGAATTGATGTCTGCCCTGGGGGTCCAAGGCTTTGCTAATTTCTGCTGTTTCTCCAGCGTTGCCTCCCTCTTTGTTTGGTTCTGAGCCCTTAATAAGTGTTTTTTGGTTTCAATTATACTTGCCTTTGTGTTTTTTCCTTCATAAAGGACAATTTGTTTGTGAGGATTCAGATACATTTCAAAAATACAATGTGAAATTAACAATGGACACCAACACCAAGCAATCTCCTTGAGATTAAATAATACAAGATAATAATGGTGTTGTGGTAACTTGACACACAAAACACACACAATAATATTCTGGAGTAAAACTCAAAAAATAATAAAACAAAGTTCTGCCATGGAAAAAATACAAACCTAAAATATAAAAAAAACTGCCTTTAAAAAAAAAAAAATACATAATAAAAATATTTTTGTCAGATGTGACAAATCGAAATATATTAAGGGAATCCCGATAAATAATAAAGAAATACGTTTGTAAGAAGTCTGTGTGAATATGAGCAGCAAAACTACTTCATTCTTCTCACATTATAAAGAAAAAGAGAGTGCGCTGTATTAAACCATTGTTAACATTGCACCGTGACGAAAGTGTTGTATCCATTGCGAACGCTAATTTTACCCGACCGAGCTGTTCCGTCTCGGAATTTCTTCTGAGCATGCGTGGCATTTTGTGCATCAGAACAGGCCACACACGGTCGGAATTGACGCGATCGGATTTTGTTGTCGGAAAATTTTATAGCCTGCTCTCAAACTTTGTGTGTCGGAAAATCTGATGGAAAATGTCCGATGGAGCCCACACACGGTCGGAATTTCCGACAACACGCTCCGATCAGACATTTTCCATCGGAAAATCCGACCGTGTGTACGGGGCATTATACTGTAATGTTATTTTGTTTTATTGTTAACCATCATTTGCTTAGCAGGTACGCCATTCAGTTGCAGCGCGGATTTATTTATCTTGACAGCCACAGCGTTTGCTCCCATGATACATAAAGCTGTGACTCCAGCGCTGTCTGAGGTGATTTCACCACCTCAGTTACATACTTCAGCAAATATGCCGAAGCGTGGGGGCAGCAGTGGGCGGAGGAGCGATTTGTTCCTACCTTTTGCGGGAGGATGCCCCCATGCTTCGGCATATATTTATATTTTAGGCACAGGTTGCGTTAAATGTTTTATTTTTTACTATGTTTTTTTTTGTATTTGCTTTGTAGGTATGGTAAGTCTTACTGTTATACTGTAATATTACTTTGTTTTATTGTTAGCCATCATTTGCTTAGCAGGTACGCCATTCAGTTGCAGCGCGGATTTATTTATCTTGACAGCAACAGCGTTTGCTCCCACGATACATAAAGCCATGACTCCAGCGCTGCCGGAGGTGATTTCACCACCACAGTTACATACTTCAGCAAATATGCCGAAGCGTGGGGGCAGCAGTGGGCGGAGGAGCGATTTGTTCCTACCTTTTGCGGGAGGATGCCCCCATGCTTCGGCATATATATATTTTAGGCACAGGTTGCGTTAAATGTTTTATTTTTTACTATGTTTTTTTTGTATTTGCTTTGCAGGTATGGTAAGTCTTATGCCCCGTACACACGGTCGGACTTTGTTCGGACATTCCGACAACAAAATCCTAGGATTTTTTCCGACGGATGTTGGCTCAAACTTGTCTTGCATACACACGGTCACACAAAGTTGTCGGAAAATCCGATCGTTCTAAGCGCGGTGACGTAAAACACGTACGTCAGGACTATAAACGGGGCAGTGGCCAATAGCTTTCATCTCTTTATTTATTCTGAGCATGCGTGGCACTTTGTCCGTCGGATTTGTGTACACACGATCGGAAGTTCCGACAACGGATTTTGTTGTCGGAAAATTTTATATCCTGCTCTCAAACTTTGTGTGTCGGAAAATCCGATGGAAAATGTGTGATGGAGCCTACACACGGTCGGAATTTCCGACAACATAGTCCTATCACACATTTTCCGTCAGAAAATCCGACCGTGTGTACGGGGCATTACTGTTATACTGTAATAATAGGATTTTTTAAAACAGCTTACCTGTAAAATCCTTTTCTTTCGAAGGACATCACGGGACACAGAGCCACAGTAATTACTGATGGGTTATATAGGTATCACTGGTGATTGGACACTGGCACACCCTATCAGGAAGTTCAACCCCCTATATAATCCCTCCCCCTTGCAGGGATACCTCAGTTTTGTAGCCAAGCAATATAGTGTATTAGAAGAGGGGCGGGACCTCTGTGTCCCGTGATGTCCTTCGAAAGAAAAGGATTTTACAGGTAAGCTGTTTTAAAAAATCCTATTTTCTTTCTCGAACATCACGGGACACAGAGCCACAGTAATTACTGATGGGATGTCCCAGAGCAATGCTACCTGAGGGGGGGGGACCACGACCAAGTAGGGTGCAATCAGACCTGAGGACCCTGTACCGCTGCCTGCAGCACACTACGCCCACAGGCGATATCCTCATGCCTTCTCACATCCACCTGATAGATTCTGGTAAATGTATGAACTGAAGACCAGGTTGCGGCCTTGCAGATTTGAGCCATAGAGGCCCGGTGATGCACTGCCCAAGAAGCACCAATAGCCCTTGTGGAATGTGCCCTGATCTGAAACGGAGGAATCTTCTGTTTCAAACCGTAAGCTTGAATGATCAACTGTCGAATCCATTTAGAAATGGTAGCTTTTGACGCTGCCTGTCCTCTATTGGGACCCTCTGGCAGCACAAACAAAACATCCGTCTTGCGGATCTGAGTAGTTGCCCCTAGATAGGCCTTAACTGCTCTTACTACATCCAACGAATGTAGAGATCTCTCTTCCGGAGAACAGGGATCTGGAAAAAAGGAAGGTAGAACAATGTCTTGGTTTAAATGAAAATCAGAAACCACCTTCGGTAAAAAACTAGGATGAGGGCGTAGTACCACTCTATCCTTGTGTATAATCAAATAAGGCTCCTTACAGGAAAGAGCTGCTAATTCTGATACTCTTCTAGCAGAAGAGATGGCCACCAGAAAAATTAATTTCCTTGTCAACAAGACCAAAGGAATCTGACTTATTGGTTCAAAAGGCTGTTTCTGTAACACAGCCAGGACCAAATTCAAGTCCCAGGGGTTTAGGGGCGCTTTAACCAGAGGATTAAGACGCATCACCCCCTGCATAAAGTTTCGGACCAAAGAATGCGAAGCAAGTGGCCGCTGAAATAATACTGATAAAGCAGAAACCTGGCCCTTGATGGTACTCAAGGCCAGCTTCATCTCTAATCCCATCTGTAGAAAATCAAGGATTCTACCTATGACATATTTCCTGGGATGCCAACCTCTGGATTCACACCAGGTTATATAAGCCTTCCAGACTCTATGATAAATCATCCTGGAAGCTGGCTTCCTTGCATTAATCAAGGTAGATATGACAGGACCTGAGAGCCCACGACTCTTCAGAACGTGGGTCTCAATAGCCAAACCGTCAAATTTAGCGTTTGTAAGGCAGGATGGAACACTGGACCTTGAGATAACAGGTCTGGGCGTACCGGTAGGGTCCACGGGGAACCCACCGTCATCCTTACTATTTCTGCATACCAAGTCCTTCTGGGCCAAGCGGGGGCCACCAGAAGTACCGACTAGGCGGGAATGCGTAAATCAGTGAGAACCGATGCCACGGAATCACCAACGCATCCGTCCCGCATGCAAGAGGATCTTTTGTCCTTGCCACAAATCTGTCTATCTTTTTGTTGAATCGGGATGCAAAGAGATCTACATCTGGAACCCCCCATCTTTGGCATATGGCCCAAAAGACGTCGGGATGCAGAGACCATTCCCCTGGAAGTAACTGCTGGCGACTTAGATAGTCCGCCTGCCAATTCTCTATTCCCGGGATGAAAACTGCCGATATGCATGGCACATGCATCTCTGCCCAGACTAAGATCTGGTTCACCTCTTTTTGAGCAGCTCGGCTCCGGGTGCCTCCCTGATGATTGACATAAGCCACTGCTGTGGCATTGTCGGACTGGATCCTGACCGGACAACCCTGTAGCCTGATAGTCCAGGCTTTTAGAGCTAGATGTATCGCCCGGATCTCCAGAATGTTGATGGGTAAGGTCCTCTCTGTCTTGGACCATACCCCTTGGACCGCAGCCTGTTCCAGAACGGCTCCCCAACCTGACAGACTGGCATCTGTTGTTACCACCGTCCAGGTAACCGGTAGAAAGGATTTCCCCTTCTGCAGGTTTTCGGGTATGAGCCACCAATTGAGGCTCTGAAGCACCGCATGCGACAGGTGCATCGGAAAGTCTAATGCCTGAACCTTCTTGTTCCAGGTCGACAGAATACTGTGTTGCAGCATTCTTGAGTGAAACTGAGCATAGGGAACTGCTTCGAATGAAGACACCATCTTCCCTAGTAGCCTCATACAAAGGCGGACTGAGGGACCCTTCTTGGTCCTTACTGTCAGAATCAGCTCTCTCAAAGCAGTGATCTTTGCCTGGGGTAGAAATATTTTCTCCTGGCTTGTATCTATAATCAGACCTAAATACTCCAGTCTTCTTACTGGTTTTAGGAAAGACTTTTCTAAGTTGAGGATCCAACCCAGGTGTTCTAGATACCTGACCGTGGTCCTCAAGTTTCCATTCAAAGAGGCTACCGACCGGTCTATCAAGAGCAGGTCGTCTAGGTATGCTATGACAGCTATACCCTGAGCCCTTAATCTGGCCAGAGGAGGAGCCAAGATCTTTGTGAACACTCGAGGTGCAGTGGCTATCCCGAAAGGCAGAGCCACAAACTGGAAATGGCGCCCTCCTACCTCGAAGCGCAGAAACTTCTGATGAGCAGGAAAAATGGGCACATGCAGATATGCATCTCTGATGTCTATTGATGCCAGAAATTCTCCTCCCTGCAGGGTGG
The DNA here is from genome assembly GCF_042186555.1 of Aquarana catesbeiana. Classification (NCBI taxonomy): domain Eukaryota; kingdom Metazoa; phylum Chordata; class Amphibia; order Anura; family Ranidae; genus Aquarana; species Aquarana catesbeiana. The sequence goes on from NC_133328.1 coordinate 493,401,757, forward strand.
GAACTACTGTTCGAATTGATTCCATGCGGAAGGATTGAATCCTTAGGAATCGGTTCAGATCCCTTAAGTCCAAAATGGGCCTGACATCCCCATTTGGCTTTTGGACCGTAAAAAGGTTGGAATAGAAGCCCAATCCCTGGTCCTTTGCGGGAACTATCATAATGACCTCCTGCGACAAAAGTCGCTCTAACGCTAGAAGGAGCGACTGCTTCTTCTCTGGGTCTCTGGGAACATTTGATCTGAGGAACCGAGGAGAAGAGAATTCCTGAAACTCCAGCTTGTACCCTAAGGTTACCGTGGAGACTACCCATCTGTCCTGGAAGTCCTCGTGCCAGAGCTCTGAGAACTGTCGCAGTCTTCCCCCCACTCGAGTGAGCGGGGGCGCCCCCTCATGCAGAGGTCTTAGTGTTTTGCCTAGTAGGCTTCTTTCCCCAGGACTTCTTTTGTCCCTGGGGTTGACTCTTGTCTCTGGACCCCGATGGAGGCGGCCGTCGAGACTGCCTGGAGGCTGAAGCCCCCGGCGCTGGGGAAAGAGTCCGTTTGAAAGAGGGACGCTTACTCTTCTTCTTGACAGGTAAGAGAGTGCTTTTCCCACAAGAGATTCTCTTGATATAGTTATCCAAGTCCTCTCCAAACAACCTTGCACCACGAAATGGAAACCCAGCCAGTAGCTTCTTACATGGTGCTTCGGCTGACCAATTTTTCAACCATAGGATTCTACGTATATGCACCAACCCCAGTGAAAGACGGGAGGTTTGCACGATAGAATCTCTAATGGCGTCAACCACAAAGCATAAGGCCGCTGGAAGGTTAGAAAACCCCTGGGCCTGCTGTTCAGGTAATACTTTGATGACCTGCTTAACATGGTCTCTTAAGTATTGACAGACTCCAATCGCTGCTACTGCAGGTTGGGCCACTGATCCTGCTAAGGAGAAAACATCCTTCAATAGGGATTCCATCCTTTTATCTACAGGATCCCTGAGCATCTGAGCATTGTCTACAGGACAAGTCAGGCTATTATTTACGGAGGAAATGGCGGCATCAATAGCCGGTATTCCCCACATTTTAATAAACTTTTCTTCCATCGGATAAAGTGTTGAAAACTTTCTCGGCGGAAAAAAACGTTTGTCTGGGTGATCCCACTCAGAATAAATAAGCTTTTCAAGTAAAGTATGAACAGGAAAAGCATGTGCTGCTTGGAAAGGTTTCAGTGACCCCAAAGCAGAAGAGGATTCTTTAGCAGTTTTAGGTATGGGCAACTTAAATGTGGAGCGGACCAATCCAGTGAGGATCTGCACTAAGACTTTCTCCTCTTGGGAAGTCGCAGAGGGTCCCTCTCCACCTGAATCCTCCGAAGAGGAATCATCCATCCCATCCCGATCCTCTGAAAGGGATTCATCTCCTTTATCCCAGAGCTCCTCTGTCTGAGGGTCTTGGGGAACAGAGGAAAGCCTAGTGCGTTTTCTTCCACTGAGTGAAGACGTAATCACGGCCATTAATCTTTCCTCTAGACCATTAATGGTTGAGGAAAAAACCTCTTGTGTAATATATACAGGGGCTGAAGTGCCAGAAGCAGGTGTAGCCCCTGACCCCAATGGCTCTCCCTGGCTAGCCGTCCCTGGCCCATCTTTAGGGGGGGAGGATGCTGCCGACAGGGGGCCCTCAGAACCTGAACGAGATCCCCTAACGTCTCTGGTTCCTGGGGTGCTTGAACCTCTTCTACCCATAGTGCAAAGCAACAAGGTGTGAGGTATACAAATGAACACTGCCCGCTGAGCGATGTAGTCTGGCTAAAAGCCTTGCTACCCAATGCTCAGTCTGGTGTTACTTCAGTAAATGCTGCCTAGGAGAATGCCTGTGTCCCACCTTACATGCGACCGTCAGCTCTGTGTCTCTCAGAAGGCTGAGTGCACCTGTACAGAGTGCCTTTAATAGCCTGCAGCTGGCCTGAGTGGGAGTCTAAACACTCTGTGCTGACATCCCGCCCCCTCCTCTACCGCCCCCCCCCCTCGAGTTTTGAAAAAAACGAGCGCTTCCCGCACTGCCGACTCTCCTGTCATGCTTCTGGAGAAAAGGCTGGGGATGGGGGGGGGAGGAGGGAGACTGGTAACAAGATCTGCCTGAAAGACTATCTTGAGAGATGGTGGCCATTAGGCCGCAGAGCCCGGGTGGTATAACCACTTTCTAGACCCCTGTGGCCCCTCTCTAGCCTGGGGGGAACATTCAAACATGAGAAATCCCCCTCTCCACCTTACCTGCTTGCAGCCTGCTTTGAGATGCTGGGACATAATCAGCACTGAACACCTGAGACAGTCAGTCAGCATGTGTAGGTTTGTGCTCTTGGCAGCCCCCGGTGGTCACCATAGGCATAGCATGCATTTACCTTAAAAGAGAAAAGCCACTAGAACTCAAAAATTCTGTGGAATCTCCTCTTACCTTATCCAGCCGCAGGGTTCAGTTTACACAGACCCAATCTTCACCTCTCACGGTGGGCTCCGTTTGAAAAAACCGTCAGAGACTGGGGCCCCCATCAGTAGGGGGATCCAACAGTTCTGGGACCGTAAAGCACCTCGCCAGAAATTAGGAAGTTTAAAGCCATTTTCTGATCTGCGGGGTCCAGCTCTCTAAAAAGAGAAGCATTACGGGTAAAACCTCGTTTCTTCGGACACGAGGCCCGGGTACCATTCAATTCGGCCATGAAAAGACACTTTGAATGGATCCGGTTCGCCTGGCTTGCCCCAGTATAGGATCTTAGGATATTCCCTTTGGAGTTCAGCACAGGACATCTTTACACGTCCATCACCTAAGACACTGGCGTAAAAACTGAGGTATCCCTGCAAGGGGGAGGGATTTTATAGGGGGTTGAACTTCCTGATAGGGTGTGCCAGTGTCCAATCACCAGTGATACCTATATAACCCATCAGTAATTACTGTGGCTCTGTGTCCCGTGATGTTCGAGAAAGAAATTACTTTGTTTTATTGTTAACCATCATTTGCTTAGCAGGTACGTCATTCAGGTGCAGCGCGGATTTATTTATCTTGACAGCAACAGCGTTTGCTCCCACGATACATAAAGCCGTGACTCCAGCGCTGTCGGAAGTGATTTCACCACCACAGTTACATACTTCAGCATATATGCTGAATCGTGGGGGCAGCAGTGGGCGGAGGAGCGATTTGCTCCTACCTTTTGCGGGAGGATGCCCCCATGCTTCGGCATATATAAACGGTGCATATATGCCCATCATTAGAAGTGGGTGGATGAAGGGAGGTATTCTAATGGTGGGCATACCCACCGATCAATCTATTTTTTTCATGCAGCCCACAGGCTGCATGAAAAAAAAGTTTACAATATATGCCCAACAAGGACCAGCAAGGTACTGGTATGTTGCTGGACTTTAAGTGGTTATTCCAGAATAATGCCTGCAGGTTTAGGTATCATCTTGGTATCATTCTTTTCAGCCAGCGGTCGGCTTTCATGTAAAAGCAATCCTAGCAGCTAATTAGCCTCTAGACGGCTTTTACAAGCAGTGGGAGGGAATGCCCCCCCTCCCACCGTCTTCCATGTTTTTCTCTGGCTCTCCTGTCCCAACAGGGAACCTGAGAATGCAGCCGTTGATTCGGCCAGCTGACCATAGAGCTGATCAGAGACCAGAATGGCTCCGATCATCTCTATGACCTAAGAAACCTGAAGCTACGAGCATTTTATGACTTAGATTTCGCTGGATGTAAACAGCGCCATTGGGAAATTGGGAAAGCATTTTATCACACCGATCTTGGTGTGGTCAGATGCTTTGAGGGCAGAGGAGAGATCTAGGGTCTAATAGACCCCAATTTTTTCAAAAAAGAGTACCTGTCACTACCTATTGCTATCATAGGTGATAGTTACATTCCCTGAGATAACAATAAAAATGCTAAAAAAAAAAAAATGAAAGGAACAGTTTAAAAATAAGATAAAAAAGCAAGAAAAATAAGAAAGAAAAAAAAAAGCACCCCTGTCCCCCCCCCCCCCCCGCTCTAATCACGTGTCTTCCTGAGATCCCCCTGAGGAAGACACGTGATTAGCTCTGTGTCGTCACATGTAGGGGAGGGGCCAGGACGGTGGAGGAGCTCGGATACATGCTTGTTTATACAAGCTGCTGATACATACAAGTTTGGAAGTCGTTTGGAGAGGAATCCTACGCTTAATGCTTTTATAGTTTGGTGCGCTGGAAGCACCAAAAATGTGTGAGTACCCTGATGTTATGTTTTCTAAATACATTTTTAAATTAGCGATAATGTCCAGCCTCTTGTTTTAAAATTGAGGACAACTTCTCTGGATTTTCCTGTGGGGTCCTGCTGAGCCAGTTTCACTGGAGTGGTTCAACTGCTTATATGGACCAAACTTAAGTGTGCGGTCACACTGTTGGAGGTGAGCACATTCACATGGGGGGGGGGGCACGTGTGTGAAGACACCCTCTTCTGATAAGGATTATCATCACTAGGGTCACTTTTTGGACAGTAATACGTATAATACCCCAGTTTGCACTTTTGTCTCTGTGGATTGATGAAAAATTGAGAGAAAAAATCTCTCTCTTATTTTGGACACTTGATATTAAGGAATAATACTAAATTTTTTTCACTGTGAGCTTGTTGTTACACACAAATAATATTTTTTTTTTCATAGTTACATTTTTTAGCAATATTGATTTTAAGTGTTTTGGCACTATCTATGCTTTTGTAAGGCCCTTGAGACTTTGTTGCAGCCAAAAAAAGCGATGACGGTAAATATAAAATAGTAAATTTTATTTATACAAAAAATATAAAAACCAAGTATACAAACTCTGGTCTCTATACACATAAAGGAATGCACACTCGCTCAAATAGGCATATGAAATATCAATACATGTCAAGCAAGTTGTTTTGTAAGAAGCCACAGAAAAGCTCCCAATGTGTTTCGACTTCATTGAGATTTGCTGCTAAGTTTGAGGTTCTCAAATTTTAGACAGGATTCAATCACAGGAAGATTCCCTCATCCCTACTTTACTGTCTAGCATAAAGAATGTTTAGTGCAATTATATGAATTGGTGTTGCTAAGTAACGATTTTCATTCTCAGGTAACCTTATACTCTACAATTGAAGAACTGCCAAATTAGTACCCTGTGCCATCTGAACTAATGCTATTGTGGTTCTGTTTTGTCTAAAAAATCTCTAAAATTATTTAAGCAAATTTAAACTCTAAACTGGGTAACGTTACATTGGCTAAGCACTGTGAATCATAAACAATTTCCCAGATTTTTTTATAAGATAAGTTTTTAATCTTTGTTTTTTCTGAAGAACCTTCATGGCATTTTACGTTCATGAAAGCTGCATTAAGATGTTAATTCCCAACACCAGTTCCACGTCTATTTTTGACAAACTAACTCTGTATAAAGTACATAACGTAAATCCTGCAGTCTTCTGCAAGCACACAGGTATTCTTACTCCCCTGTAGGTAGGCTGTCCTGAATAATGCAGAGAATGGTGCCATGTGACATCACTGGCGAATGCACTCTGAAGGTCCGCATACCTTGCCGGAACTTCAGAGCTTTGTGCCGGAACCGAGGGCTCCCACGAGCATGCGTGGGAGTGACGTCATCGAGGCTCCGGCCAATCACAGTGTCGGAGCTCACGAACCCGGAAGAAGCCCTCTCAGTGGTGACTTTACAGCGCTGGAGGGCTTTGTTCCAAGGTGAGTATTTAATCATATGCTAGCGTGCGATGCATACCAGCACATTATGGCATTGCCTTAACTACAGTAACAAACAAACCTTTGCTGTACACACTGCAACTGACAATCTGTTTAACCTCACTGGCCTATAAGTGCCTAACAACATCTACGGGCCCCAACATTGCTAGAAGGCAACTTCTACCCTCAAACTGGAATTATCTACTACACAGGATTGTAAAAAACAATCTCTCAAGTTAAGGAAGCACTCTAACTTTGTGTGTCGTTATTAAATCAGAAAATGTATTTCAGTTATAGCTAACAGTGGTCCAGAGGGAGCTCATGAGTTACGTTTTCTCCCTTTCAACCAGTGTTGCATTCTTTAAATGGTTGCTCTTAGTTGCATTTAACTGTTTAGCTAGATATACACTGCTATTTGAATATTTGGTATTGTACTCAGAGTTCACAATTTTTATGCTCTTTTTGAGACTGTGTACTGCATGTTGATTCAACTGTTAATTTGAGCATGTGCTTACCAGCTTACAAAAGAATTGTGCTACTAAAGAATTATGTCTCTTGTTTTTGTTATCCTATAGAGAATATAGAGAATGTTTGAACCTAGAGTATCAGAGAGGTCGAGAGGCTTGAAAGGTCAGGGCAACAACTGGGGACAAGCATCATCTAGCGGCCCCTACAGGGGTAGCGCTACATTAATAATCTCTGGCTTCCTAATGTATCGGTCCAAGTTTAAACTGAACGTTGTGGTAATGTGTGGAATTGCCACTTTTCTTGTCCCATGAAGGACACTGTATGAAATGAAAATAACATTTATGTCTTTGATACTATATACAGTATCATTTACCTATTGCATCCAATCCCAATTCATTGGAGTAGCCTCTTTATGAAATCTGGAATGGAGTCTCATGTTGTCACCATTCTGATTGTTCTACAAGAGCTACTTACCAACTGTCCCGAATTTCCCGGGACATTTTTCACGATTTTAGCTTTTCCTGGGAAATGTCCCAGGAAATTCTTTTTTCCCCGATTTTTCGCGGCTCCCCGCAGCCTCCGCTAGAGGTCCGCGGCCGGCGGAGACAATGTCTCCACCGGCCGGCATTTTCCCAAAGACCAAGAACAAGAGGCGGAGCCGGTGTAACATCGATGAGTGCCTCCCATCGGATAATGCCTCCTACGTTACCTCACTCCAGCTGATTTCCCAATCAGCTGGCGTGACGTCAGACTGCACATGCGCAGTTCGTCAGATGCATTTTCCGACGGGAGGCAAGCCACGGGGAGCACGCTGGAGGAACAAAAAAGAAAGTGTCAGTGTGTAGGAGCGAGGCTCGGGAAAAGCGAGCGAAGCAATAGAAAAGTCATACATGAACAAGGCAGAGACAAGAGAGCAAAAGAGGAGATAATTAGAGCATATAAAATAGATGAAAAAATTACAAGAAAACAGCAATAGAAAGGAGAGAACTGGAAAAAGGCAGAAATGGCAGAAACAGAGGGAAAAAGGAAAAAATGAAAAAGGTGGGGGGGAGAGAGAATAAAAAAGAAATAAAATGGAAATAAGATGAGATAAAATAAAAAAATTAAAAAATGGAATACAAAAATAGTAAATAAAAAATAAATACAAATAAAAACAAACTAAATAAAAAAAATATAAATGTAAATAAAATAAAAATAATAATAAATAAATAAAAATAAAATGTAAAAAATAATAAAAATAAATCTAAATAATAAAAATAGAAAAAAAAATATAAGAATGCATGTCAATGAAAAAAAATGAAAATAATCAAATATTAGAAAAGCAGAGACCCAAGCGACTTGCTCCTATGTGGAGCACCCTAGGCTAATATCACAGTGAAAGCTTAGAGTTATATCGAAAGCTAAGTGGTTTATTGTGCAAGCCAATGGAAGTAAAAAATTGTCACATGCGGCAATTATGAAGTATGTCGGAATATATACCGAACAAATGTAGGTATACTTGGCGAGTCGCTTGGGTCTCTGCTTTTCTGATATTTGATTATTTATTTTTTATTGCTGTTCTTTCTTGTAATTTTTGTCATTTATTTTATGTGCTCTAATTATCTCCTCTTTTGCTCTCTTGTCTCTGCCTTGTTCATGTATCACTTTTCTATTGCTTCACTCACTTTTCCCGAGCCTCGATCCTACACGCTGACACTTTATTTTCTCTCCCTCCTCGCGGCTTGCCAGCCGTCGGAAAATGCAATGATCGGGAAATCAGCTGTAGTGACATAACGTAGGAGGCACTCATCGATGTTACACTGGCTGGGTGGCTGTAACACAAAGCCCACTGTGTGCCTTCATCCCGCCCAGCCCCTCTCACCCAGTTAAACCCCGCCTATTCCCCACAGCCCCTCCCACCCTGATACACCACACTCCTCCCAGCATGCCATGACCTAATGTAACCCGGAAGCTGATATGGTCTGCTGTAAGCCTTCCTGTGTAGCAGCGCTGTGTAGGAGGAAGCGGCTTGCGTTCCACGCCTCAGCTGGGTGACACTGTCCCTGTTCAAGTGTTATGGCAGGAGAGGAGCACGGAGGAGGCTGGAGAGCACTGCAAGGGGTTATGGCGGCACCTCTCTTGTTACTTTCCCCCGTCTTGTGTTATACTACAGGTAACCGGAGCCCTGGGGACACTTGATGTAAGGAGGGCTCCGCTGGAGACACCTGATGTAAGGGGGGGCTCCACTGGGGACACCTGATGTAAGGAGGGGCACCGCTGGGGAGACCTGATGTAAGAGGGGCTCCGCTGGGGACATCTGATGTAAGGGGGGCTCCGATGAGGGCACCTGATGCAAGGACGGACTCTGCTGGGACACCTGATGCAAGGACAGACTCTGCTGGGGGCACCTGATGCAAGGACGGACTCTGCTGGGACACCTGATGCAAGGACGGACTCTGCTGGGACACCTGATGCAAGGACGGACTCTGCTGGGGGCACCTGATGCAAGAACGGACGGCAGATTAAACGCTCAGGGATCCCACTGATTTGGCATTATGGTGAGTTGAATGATTTCATTTTATATTACAATGTAATAATAGAAATAATGCACTTCAATCATCCTGACACCATAACAACCATGTTGCTGGGATGATTGAAGTGCTAACACCAGGTGTTTGGAGTATCTTTATCTGCTGATTGTTAAACTTTCTAGAATACACATATTTCCATTGTTGTGTAGGATCTGGGGCTGCTGTCCCTCCATCCCTCTCCTCCCTTTCCCTCTCCATCCCTCATTCATCTCAGACTCTAACCACACCCCCTTTGAGCCACGCCCATTTAAGACAAGCCCACTTTTTCATGTAAACCACACCCATTTTTCACCGTGGCGCGCAAAGCATTTTTACTTTCCCCCTGTGCCAAGCCTACAAATGCATGCCCCGCCCCCTAATTATAACAAGACTCCGCCTACAGCCAAAAAAGTGTCCCTAAAAATTTTTTACAATGTTGGCAACTATGCTAATATGAGATAAGTAAAATCAGAAAGGGTGAGAAATGACTAGGAAATGTGTTCAAAACATACTGGAGAGAATAATTTTAAAAGGTGTGGAAATTAGGGACTATTCGAAGAAAGCTTATGATAAAAAAAAAAAAAACACTAGCAAAGATTTACCCCTCTACATCCAATGCTTGTTGGAGGATCTGTGGAGATCCTGGAACGTCACTACACACTTGGTGGACTTGTCCTAAATTAACACTTTTCTGGCCCACTCTCACCAGATTTCTCTACTCTTTTGTCTCTATCACTGTCTCTTTATATCCTCAAATGGTCCTCTTAGGTTTAGCCAACTCCTGGCCAACTATCATATCCTACATCTTTATTACCACACGTCTAGCTATTGCTAGAAGTTTGAAATCCCGAACCCCCCTCTATTCCGTAAGTGATCCTAATTCTAAACAATCACTGTCTAATGGAATACATGTATGCCAAGGCCCAATTCCCGCATTCCTATAAAAAATGGGATCATTGACTCGCCCATCCTAAATGCTCACCTCTGCCTTGATTTAGGTTATCATCAACGCACGTTTAACAATTATTTTGATGATCTGAATAAGATTATATTTTGTTCTCTATTGTACCTGTTTGTACTCACTAACTGATTGCTTAAGTTTGTGGAAAAATATGTTAACTCTGTATTATCAAAAATCTTGAATAAAACTAATTTAAAAAAAAACAAAAACTGAACACAGTGCACTACAATGTATACATTTTTACGCTTTGAAGTGTGTTGCAGTAGCCAGGCATCAACGCATGAAAAATGGGTCCTACTGCATTTGTTATAGCACAGCACACAGCCTGCATTGCGATGCACTGTAAGGCAGCTGCATTCCAGGGATGCGTTAGGTGCCATTCAAAAAAATTGCTCCTGAATGCACTGGCATATGCAAGATACGCACATCGTGCTGATGTATGGCAAAATGTAGTATTGTGACAGGGCCCTAAGTGGAAACCATTTGTAGTAGATCGAGAGGTTAAAAAAAAAAAAAAAAAAGTATGTGCCAATCTTGACTTTTCCTTCAAAGGTTCAGCTAAGCCCTGCCCCTTCATTCCTCCTGAACCCCTCATCGGCACTTCAGCCCCTTTCACACCGATGCGATTTGTCATGTGATCTAACAGTTCCAAATTGATTGACAAGTCTCACCCCATTGTCGGCAATGGAACCATTTAAATTGCCACAACTCATGTTGAAAAAAGGTTCCTGCACTGCTTTTTGCCAATTGAATTGTGACTTCTGTTGTATGAAGTCGCAAATTGCACTGATGTGCGGCTTTAAAAACACGCTAAAGTAGTGCGATTTCAAAGCTGCCCCGGTGCGAACGGGGGCCTAATTTGAACTATAGCCACACTGACCAACAGAAAAATTTGAGAGGTAAGCATCATGCTCACATTTAAGGAAATTTGAGGTTTGCGTGTTATTGCAGTTACTACCTATATCTCTGGGTATACTGATTATCTTCATATGTGATTTTTACTGACAAACCTAATATGTAAATCTCATATAAGCTTTTTCATATAAATGTCATTTTAAAACAGTATACTGGTGGTCTTGTCATAATGGGTCCTTGTTTAGCCCCTTCCTCTTATGGGAGGACAATGCTCTGTTCCACTCTCCAAGTTGGGCTCCTACAGCGTGACACTCTCTCCCAATAGGGGCTATTAGTGGTCATGCTGATATATCGTACATTGCTCAGACATTTTCAACTTTTGTTACCACAAGGAAACCCAACAACTGCAACAGTTTTTGGAGTATTAGCATGTAGGCAAAAGTGACTGCAAAAGATCAGCATCACTGAGATACAACAGAGGATAAAAATGGTAAACGTAGTATTTTTATAGAAAAAAAGCCAATTATTTATGGTATATACTCACACACTCACTCATACAATAATTTTAGCAAACTTATTTTCACTCAGTTAGAATTTATATATATATATATATATATATATATATATATATATATATATATATATATATATTATAACCATGGCCAAAGTGCTCTTAAATCCCAAAGATGTCCAAACTAAAATATACATGTACATGCTCTAAACCATCTTCTTTTAGTGATGGTACATCAACTCTAATGCCGCGTACACACGGTCGGACTTTTCGTCTACAAAAGTCCGACAGCCTGTCCGACATACCTTCGGCGGACTTGCGGCAGACTTTCTTACGAACGGACTTGCCTACACACGACCACACAAAAGTCCGACGGATTCGTACGTGATGACGTACACCGGACTAAAATAAGGAAGTTCATAGCCAGTAGCCAATAGCTGCCCTAGCATGGGTTTTTGTCCGTCGGACTAGCACACAGACGAGCGGATTTCGGGGTCCGTCGTACTTACGACGTAAAGATTTGAAGCATGTTTCAAATCTAAAGTCCGTCGGATTTGAGGCTAAAAAAGTCAGTTGAAAGTCCGGAGAAGCCCACACACGATCGGATTACCAGCCAGCTTTAGTCCGTCAGCGTCCGTTGGACTTTTGTAGACGAAAAGTCCGACCGTGTGTACGCGGCATAAGAGAACACAAAGCTATTTCCTGCAGGCTGCTTCCAGCCATTTACCATTTAGTGAAGTGAACACAGTTTACACTTCCATACATCACATATGTATAAAGCAGAAGTAATGTGTGTGTCTCTAAAGGTCATAAGAATCATGAATGACAGCAGGATTTGAAAGCAAGGTCAATGTTCCACAGCTACAAATTATCTAATGTATATTATACAATCATTTTTATGAATGTCCCTTATACATACTGGATGCAGCAAAAGGTTTTCTTTCATATGTTCTTGTTCTGTAGTTTGAAGAAAATATAGGTACAGTGGGGGGGGGGTGTTAATTATTTGATCCCCTGCACATTTTATAAGTTTCCTCACTTACAAAGAAATGAAGGGTCTATAATTTTTATCATAGGTGTATTTTAAATGATAGACAGAATATCGACCAAAAATCCAGAAAAAATATTATAAATTGAGTTGCAGGTCTGTGAGTAAAATAAATATTTGATCCCCAAGCAAAACATGACTTAGTACTTGGTGGAGAAACCCTTGTTGGTAAGCACAGAGGCAAGATATGTCTTGTAGTTAGGGACCAGGTTTGCACACATCTCAGGAGGGATTTTGGTCCATTCTTTTTTACAGATTTTCTTTAAATCCTGAAGGTTTTTTGGCTGTCACTTGGCAACTTGAAGTTTCAGCTCCCTCCAAAAATTTTTGATAGGATTAAGGCCTGGAAACTGTCTAGGCCACTCCATGACCTTAATGTTCTTGAGACACTCCTTTGTTGCCTTGGCGGTATGTTTTGGGTCATTGTCATGCTGAAAGACCCATCCATGACCCATCTTCAGTGTTCTGGCTGAGGGATGAATGTTCTCATCCAAGATTTTACAATACATGGCCCCATCCATTGGCCTCTCAATGTGGCAAAGTCGGTCTGCACCTTTAGCAGAGAAACAGTCCCAAAGCATAATGTTTCCACCTCCGTGCTTGACTGTAGGGATGGAGTTCTTAGGGTCATAGTCAGCATTTTTCTTCTTCCAAGCATGGCGAGTCCCCCTCCTCAAGAAGGCACATGTACAGTCATGCCATTGAACATCTAAATCAGGGTTCTCAAACTGGCAGCCCTCCAGCTGTTGCAAAACTACAAGTCCCATCATGCCTCTGCCTGTGGAAGTCATGCTTGTAACTGTCAGCCTTGCAATGCCTCATGGAACTTGTAGTTTCGCAACAGCTGGAGGGCCACCAGTTTCATACCCTTGATCTAAATGATTCAAAGATGGATTGGGAGAAAGTGTTGTTGTCAGATGAGACCAAAATTGAGCTCTTTGGCATTAACTAGACTCACCGTGTTTGTAGGAAGAAAAATGCTGATGACCCCAAGAACACCATCCCTACAGTCAAGCACAGAGGTGGAAACATGATGCTTTGGCCTGTTTCTCTGCTAAAGGTACAGGCCTACTTTGTCGCATTGAGGGGCCAAGTACTGTAAAATCTCGGATGAGAACCTTCTTTCCTCAGCCAGAACACTGACAATGGGTCATGGATGGGTCTTTCTGCATGACAATGACCCAAAACATGCCAAGGCAACAAAGGAGTGGCTCAATAACCCTAAGGGCATGGAGTGGCCTAGCCAGTCTCCAGACCTTAATCCTATAGAAAATTTATGGAGGGAGCTGAAACTTCGTGTTGCCATAAGACAGCCAAGAAACTTTAAAGGGGTTGTAAAGGCAGTTTTTTTTATCTTAATGCATTCTAATAAGGCGCTTTTCAAGCACTTTACAGGTGCTATTTTTAGCGCAAAAACGCCTGAAAAGTGCCCCAGTGTAAAAGGGGTCTAAATGATGGTCTGCCTGAGCCACTAAGGCCAGCCATAGACGGTGTGAATTTCTAAAGAAATTTGAACGATTTCCCTATCAACACAGTGCTGACAGGGGAATCCCTCCTGTCGAGGAATTGCCTGCTCCTGGCAACGGGTGGGTGAAGCTGTCCCCTCAGGGAGAAGACAGTGATTATCGCTAGCGGCTACAGAAGCCACTACTGATGATTGCAAGTGGCTATAGAAGCCGCTAATGATAATCGCTAATGATAATCGCAAGTGAATCCGGCGGGCTGGTTGTACCCAAGTTGATCGGTCAATCAACTTGGTACATTAAGCCTCCCCACACACGGTTCGAACCCCAAATTCTTTCCACTGAACCGGCCAAGATTTGAATGGTCCATGGCCGGCCTTAGAGAGGGGGTACAGGAAAGCTGGAGTAACATTATGGAATGACAAAAGGGAATTAGTCTTCTTGGAAAAAGCAGTAGCTGACTCACAGCCCAGCCAATGTGCAAAACCAGTAGAGGGTAAAGTTGCCTATTCCATACTCGCCTCACACAGGTGATTGCTACAAGAAACACCACTATGTGGTGAGAGTTGACAGAAAATGTCTCCAGTGCGTTCAATTGGAGGTTTCTGAAGTGCATAAAGAAACCAGATTCCGATCCCATAGGCTGGGGAAGCTTCATGGGAGACTCTATGATGCAATTTGTGTAAACATCCACAAAGGTTAACAAAAGTCTCTTTGCCCTGGGAAGTGAGGAGCACTTTCATGCCAAACTTTGCAGGTAGACAGGGAACTGAGATTAAAGAGGAACTGCAGTCTGCTCACATAATTTGTAATAAAAACATATTTGCCATTCTGAAGCTTCCCTCCAACTACTTTGCATATTATTTTATATATACTGTGATTCTGTACTTGCCAAATATGCTGCACGAATCTCCCTACACTAAGTCTGGCTGCAGCCATTATAACTGTGTGCAGCCAAAGCTGCTGCCTGTTCACTTCCTGAATTTACACAGACATGCAGAGGCACACCTCCAGCTCTGCAGCTTTCATTGGCCCTATTATGAATCACCCCCTCCCTTTCTGGCAAACTCTCACGAGAGTGAGAGAGCGCTGTGCATGATGTCAAAAGCCTAGGCTTATTACTAGACAAGAAATGGGAAGTGGGCTGTATAAGGTATAATAGATGGAAAGTTGAAAAAATGACTGAAGGTATGCTTTAAGACCCCTTTCACACTGAGGCAGTTTTCAGGCGTTATAGCGCTAGAAATAGTGCCTGTAAAGTGCTTCCCATGCTGCCCGAGTGCTTTTACACTGGGGCGGAGCACTTACAGGACGTTAGAAAAAGTCCTGCAAGCAGCATCTTTGGGGTGGTTTGAATGCCCCTGTCCAGTGCAATGAATGGGCAGCGCTTCCGAAGCGCTGCAACATGGGCATTTTCAACCCCTTCTTTGGGGTTAAAAGTGCCCCGCTAGAACACGTGCCGCTTTACTGCTAACGCACAGGCGGCCCCAGTGTGAAAGGGGTCTAAAGGGGAAATGTTTTACTGAAACATTCCTTTTGTTTCTCACTCCATGAATGAAAAGACTTTGCAGCTTGAACCTTAGGCTTCTTCCTCTGAGGAAAATAGTGATTTTGCCACCAGTTGTTACTTAGATAAATTAAACTCCAGAATCAATCAGAAAACACATTGCCACTCAAAGACCATGCAAAACAGCTGCTTCTTATTCAAGAGCTTCACAGTCCAGAACTTTAACCCAGGTGCCCACACATGTGTACTGACATGAGCCACACAAGAGCAAAAACGAGAAGCTTTTAGCAGACTGTCGCATTTGACCCATGTATTCTATAATAAAGGCATTGATCACAGCAGTGGAGAGATGTCTTTAAAGAACATGTAAGCAGCTAGTCATGGTTTGACAGGGTACAGTGATAGCCAGGATGGGGTATTTCCAGTTTTTTTGTAAATGTAGTCACAGAATAAATGAGACTTTGTGGCATGCCTTGGTCTATAACAACCAAGGCAGCAATAAAACTTGCCACAGCATCCATCAATTTCACCAATTTAAAGGTAGAGAGGACCAATTAAAAAAGAGAAAACTTCTATTGTTTAGTTGTATTAGCTAGACAGAAAGCAGTCTTACAGGATTCCTTGTTTCAGAGAGGACATAACATCCAAATTCTAATAATGGATATGCATAAGGGTTCTAGCTGAACCAGAGAAGTTCAGCATGTATGTGTTGAGTTCAGCAGAGGGAGGGAGCAGGAATAGCCGTTAGTCATCACCAGCTGAGACATGAACCTCTCCATAAGGCCATCCCTTCACACAAGTACCAAGTGTACCTATGTATGGTAGTTTACTTGCATATGTAGAACTCCTCCTTTTCTACCTAAGATAGCTGTGAAGGCCAAACAAAACAAAGCTGTGGTTTAAGATCCAAATATAATGCCCCCAAAGGTCCAGATGTACTACAGTACTAAATGCAATAGCTGTAGCAGTGCTCTGGCTAGTAATATGCCCACAAAAAATAATGCAGAGAGAAAGCTAGAAAGAGACTCCACTGCCTCTGGAGAACACTAGATTCTATACCTGCATCTGGGTTGGTGCTGCTGTTTAGAAACAACCTCAGACATGACATCCAAAAACAGCCTTACTAGTTCAGCAAGAGCAGAGTTTAATGCTAAAGTATTTACCTGTCCACTAAGATGGCATTCACTTCAGGGAAAACCATGAGATTGTGGTCTTTTCACTCAGGGCTGAAGGTTTTGGCTGCCCTAGCAGACAGTCCCTCTCCCTGTGCAGCTTGTCCAAAGCTTCTCTATCTGCAATAATTCTGCTTCCCACATATTATGTTCCTAAATACCAGTCTGTCAGAGACTGTCTAAAGTCGACATAAAAGAATAATAAAGAAGCAACAGGTGGAACGTTGGCACCCCAACTTGACACAGGAAGGTTGGAGATATGCTAATCTATGCTTTGGGTGTCCGTATTCCTGTGCATGCCCTCTACTTTTTAGGGCTGCATCATTAAAGTGTCACTAAACCCACATCCTTTTCTGTATTCTGCAAAAAACAAAAAACAAAAACCTGGACGATCCTGTTGCTTTCTATCTCCACCTCCTGTTCATGTCCCCAACTCGGATAGGGATTTTGCACCTGTGGTGGAAACTCTGCACATGCTCAGTTTTCAGGGAGTTTCCATGCTGATCATTTCATCCCTGTCACATCTGAGCAGCCCATGTAACAATAGAGTCACACATGTGGGTGTATACAGAGTGGTAAATGACAGCCCACTCCCTCCCGCCTCCTTCTGCATGCCCACTAACCAGCTAAACACAATGGGGGAGGGATATTACATGTACACCCACATCATAAAAACTATCAAGAAATGGTGTATTATAAGCTGTTCATACTCACTCTGTCACTATGAGATTCATTTTCTGTATTCTGCAAAAAAAAAAAAAAAACGTGGACGATCCTGTTGCTTTCTATCTCCACCTCCTGTTCATGTCCCCAACTCAGATAGGGATTTTGCAGCTGAGGTGGAAACTCTGCATATGCTCAGTTTTCAGGGGTTTCCATGCTGATCATTTCCTCCCTGTCACATCTGAGCAGCCCATGTAACTATAGTCACACATGTGGGTGTATACAGAGTGGTAAATGACAGCCCACTCCCTCCCGCCTCCTTCTGCATGCCCATTAACCAGCTAAACACAATGGGGGAGGGATATTACATGTAGCTTAATGGTGGCTTCACCTCCCTCTTATTCTTATAAACTAAAGGAGTATGACATAGCTTGTGACTGGCAGAAAATCCGCCCACAGCATGCTATTTATACAAAATAATAATATATTTATATTTGTATGACTATTTAAAAGAGTTTGATAGCATTTATTTATTTTTACTCTGTATTCCAAAGGCTTTTTTTTTTTTTAACATGTGACCAGCAGCAGAGGACTAGAAGCTTCTCTTGCTTATGATTCCCCACAGACAGGCTTGGAAATAGCTGGGTCATGTGACAGCTGTATATCGATTAGGGCTTAGACAATTTGTTTCTAATTAAAATAATTACAGTGCCATCCTCTACATACAAAAATAGAAGGGATAATGTAAATGAAACAGTGTGTGTTAAGTATTACTTTAAATGCAGCTAGAAGAGAGGAGGAGGGGGAAAATGAAAATTGTTCGGGCAAAACCAGAGACTGGCCTAAAATCTAAATTGTAACTTTTCCCTTGTATATCCTGAGCTGAAAATAAAGAGTAGGGTTGCCCCATAAGGCCAACTTGCAAATTAAAAAGTATAAAGCTAGGCCAGAAGCAAAGAAAGAATTTTAACTTCACAAAATGGCCAGTCAGCTACAGTTTCTTCTGTAGCAAATACCACCTTATATACTAATAAACAGAGGAAAAACCTCAAAACAGCATAAGCCTGCTAGGTACTTACAGTAAGTGTTCAGAGATGGGGACAGGACTACTGCCACAGCGTTGGCTCAATAATCCCAGATATACTGGTCTAACCTGAGGGGTGCATAATCCTATACAAACTGGACACATACAGGTAGGCACTGCCAACTGCACGAACGTCACAGAAGGAATACCAGTATACTTAATGAACTGGTAAATCTGCGTTCCTTGTCAGAAAAAACTTCCAAAAATTCAGGACTGTTCCAAAGAGAGAACACCAGTATACTTAAAGTGGAACTCCTTAATACCCAACTCTCCTTTAACAGTCCTCACAGGCATATTCCGGGTGCTGAGCTGTGGCTATCTTCAGTGGCCAGCGCAGGATGACATCACTTAGACATCCTGGCACACAGAATCTGTGCCAGAACGTAAACTGAGCTGTTTAATTCACATTCTAAAGTAGATTGCAAGCAGGCACTTTATTTTAATGCAGAATTACATTGCATGTCTCTTCTGCAGTAAACAGCCATCCTGCACGTAGTTTTTAAACAGGAGACCTTAGGTTTTATTTAATGACCTGAGAAAACTAGCGCTGACTGGAGAGACTTCCAGGATTTCAGTATCAGGCCTGAATCTAACAGCAGCTGTTGATAGTGGAAAAATTATAGCTGAGAATGAAAAGAAAGCTAATCATCTTAAACACCCCTAGCAGACCCTGGGGCCTGCAGAAAAAATGCTGGAGCCCCTGCCCATCCCTTTCCACATTCATGGTTTTCAGAAGCTCTACTAGGTCCAACTAAGCCTTTAACAGCCTTGGAGTCATGATCCAGAATCTTGCCCGGAATGTTAAGAATATCTGGGCAAGACCAGAGAAGTTATCTTGTGGTCTTCCTCCAGGAGGCTGCTGATTAGCCAGGGAGGGAGGAACAATCCTTTAGTAAAGAGGTCTCACAAAGTCCTCTGGACAATGTACGCTATCAACATCGGCAGAGAGGTTGGGTTCTCTGCCTGCTGTCAATCCAGGGAAATATATGCCTTTCAAACGAAGATCTCCACATGCTGCAAAGAATCTGAGGAGTGGCCAGGTGCACAGGTCACTTCTCTTGGTGCAGATACTACTGGTTGAGGAGAGCCAGGTTTCAAAGAAACAGACTTCTAAAAGACCAAGTGAGCGGGTACCCCGATACTGCACACTCTCTTAAAAAAAAAAAGGGGAAGGGATTGAATTCCTAGCTACAAAAAAGGGAGCAAAAGGGTACATCAGGTGTAGGTTCTTTCAGGGATGACTTAAGCTGAAACATCTAACCCACTAGAGATAGGTGGTTGTCAATGCTGAAGCTTCGAGAGGCCTGACCCAGCCGTATCTTACAGGACATACAAAGCAATAAGGGGAACAAGTACTAAGATGTTGGTGGAACGCAATCCCTTAAAACATATAGAAACCTAAAAAGAATTTTGCTTATGGGACTTTAGTGAATAACGCCAAATAAGGTTATTGACAAATTTCTTAAAAAGTACAAAATGTATTCCATATTGAGATTAAACCAGTCATATTAGACAATACATATGTCATAATAAAATGTATAGAATGCAAATATATTGACATGAATTCGATATATACAATATTGCAAATACAATCAAATGGATATATATATTTAAAAAAATAAAAAAAGATCTGCACATGCGTCGGGCGTCACAACTAATTAATGTCAATATATTTGCATTCTGTCCATTTTATTATGACATTATGTCTGGTTTTAATCTCAATATAGAATACATTTTGTACTTTAAAAATTGTGTTATGAACCTCATTTGGCATTACCAAAGTCCCATGGGCAAAATTATTTTTAGGTTTCTGTAGCTTACAAGAGTCAGGACCTTCAGAAGGGTGCTGACTACAAGGATCCATAAAGCTCTTTACAGGATGCCTAACCACACCATGGTGGGGATGCTAGGAGAGGGCACAATGCTGGGTACAACAGCCAACACTCTGACAAGAAACAGAAGTGCCCAAGTAACAGCGTTGATCTGAATCCTTGTCCAAGGAGGAGGGGCTGACTCTGGGTGACCCTATAGGTCAGGGAGAACCTGACCTATAGCATCACCATGCAGTCTTTATTATGAGTGATAAAAAATGATGTAATTTATATTATAAGGTGATGTAACAAACACATATATAACAGTGTTATTACCTACTTTTTCCAGGAATCTACCAGGACGGCTTACAGAGAGATAGGGTCCTCCCACCTAGCACAGGAAAGACATGATCCACATCATAAAAGCAGCACACAAGTATTAGCCCCTCAGTATTAACAAATAACCAAAGGCTTCACAATAAGCAATCATTAAACCTTCATTAGCGTAGCTTCATCTCTACTCTATGTTTTACATTGCTAATCACCAAGAAGGGAGGGAACTGACGCCATCCTGGAAGATTCCTGGAAAAAGTAGTTAACAGGTAATAACACTGTTTTTCCAAATCATCTTCCAGGACGTCTTACAGAGAGGAGAAAATAGGACTACCTGATCAGGGCAGGACCACAGCCTGCAGCACTTTACTGCCGAAAGACTGGTCTTGGCTGGCGAGCAGATCCAGTCTGTAATGCTTTACAAAGTCTGGAACCTGGACCAGGTTGCAGCCTTGCAAATCTGGAGGGGAGACGCTCCTGCCCTTTCAGCCCAAGAAGTAGAAACCGCTCTTGTGGAATGAGCATTTATTCCTAATGGAGGCGTCCGGAATGCTGCTTTGTATGCCTCTACGATCATCGACTTCATCCACCTTGCGATGGTATTTTTAGATGCCCTTTTACCCGTTTGAACCTGCAAACAACACAAACAGGCTGGTGGAACGTCGCCATTCCTTGGTGCGCTCTATGAAAGCAATCAAGCATCTCCTGACGTCTATCCTATAAAATCCTACCTTCTTGTTGTTTCTAGGATTACCGCAAAATGATGGCATCATGATCTCTTCCGACCTAAGGAAGTTAGACAGTACTTTGGGGAGAAATGCCGGGTCCAGCGAGAGGATAATCTTGTTTTGCAAGATGATGCAGAAGGGCTCAATCACTGAAAGCGCCTGTATCTCACCAACCCTCCTAGCGGAGACTAGGGCCACCAAAACCACTGTTTTCAAGGTTAAGAGCTTTATGGGCAGTTTGTCTATTGGCTCAAACGGTGTTTTACAAAGACTTTGCAACACAGTAGATAAGTCCCAGGGAGGGAACCTCCTTGACTTGGGGACCTGCTTAAGGCTGATCGATGCAAGAAATCTCTTGGCCAGTGGCTCTTCTGACAGTCTTTGATTTAAAAAGCTAGACAGAGCAGATGCCTGCACCTTAAGGGTACTGACTGCCAGATTTAGATCTGCTCCGGCTTGGAGGAAATCTAGGACCGCCGGGATCATGGCTCCTGACTCTCTGTTATTGAGCAGGCCCCAATTTTTTTCCAGATTTTATTGTAAATTGAGTTAGTGGACGGATTCCGGCTGCTAAGAATGGTATTGATTACTTTTGCTGATAACCCACTCTGCTCTAACAGCTCCCTCTCAGAAGCCAGGCCGTCAGAGAAAGAGAGCTCACTTCTGTTTGATTCACCTCTCCCTGATATATGAGATCTGTCCTGTAAGGCAGTCTCCAAGGCTCCGTGATGCCGAGTCTTAGTAGTCCTGAGAACCAAGACCTCCTTGGCCACAATGGTGCAATCAGGACAAGCATTGTGCTCGACACTCTTATCTTCCAGATTTGCCTCCCAGGACTGGGATAGGGCATCTAGGCCCAGACTGAGATGATCTATCTGTAGGGAGAAAAACTGTTCCACCTGCCTGTTCGGCCTTGTAGCAAACAGGTCTATTTGTGGGATTCCCCACTTCTGCACTATCTGTTCGAACACTGTTCGATTCAAGCACCATTCTGTTTGAGACAGAATCTCCCTGCTTAGGACATCTGCCAGAGTATTTTATGTGAATTGAAGACAGGGATAAAAGATTTGCCTCCGCCCATTGAAGGATCTTTTCTGCTATCCTCATAAGACCTGGGACTCTTGTACCTCCCTGCTTGTTGATGTAACTTACTGTGGTAATATTCTCCGAAAGGACCTGCATGTGTCTTACCCCCCAGAGTCGGACCAAAGGCTACTAGAGCCTTTAGAACTGCACTCAGCTCTCTTGCATTGGAGGAGAGGCTGGCTTCCTGCCAGTTCCAGACCCCTTGGGCCATCTGTGTGCCTGAATGGGCTCCCCACACCTGACCGCTGGCATCCGTGGTGACCGCCAGAGGGTTGTTTTGGGACCAAAGTCAACCTGCAGAGAGATTTGCAGGGATCAACCACCACTTTATTGAGAGTTTTACTTCCTGGGGGATCTCTGTCTGTCTCTGAAGAGATTCCTTCCTTCCATCCCAGACAGAAAGCATGAACGCCTGAAGTGCTCGAGCATGGAATTGTGCCCACTGGACTCCTGGGATGGCTTCTGTCATCAAACCAAGAACCCTCATTATATAGGCTGCTCACCTCTGCAATTATCTTTGATACTTTTTCTTTCATCAGAGAAATTTTGGATGTAGTTGAGTCTATTAGGTATCCTAGGAATACTATACTTTGAGTAGGTACCAACTGTGACTTCTCCTGATTTACCAGCCACCCCAACTGCTGAAGGTGTCTGATAGTTCTGCTCACGTTCTGTTTCACCTCGTCTGCAAAGATCAGCAGGTCGTCCAGATAGGGAATTATACGAATTCCCTCTGATCTCAGGATCCACAGAGCTTCTGCCAAAATCTTTGTGAAGATGCGTGGAACTGATGCCAATCTGAAGGGCAGAGCATTGAACTGAAAATAGAGGGTCTTGAACCCCTTCTTCACTGCAAACCTGAGAAACTTTCTGGACTTCTTTTGAATGGGGACATGAAGAAAGGTGTCTCTTAGGTCCAATGAGACCATGAAGACCCCAGGGGTTAACAAAACTCTGGTGGTGTAAATCGACTCCATTTTGAATAATTTGTACCTTACGTACATGTTTCACTTGCTTCAGGTTCAAAATGAGTCGAAATTTTCCTGACTTTATCAAAAAAAATATGAAAATAAAAACCCCTTTTTCTTAGGGTTGGGGGTTGAAGCTTATCACCTTCTCCTCCAGCATACTCTGTAGGAGGGAAGACATAGCTGTTGCCTTCTCCATGTCTTTCGGGAGAATTGTTGTGTGAAATTTTTGAGGGGGGCAGCCCAAGAGCTCTATCCTGTACCCCGATTTTATCAGATCCAGGATAAAGCTACTGCTGGAAATGGTCTGCCACTGTCGGAGGAATGACCCCAACCTTCCTCCCACATGGCTGACTGAGTCACTGGGAAGGGTCTTTAGGCTGGGGGGGGGGTTTAAAAAGGAAGCCATCTCTGCCCCTACCCCTTTTGTATTGCCACCCTCTTTTCTGGTCCTGCGTGGCTGCAAAACCCTTGTTATGCTGTCTTTTGTCCCCCTGACGAGAGTTCCTTTCACCGGATCTCTGAAAGGGACGAAAACTTCTTTTTTGCTGTTTTTTTGGGAAAGGAAACCCTTTCTTTGTATTGGCTGACCTCTCTAGGACAGATTCTAGCTCTTTACCAAAGAGCAAATCTCCATTAAAGGGGAGAGAACAGAGTTTGACCTTTGACACTGTGTCTCCTCCCCAGGACTTCAGCCAGATAGCCCTCCTGGCTTCATTAATGATTGCTATAGACCTGGCCGAGAAGATTACAGACTCCATGGACGCATCTGCTATATAGGCTACTGCCTTATTTAGCATTGCTAGAGCATCCAAAATTTCATCCCTGGGAGTATCTGACTCCAGAAGCTGTTTAAGCCATAAATCAAGCGTTCGAGCAAAGCATGTAGTGGCTAATGCTGGCTTAAAGTTAGCAGAGCAGGCTTCCCACGCTTTCTTTAAATATCCTTCCGCCTTCCTGTCCATTGGCTTATTTAGGGTGCCCGAGTCCTCGAAGGAAAGCTCTGAACCCTTTGAAACCTTAGATAGGGAAGCGTCCAGTCTGGGGCACTTTTCCCACAACATTGTATCTTCCTCTTTGAAGGAAAACCTTCTTTTCAAATTTTTAGGGAAGAAGATTCTCTTTTCCGGTTTCTTCAATTCCTGAAGTACTGTCTTTTAGGGACGTATGTACCGGAAAGGTTCTGCTCTGCTTAGGCTGAAAGCCTGCATATAAAAGGTCATGTACAGACATCTCCTGGTCCTCTGGCTCCAGGGTGTCGTATATAGCCTTTAATAGCTCCTCTGTTTATTCTGCAGGAAAAAGGGATCTTTGAACCTTGCTGGGTCTTTCCTCATTACAGTCCCTCTCCTCAGGCACTGAGGCTGACTCTGAACTCTCCTCCAATACTCCTTGCTGGTGGGCTGCCCGTGCCTGGGTCAGGACCATTGGCCTAACGCTAGTACTAGTGCCGGAAGTACAGGGGATAGATTCAGCAAGAGCCTCCTGCTCTCTGGATTTAAAGGACTGTAAAGTCAGTTTCATCCCTGTCTTCGTTGAGTCCATAAAACCTTTGAGGATAGGGTCTGTTTCTCCTTTGTTGAGCTTGTCTTCTTCCACCCATAAGGCATTTTCTTGGTGCACATTGGGCACCTTTTTCTGTTTTGCTATCTATGGGCTCGTGGGCTTTGTCCTGAAATGAATCAAATGACAAAACGCCAGCACATTACTTCCACTGAAGACAATACCCATTACAAAAACACCCTGTGGATAACAAAAATTCTAATCTAAGAACCTTTTTAGAGTACCCACCACCAGAGCCTATGCTAGTATGTGCGACACCTGTCCACACTAAGCATATTAATAAACAGGCTCTGGAAAAAAAAACACAACGCCCCCTGTGCCCCCCCCCACAGAAGGATAAGAAAAGGGAAGGAGCAGTCTGCCCCCTATTTTCTTACCTTAGGGACTGAATCAACGGATGGCACCTCCAGATCTGCTTCCATGGATCCTGGTATCTCCATGCTCCTGGAAGCCTTCGGTGCCATCTTGCTATTCGGGCCCCTATATAAGGAGGTGTGGAGAATCCGGGGCGGCGCTGTGGATCCGACAGCCCTGGTATCCTCCAATATCCTAGCTAGGGCTTCACTTCCCGGCGTCTGTGTACCAAGATGGCCGCCGATGGACTTCCTGGCATGTCACTTTCTGTCACCAGCGCTGGAAGTTACCTCATCACTCTGCGAAACCAGCACGATCCACATGCTGGGGATAGAGAAGCCCTGCACATGGAGATCTCTGAAAACAGCAGAAAAAAAGGTACCCGGACCATGCGGCGGCCTGCACCTCCACTAGAACACCCTGCTGTGCCATTTCATATGGACCCACTGGATCACCTCCTCCACTCCTCACAGGTACCTCACTGAGGGTACAACTCAATCGGGAGAGGGGGTCCCTTATTTTCACCTCATACCGCTCTGCCAGGTCTCTGGGTGGCCCAGACTGACTCATACCCTAGGAGTATTACCCCTGTTTGCCCTGGGTATGGACGTCGGGAGGCCCCTGCCACCTAGCATGAAGGATGGAAAAATAACAAACATCTGTTTGGAGTTCCTGACTGGAAACACAAATACTGAGGGGCTAATACACGTGTGCTGCTTTTATGATGTGGATCGTGTGTTTCCTGTGCTAGGTGGGAGGATCCTATCTCTCTGTAAGCTGTCCTGGAAGATGACTTGGAATATATATATATATATATATATATATATATATATATATATATATATATATATATATATATATACACATACATACATACATACATACACACACACACACATATGTATACACACACATACACTAATCTTTGCTGCTAATAGTGTCCGTTCCCCTCATAAATCATAAATCATTGCTGTCCCACAACACTTGAGGGAAATCTATACGTATAGAGGGGATTCATTCCTCCATTCGACTGTTTCCAAGTCTTTTATATAACAAGTTTAACATGTACACAATAAAATAATTGTTTTTCACATAGAAAATTGTAAGTCTCATGCTGTGCCTTCAAAGACCATCCTATATCCTTACAAGTATTCTTGTTGGTTCTTTCTCTGATTTGCAACTTAAGTTTTGAGTGCCAAGCATTTACAGCTCTGACCCTACCTCCTTTCTGTAGGGTCACAATCTATTCAGTTGCATTCAAAAAACTTGGAGACTGGTGTCTCTAGAATGATCCTTCACGGAATTAAAAATGCCCACCACTCCTTTATCACCCTTGCCATTTAGGAAAAGATGTTAGACAAGGATGGTTGCGTTTGGTGTAGAAAAATGTGCATATGTTCCCTGACTATTCCTGCTGTACCACACTGGCAAACAAATGGCAGGGAAAAGCGCCTCCATTCCCACCCCTAGCTTAGCCGACACTGCCACTCCAGTTCTTTACCTAATGAGAGTCATAGATAAAGAGAGGCCAAATGCATCACCCCTACCAATTCCCACAGCGCTGAACCTCCTCAAGGTTGCAAACACTACAAATGAGATGACAGAAGTGCTGATGAAGTGGACTTAACTTGTTCTGCTACTAACCCCCACAATCCTCTTTAAACAGATCACCATTGTTTCTAAAACATCACATGCATTAGAAGAAATAAGACAACATTTTTAAAAATATTACATTTGTTTACTCACAGACTTGTTAAAACTTTGAATGTTTTATATACATTATTTTATACTGTTAACATAATTAAGCAACAATATATATTATGGCCCTTGATAACAGCCTATTATATGCAAGAAAAGTCTTTGAACAGCAAATATGGCGTATGTTTTATTCTATTTACAATACATTTGTTATAAATATAATACATCATTTATGGAAAAGCAGACTTTAAATCATACTGATGTAATCAACTGAAATTTTAAAGTTATGTAATAAAGGGAATAACTCAACTTGAAAGACAATGTAATGGAAGTGTAAAATAGTGCATTCAGTACTGAGATGAATTAAACTGTTAACAAATGCAATGCAAACGTCCATTAGATTTAGTTTTTGTCTACATACAGAGTGTATTTAAATTTTAAAACACTCCCAAATAAAGTCTAGCTACATCTCGAGGGGGAAAAAGCTGTAAAACAAAAAGTGCAAATGACATTAATATCTTACATGAAGGTGTGCAAGGACACTACACAGTTTGAACGCAAAGATAATGCTTTAAGCACATGGTAACCAAATTAAACATTTTAATTTAGTACAATGAACCTTTTATTTCCTTGGAAATATTTAAAATGAGTTAACTGTACAAAGCAGGGAAGTGATGTATCAGTTCCAAGTGTCTTGCATAAAGGAATATTAGTCAACAGTCTTCATGAAATTCCTATGGGATCTCTGGTGCAGTAGATACTGTAGAGGAAAGAATGGCTAGACCCGAGCCATGGGAAATCTAATGGTACACTTCCTCCAATCCTTAGTTGTAGATTACTCAGACATTATTGATGACAATCAGTGCTGGCATTGAGTTCTGTTGATTGGTTTCAAAGAGTGTGACTTGGTTGGCCAGCTTTGCAAACACTCTTGGAGTCCCGAGATTGTAGATTCCAGAGTGCACAAAACACGCTTTCAGTTGCAGACTGAACACTTCGTGGCTTTTCAGCAGAAGCTTGTACTGGGTTTGCCCCAACCAGGTGAAAGATCCATGGATTTCTAACGCTTCGGGACTGTAAATCAAGTTAAAAATAATTAATAAGACCCTTAGATTTTTTAAAACGTAAACTATAGTACATAAAGCTTTTTGCAGTGTATTCTGGTAAATTAAAGATAACTAAAAGCACAAGACCCTTTTAACCCCTTCTCGACCAGCCGTCGCAATTGTACTGCGGCAGGTTGGCTCCCCAGGGCGAACCAACGTAGCTGTGTGTATGTTCCCCTTTTGACCACTAGGGGGCGCCGTGCGTGCTGCAAAAAATACAATATTGTTTTTTTCAAAATTATCGCTCTTTTTTTTGTTTATAATGTTGTTTAAAATGCAAAGATGATCAAATATCACCAAAAGAAAGCTCTATTTGTGCGGAAAAAAAGTATGTCAATTTTGTTTGGGTACAATGTGGCAGGACAATGCAATTGTCAGTTAAAGAGACGCAGTGCCGTATCGCAAAAAATGGCCTGGTCATTGAGCAGCCAAACCTTCCTGGGCTGAAGTGGTTAAAGTTGTGCTTAAAAACCCTGTTGGATAAATTAAATTGATTCTAAAAAGGTAAAAGTTTTTTTTTCTTAAAATAAAAAAAGAAGAAAGAAGAAAAAGAAGAAAAAGAAAGAAGAAATTAAGGAAGGAAGAAAGAAAGAAAAAGGAAGAAGGAAGAGGTTATACTTACCTGCTCTGTGCAACGATATTGTCCCTAACCTCTTCTGTGGCTGTCCACTGCTTCCTGCATGTCCCCCCATAGCAAGCAGTGTAACAGGGGGCACCAGTGTGGGCATGCCCTCGAGCGTGCATTCTATGCATGAAGGTAAAGAAACCTTCTGTGTGCAGCGACCCCCCAAATACTAACTTGAGTTCCTCCTCGATCCAGCGGTGCGCATGGGAGCTAAGCTCCTAGATCTCTCATCTCACTCCTCATTGGCTGAGACAGCAGTGGGAGTCATTGAGCCAATGAGGAGAATGTGGGGGGGGGTGCGGGGATGAAGCCACTGCTCTTTGTGTTTTATGGAGGCATAGCGCGGGACTCGGGAGCCTGGGAGCACCAGTGTCCCCAGAGCAAGCGCTTTGCTATTGGAGGCACTGACTGAAGAGGAGAAGCCAGGAGTAAAAATAAAAATAAAGTCTGCCTTTAATGTCAGAAATACATGAAGGCATTATAGAAAAAAAAATGCCTTCAGAACCACTTTAATTGCAATTCTGTTTTATATCCGTAATCTCGTTCCCCCCACCTCCACTCTTTAATTGCCTCAGACTATTAGGAATGGTGTTCGGTTTAAAAGTAGAGCTGGGTGCCTGTACTGTAACGTATATATGTGCAGAGCCTAGCTCATAGAAATCAATAGGACAGTGTAGTTTAGTAAATCTAGACCTAGGTAGTTAGCCGCTCTGTTCATTTCAATGGCTTGGAGCTGCATGTACACAATTTAGTATAGGAGTCTGGCCCCATTATTAAACAGAATACTGCCTGAAACTGAGTAGGCTGGGACACAAACAGCAGAGTTTCTGCATCAGGGAGGAGGAGATTCCTGACAATTTAAAACAAAGTCACACTATAAAGCAATGATTCACCAGGAACTCAACCTAGATGTTTTATAAATGTGTATTCGACATTTGATATATTTCTATTTTTTTCCTCAGTTAAAGTAAATCAGTTAAAATGCAAAACCTAACAATACATTTGTTTTTTTGTTCCCGTTTAGTCTGTTAAATTTGCAATAGAAAATAAATTTTGTTGTATTGGTTTGATGGACCACTTAGTCTTTTTAATGCAGTCACTCTTCTATAGGTTAATTATTGCAAAAAAAAAGGAGAAGCAGATTCTGAAAAGTGCTGTCCTGTGCAGATTTATCTCAAGCAATGTTATCTGCCCAGCTTAGTTCAGCTCTGTGGACTACAGAACATCTCCCCTACGTTATGGGGATTAGGAGAGTTATAGATGCTCTGTAGTCTTAACACAATACCTGTTCTAGGGAGACAACACTGCCACTTCTATAGATACAGTACAGTGACTGAGTGTTGTCATTCTAGGACAGGAAGTGGGTTACTGGTAGCATCAGGGAGTGAATATTAATGAAAGCCTTAAAAAGAAAACTAATGCAGCCACCAGATATAAAGTATGGGCAAAGTGCAGAATATTACATTTTTCTTCTTGAGTTTAGACACTTTAACATATAATTATTTTAACCCTTCCTGAAAAGGCATTATATAAAAACAGTGAAACACTTACCTTGTGGTTTTGTGTCTAAGATCAATTATTACATCAACTTCTGCCTGAGAGCTATTGGTGAGCACAAGTGTGACTGGAACTAAACAAAGACTGTAGAGACAGACAAACCAAAAATCCAGATGAATAAAATGTCACTTCGTGGTAAAAATAATCTGTACCAAATGCATTACATGTCGTTATACAGAGTTTTCATATAGGCGATTAATAAATTAGTGATATAATGCATACATTATAAAGCTGGCACTGGTAACTTTGATATGGAACAAACACAGGTTGTATGTGTATGCTCTTTGATCACTCATATTTTCTGACGGTTTAAAGCGGAACTATGCTTTAAAATGAAAAAAAAAAAAAATACGAGCAAGGTTTTTTTTATTGTGGGAAACATTAAATGGCTGTAAAAAAATGCATTTACAACAATTTAGAATTTATGGCTCTGAATGCATCTGCATTGTTTTTAGTTGGACACGTTAACACAGGTGCATAAACATGCACTGCATTCAGATCCTTTACACAGAATACAAAAGTTTGGGTCTGAGGACATGCGTATACACGTATGCAATCGAAAAAAAAAAAAAAGTAAATAACAGGATCATTTTTATGCATTTTATTTACTGATTATTACACAGGAACTTTTGTTCCTGATC
This sequence comes from Aquarana catesbeiana, assembly GCF_042186555.1. Classification (NCBI taxonomy): domain Eukaryota; kingdom Metazoa; phylum Chordata; class Amphibia; order Anura; family Ranidae; genus Aquarana; species Aquarana catesbeiana. The sequence continues at coordinate 493,432,212 of NC_133328.1, forward strand.
AGTAAATTTTTACGCCAGTGTTACAACTCTGTTAAATAGGCCTTAAAATAAAATTTATGTTATACTTGCCTGCTCTGTGCAACAGTATTGTACAGAGCAGCCCTTAACCTTCTCATTTTCTATCCCCCCCACCAGTGCTTTCTGCTCCTCCTTCCTGCACATGTCCCCTCAGCAAGCCAGGTGCTAAGGGGGCACCCATACGGGTGTGTTCCAAAGCCGGGCTGAGTGCATCCATATATATGCGCACACACACACACACACACACAGCACAGGTAAGCCCCTTCCTCCTCAATTGAGATTGTCCTATTTACCATTATCATTAAAAGTGAAAGTAAAAGAAAGTCCCAAATTTTGGGTTGTCCCCAGAAACGTAATAGATGGGAAATCTTCCAATGAGCACACTAGTCCCTGTGACCTGGGGGTGCCCAAGGAATTCCCTTTATTTGCAGGGATTTCCTCAGACTTCCTGTTTGGTTATGGGACAAGAAGTAAAGGGAAATCTCCACTATGGGACATAGATGGCGAAAATAAATCTGAGAGGGGTTATAACCCTGCCTTACTCTATCCAAAATGAATTAAAAAAAAGTTTTGCCTATACAGTTCTACTTAAAAGTGGATGTAAACCCTCACATATACCCAGTGAACAGCCTTAGATTATACACAGGGATAAAACAAATCCTCATACATAAGTTGTACATGTATATCTGCTGTCTTCAGCTTTATATACTGTTTAGAAAGTGCACATCCTGTTAGAATTTTCTCTTCCTGATTCACCTGTGGGTGTGGATTCTTGTCATACACTCTGAGACAGCTGACTGGAGGAAAAGCACACATCCCCATTCCACATAGAAACCTGCTGAGCTGTGCTGTGAATAAACCAGCTCTCTGCTAATCTACTTATAGCACCCACCCTGACACAAAATTCAGGCTGGTTTTATCACAGTTGATGGACAACTTGACAGATGTTATCATGCTGATAACAGAAGAATGGAGCAGGAGAAAGCCATGGAACTTAGGGCTTTGAAGAGAGATAAGAAAACACTGCAGATATATGTACCCAGCTCAAATTTCATGAATTGGGTTTACATGCACTTTAAGAATGGGGTGGGTAGATTAGGTAGGAAGGGAATTTTCTTTTTTTTTTAATCTTCACCAATTCAAAACTTCTCACACATGTAAAAAATGCATTTTTTTTTTTTGCTTGAAAATTACTTAAGCTGGCCATACACCATACAATTTTCCTGTTCAATTTTCTTTAGATTTACCTTCAACTATGTAGTACAAGGGCCTGCCTGATTGCATCCAAATTGAAAGTGTTTAGGTTTGACCTCCTATTATATGGTTTTGGTAAATCTAAAGGAAAGTTGAACAGGAAAATTGAATAGTGTATGGCCAGCCTTAGAACTTTATTGCTTTGAGATTCCTGCATCCACATTGCTTATGTTATGTCCGTTTTTTTCCGTTCAACTGCTGGTTGCGCGAAAAAAAACATGTACGTGTATACCCTGCTTAAGAAATAGGTTTTAGTAATAGCAAATTCCATGCTCTAAATGCTAAGCAACTGTAATGCTATTGTTGTGATCAGAATTGATTGCTTGTTTTTGCACAAATCACACACTGGCACATGTGTAATATAATTCATGCTCTAGATCAGCAACCTCGACACTCCAGCTGTAGTTAAACTACAAATCCCATCATGCCTCTGCCTCTCAGAGTCATGCCTGCGATTGTCAGGGTCTTGCAATGTCTCATGGGACTTGTAGTTTCACCACAGCTGGAGGGCCGAGGTTGCCTACCCCTGCTCTAGATGAACAGATTTATTTTGACCAATGTAACAAAGGTCTAAGTGTCTTTTGAGATAATCTGCAAAAGTATTTACAGTCATTCTGAATGATTTAAGTCCATAGAATTACCAAAAGCAGTAGGATCTAGTATCCCAGCGTTTGAATTTCAATAATTGCCAAAGCTGTTGCAGGCATTGACTCTACTATAATATATATATATATATATATATATATATATATATATATATATATATATATATATCTATCAACTAGGGCATGCACTTTTTCTGTACAGAACACCCCCTAGAAATGTATTTTTCTGTTAATTTGATTGGCTCATTGTGTTTACAATCATTTCATTTTTTTTTTTTTTTACAGCATCAAAAAACACAACTGACCCACAACAGACTGGTATGAAGTGCTCCAGAGGATTTAATGGTTATGCATTTTTCTTTCATCTTTGGTAAGGCAAAAAGGGAATAAAAACTCATTAGTGTGAAAGCAGCTTTAGATGGTAAGAATTTCAAACTGTGGTGCCTAGGAAAGCAGTTGAGAGCTAAGCGCACCAAGAACAATTCTTTTAAATACCTTTTTTGGTGGAACGGATGATTAAAAGATTCGGGGTAGTGAAGGCTTGTTTTTATTAGATTGGAAAGCTGCTCTGGTGATGGACGCACTGGTGCAGGTGTATTCTCAGACTTGTTAAATTTTAACAGTACCATCTCCGGCTGCTCCTACATTAACAGTTATAAAAGAACAAAGAGGGTATGTTTTTCAGCTATCAAGGCTCAAAACTCAAAAAGAAATTTGAGGAAACAATAAGACCTAAGAAAACATGAAAGAATCACCTGTTTTTGAGGGAAAGACAATGCTTCGGTTCCAACAGCATGCAAAGTCACATGATGTTGACCTTCCAAAATTAATTGCTTGTTATCTTCAATAACATATGCCTGAAAGATAAAATGAAGGCAAAATATGTCATGTTTATTGCTATGACCACAGGCAGGGAGGGTACCCTGGACCAGTGCTTCTTAAAGGGTCAGCACATAGTAAAGTGAAAACCTGGGAAATACAAAACTATGAATACATGTAATCTACAGTTGTGCTCATAAGTTTACATACCAGAATTTATGATTTCTTGGCCATTTTTCAGAGAATATGAATGACAACACAAAAACTTTTCTTTCACTCATGGTTAGTGTTTGACTGAAGCCATTTATTATCAATCAACTGTGTTTACTCTTTTTAAATCATAATGACAACAGAAACTACCCAAATGACCCTGATCAAAAGTTTACATAACCCAGTTCTTAATACCGTGTATTGCCCCCTTTAACATCAATGACAGCTTGAAGTCTTTTGTGGTATTTGTGGATGAGGTTCTTTTAATTGCACGTTTGAGATCTCCCCAGAGTGGCTCAATGATATTGAGGTCAGGAGACTGAGATGGCCACTCCAGAACCTACACTTTATTCTGCTGTAGCCAATGACAGGTTGACTTGGCCTTGTGTTTTAGATCATTGTCATGTTGGAATGTCCAAGTACGTCCCATGCGCAGCTTGCTGGCTGATGAGTGCAAATGTTCCTCCAGTATTTTTTGATAACATACTACATTCATCTTGCCATCAATTTTGACCAAATTTCCTGTGCCTTTGTAGCTCACACATCCCCAAAACATCAGCGATCCACCTCCGTACCTTCATCATAGGCCTTGGTGACTCTTCTCTAAATGAAGCTTTTATGGTTGTGGCCAAAAACCTAAATTTTGGTCTCATTACTCCAAATGACTTTGTGTCAGAAGGTTAAAGGCTTGTCTCTGTGCTGTTTGGCGAATTGTAAGCGAGATACTTTGTGGCACTATGCATAGTAATGACTTTCTTTTGGCGATTCGACCGTACAGCCCATCTTTCTTCAAGTGCCTCCTTATTGTGCACCTTGAAACAGCCACACCACATGTTTTCAGAGAGTCCTGTATGTCACCTGAAGTTATTTGTGGGTTTTTCTTTGCATCCTGAACAATTTTCCTGGCAGTTGTGGCTGAAATTTTAGTTGTTCTACCTGACCAACCTTCAACTACCTTTTGCCGCAGATCCTTTGACAATTCTTTTGCTTTCTCCATGACTCAGAAACCAGAAATGTCAGTGCAGCACTGGATGAAAGATGCAAGGGTCTGTCAGGAGTCCAGGAACTCACTGACCTTTTATAGACACACACTAATTACAAGCAAACAGATCACAGGTGAGGATGGTTACCTTTAATAGCCATTCAAACCCCTTTGTGTCAACTTGTGTGCATGTTATCAGGCCAAAATCGCCAGGGTATGTAAACTTTTGATCACGGTCATTTGGGTAGTTTCTGTTGCCATTATGATTTAAAAAGAGTAGGTTGATTCAATGAAAAGTGCATGTCAAAGCAAGCAATCAAACCAAGGATACAGAAAGCAAAGCGAAAGTGTTTGTTAAAACCCCCCCCCCCCCCCCCCCCAAAAAAAAAACCATCCTGTTCCGTTAACTGCTTCTGGACCAGCCGCCGCAGTTATACTGCGGCAGCATGGCACTGCTGTACGTCGGTTCTTTAAGACGCTTTAGCAGGCGCGCATCCCTGAAGCCTATGCGCCTGTCGGGCACCCGCGATTGCTCGTGACAGAGCGAGAACCAGGATCTGTGTGTGTACACACACAAATCCCGGTTCTCTCAGGGGACAGGAGACAGATCGTGTGTTCACACTAAGTATGAACACCGATCGGTCTCCTCCCCTAGTCAGTCCCACCCCCCCAAGTTTGAACACACCTAGGGAACACAGTTAACCCCTTGATCACTCCCTAGTGTTAACCCCTTCCCTGCCAATGACATTTATACAGTAATCAGTGGCTATTTTTAGCTCTGATCACTGTATAAATGTCACTGGTCCCAAAAAAGTGTCAAAAGTGCCCGATCTGTCTTGCCGCAATGTCGCAGTCAGGATAAAAAAAAAAATAAAAAAAATCGCTGATCACCGCCATTACTAGTAAAAAAATAAATAAAAATGCCATAAATCTATCCCCTATTTTGTAGACGCTATAACTTTTGCGCAAACCAATCAATATTTATTGCAATTTTTTTTACCAAAAATATGTAGAAGAATATACATCGGCCTAAACTGAGGAAAAAATTTGTTTTGTTTTTTTTTTTTTTTTAAATTGAAAAAGTACAAAATATTGTTTTTTTTTTCAAAATTGTCACTTTTTTGCTTATAGCGCATAGAATAAAAACTGCAGAGGTGATCAAATACCACCAAAAGAAAGCTCTATTTGTGGCAAAAAAAGGACATCAATTTTGTTTGGGTATAACGTTGCATGACCGCGCAATTGTCAGTTAAAGTGATGCAGTGCCGTATTGCAAAAAAATGGCCTGGTCAGGAGTGGTTAAAGCATGTTATACAGCACAGTGCTTGTGCTGTCTCATTTGGCCCCCTGTACCACCTAAAAAAAACCTGGCTGATCCTGCCTGGCTATGCCCTCCCCCCTGTAAATCACAACTGCTGGGCCCTGACACCGTGGTCAGTTTACGTGCCGCCGTCATCCGCAGCCCTGCTCTGCTTTCCTCTATCCTCTCCCCTCTCCCTCCCTGCCTGTCTGCTGGTGTCAGCGCCCGCCCCCTCCGCTCCTGCTGCTCTCATAATTAATATAAAATGCTCCCATCCCCTCTGTATTATAACAATACGTGCCCCTGTGTTATGTAAAAAATATGCTCATCTGTACCGATATTACACCAGCAATCATGTTACGCCTTCGCTCTCTCTCCTCTCTTCCCCGGCTGACGTCAGCGGCAGTGCTCAGCCCTGTCCGCTGGAGCTGCCAGCCGGCAGAGGAGAGAGCCGAGGAGTCACCTGATCGCCGGGAGCCACTGTGTTATAGGTACAGATCAGCATATTGTTTATATAACACAGACACAGGGGCACTTATTGTTATTTTACAGAGGGGATGGGAGCTTTTTATAGAAGTGGGTTAACAACCACTTTGACCACTTGCAACCCAGGCCAATTTTGACATTTCTCTCCTACATGTAAAAATCATAATTTTTTTGCTAGAAAATTAAATAGAACCCCCAAACATTATATACGTTTTTATAGCAGAGACCCTAGAGAATACAATGACAGCTTCCCAGCCGATGCAGCGCCGTTTGTTAGAATGCAGAGGCCGGGCGTGACATCATAACATCGTGCCCGGCCTCCGAACGATCATAGAAACTCTGGTCCGCCGGAAATCTCTATGGTAAAGTGCCAGCAGATCCTGTCTCCGACTCACTGATGGAAGCGGTGAGTCGGTAGAAGCACTCCTTTCGCTGCCCGTAAGAATGGTCAAGCGGCTATGATCACTCCTATGGTGTAGGGAATCGTCGGCTGAAAAAGACGATATCTGAATGATGCCTGTAGCTGCAGGCATCATTCAGATATCCCCGCTCAAAGTCAAGGACGTCATATGATGGCCGGCGGGCGGGAAGCGGTTCATATATAAATATTGATTTTCAATAGTGTGCGTGTCAAACAAGGCTTTTAAAGTTTCAACTCCCCAATTCCAAAAAAGTTGGGACACTGTGTAAAACCTACATAAAAACAGAATGCAATGATTTTCACATTTCATAAACTCATATTTTATTCACAACAGAACTTATCTAATGTTTAAACTGAGAAAATGTAGCATTTACAAAAAAAAAATGGAAAGTTATGGCAGCAACATGTTTCAAAAAAGTTGGGACAAGGCCATGTTTACCACAAGGTACCATCATCTCTTTATTTAACAACACTCTGTAAATGCCTCGGAACTAAGGAGACCAGCTGCTGGAGTTTTGGGAGAGGAATGTTGTCCTATGTGTGCCTGACATAGGATCCTAAAGCCGCGTACACCCGAGTGGAATGTCCGACAGAAAAAGTCAGACGGAAGCTTTTCATCGTCTATTCCGATCGTGTGTGTGCCTCATTGGACTTTCTTTTTCGAAAATTCTGACGGACCTAGAAATAGAACATGTTCTAAATATTTCCGACGGAACCGATTCCTAACGCTCGTCTGTATGCTGTTCCGACGGACCAAAAACGACGCTTGCTCTGAAGCAAGTAAGAGACGGAAGCTATTGGCTACTGAACTTCCTTTTTCTAGTCCCATCGTACGTGCTGTACGTCACCGGGTTCTGGACGGTCGGACTTTGGTTTGACCGTGTGTAGGCAAGACCGCTAGAATGGAATTCTGTCGGAGAAACCTTCAGAGTTTATTCCGAAGGCAAAACCGGTCGTGTGTACACGGCATAACTGATCAACAGTTCTGGGTCTTCTTTGTCGTACTTTTCATTTCAAGATGTGCCAAATATTTTCAATTTGTGAAAGGCCTGGACTGCAGGCAGGCCAGTTAAGCACCTGGACTCTTCTACTATGAAGCAATGCTGTTGTTATAGATACAGTATGTAGTTTAGCATTGTCCTGCTGAAATATGCAAGGCCTTTTTCCTGAAAAAGACATCGGGATGGGAGCATATACAGCTGTAAAACCTGGATATAACTTTCAGCATTGGTGTGCCCTTCCAGATGTGCAAGCTGCCCATTCCATATGCACTAATGCATCCTCATACCATCAGAGATGGAAGCTTTTGAACTGAGTGCTGATATGTTGGAAGGTCCCCCTCCCTCTTAAGTCCGGAGGACTGGTTGCCAAAAGAAACATCAAATTTAGATTCTTCTGACAACAGAACAGTTTTCCCACTTTGCAACAGACCATTTTAAATGAGCTTTGGCCCAGAGAAGATAGTGGTGTTTCTGGATCATGTTACATAGTTGGTAAGGTTAAATAAAGACAACAGTCCATCCAGTTCATCCTGTGTAGGTGTGTGTAGAAAAATCATTTCCCATACCCCCTTTTAATTTGTTTTCGTTAAGATGCACGTCCAAGAGGCTCTTAAAACTATCCATACTTCCTACATTTTTCAATGTTAAACTTCATTTGCCATGTAGTAGCCCACTCCATTAATTTATTCAGGTCCTCTTGTAAGGTTTCTATATCCTGCTGTGTTGTTATTGCCCTGCATATTTTTGTGTCGTCAGCAAACACTAGGATCAAGCTACTTATCCCATCCTCTATATCATTTATTAATAAATTAAACAGAATTGGTCCCAGGACAGAGCCCTGGGGTACACCACTAACCACTCTAAATAATATACGTTATTTATCACAACCATTTAGACACGCCTCATTTTTCTATCCAGGTACATACCCTATGGTCCATGCCTACAGACCTCAGCTTGTAGATTCAATTGTTGTTAAGGTTAAAAAAAATTCTACAGTTCCCCAGTGCATGTCATTTATAAAAATATGCAGCATAATAGCTTACTTCAGAGCGCCGTTCGGCGCTCAGCTGACTGTTCGCTGGTCTTCCTCTCCCGATGCGAAAGCTGCAGGGGGAGGTGCTGGGAAACCCCCGCTGACATCAGCCGAGAAGAGGAGGGGAGGAGAACGGCGGGCAGTGACGCAAGTGCTGAACGGCGCTCTGGCGTAAGCTATTATACGGCATATTTTTATAAATGAGATGCACTGCAGAGCCTAATGTTCTATATCAGAGGGAACTATAGAAAAAAACTTTAGAACAGGAGGGGAGGATCAGGGAGCTGACAGGCAGAGAGGACAGAGGGAGACACAGAAACAGGAGAGCAGGCTGCGGATGACGGAGCCACGTACGGATGACTCCGGTGTCAGGGCTCAGCAGCCCCGATACATCAGAGTCAGTGCAGAGAGGGGAGGGTAGAAACTGGCAGGATGAGCCAGGTATTTCAGGTGTTATGGGGGCCAAATGACACAGCACAAGCACTGTGCTGTATAAAATGCTTTAAGGGAACAGGATTTATTTTTATTCTTTTGGGTTACAAGCGTTTGTAGGAGGACTGTATCAAATGCTTTTGCAAAATCCAGATATACCACATCCACCGGCCTACCTTTGTCCAGATGGCAGCTCCCTTCCTTGTAGATTATTAATAGGTTGGTTTGGCAAGAACGACCTTTCGTAAATCTGTGCCGATTACTGCTAAAGATGCTGTTTTCACCAGAAAATTCTTGGATATAGTCCCTTATCATCCCCTCAAATAGTTTACAAACTACCAACCTGACAGGCCTATAGTTCCCAGGAATAGATCTCTGACCTTTTTTGAATATTGGTACCACGTGGGCTTTTTGCCAATCAGTTGGTACCAATCCTGACAGTATGCGGTCCATGAAGATTAGGAATAGCGGTCTGCCTATAACCAGAGTTCTTTAAGCACTCTCGGGTGTAAGCCATCCGGCCCTGGTGATTTACTTATGTAGCTTCTCTAATTCTTTCCGGCCTCTGTTAGCCAAAAAGGTAGATCCTGTGGCGTGTTGCTAACAAAACTGTCTTGGTCGGTATGTCTCTCATAGTCTTTCTTAGCCGCCCTGATTTCGTACTTACAGTTGCAATAAAAAGTATGTGAACCCTTTTGGAATGATATGGATTTCTGTACAAATTGGTCATAAAATGTGATATGATCTTAATCTAAGTCACAATAGACAATCACAGTCTGCTTAAACTAATAACACACAAAGAATTAAATGTTATCATGTTTTTATTGAACACACCATGTAAACATTCACAGTGCAGGTGGAAAAAGTATGTGAACCCCTAGACTAATGAGATCTCCAAGAGCTAATTGGAATGAGGTGTCAGCCAACTGGAGTCCAATCAATGAGATGAGATTGGAGGTGTTGGTTACAGCTGCCCTGCCCTATAAAAAACACACACCAGTTCTGGGTTTGTTTTTCACAAGAAACATTGCCTGATGTGAATGATGCCTCGCACAAAAGAGCTCTCAGAAGACCTACGATAAAGAATTGTTGACTTGCATAAAGCTGGAAAGGGTTATAAAGTATCTCTAAAACCCTTGCTGTTCATCAGTCCACGGTAAGACAAATTGTCTATAAATGGAGAAAGTTCAGCACTGCTGCTACTCTCCCTAGGAGTGGGCGTCCTGTAAAGATGACTGCAAGAGCACAGCGCAGACTGCTCAATGAGGTGAAGAAGAATCCTAGAGTGTCAGCTAAAGACTTACAAAAGTCTCTGGCATATGCTAACATCCCTGTTAGCGAATCTACCATACGTAAAACACTAAACAAGAATGGATTTCATGGGAGGAAGCCACTGCTGTCCAAAAAAAAAAAAAAACATTGCTGCACGTTTACAGCTTGCACAAGAGCACCTGCATGTTCCACAGCAGTACTGGCAAAATATTCAGTGGACAGATGAAACCAAAGTTGAGTTGTTTGGAAGAAACATACAACACTATGTGTGGAGAAATAGAGGCACAGCACACCAACATCAAAACTTCATCCCAACTGTGAAGTGTGGTGGTGGGGGCATCATGGTTTGGGGCTGCTTTGCTGCATCAGGGCCTGGACAGATTGCTATCATTGAAGGAAAAATTAATTCCCAAGTTTATCAAGACATTTTGCAGGAGAACTTAAGGCCATCTGTCCACCAGCTGAAGCTCAACAGAAGATGGGTGTTGCAACAGGATAACGACCCAAAGCATAGACGTAAATCAACAAGAGAATGGCTTAAACAGAAGAAAATACACCTTCTGGAGTGGCCCAGTCAGAGTCCTGACCTCAACCCGATTGAGATGCTGTGGCATGACCTCAAGAAAGTGATTCACACCAGACATCCCAAGAATATTGCTGAACTGAAACAGTTCTGTAAAGAGGAATGGTCAAGAATTACTCCTGACCAGTGTACACGTTTGATCTACAACTACAGGAAATGTTTGGTTGAAGTTATTGCTGCCAAAGGAGGTTCAACCAGTTATTAAATCCAAGGGTTCACATACTTTTTCCACCTGCACTGTGAATGTTTACATGGTGTGTTCAATAAAAACATGGTAACATTTAATTCTTTGTGTGTTATTAGTTTAAGCAGACTGTGATTGACTATTGTTGTGACTTATATGAAGATTAGATCACATTTTATGACCAATTTGTGCAGAAATCCTTATCATTCCAAAAGGGTTCACCTACTTTTTATTGCAACTGTACACCTCACATTGCAATCCTTGTATTGTTTAATTACTGACATTGACCCTACCGCTTTGTACTTTTTAAAGGCCATTTTTTTTGTCCTTCATAAGACATTTTACTTTTTGGTTCATTAACCTTTGTTCTTCTATATTTATTACCCCTTGGGAATGCACTCGGTGATACTTTTATTTAATCTAGTCCTCTAAGCATTCCCATTTTTCCTGTGTTCAATGTTTCAAGGGTTTGGTCCCACTTAATATCCTGCAGTATTGAGCCTAGTTTAGAAAAGTTAGCTCTTTTGAAATTTTGTGTTTTTGTACTCCCCTCATGCCTCCTTATTCTATGATTTATACTGAATGTAATAATCCTGTGGTCGCTAGTTTCCAAGTTGTCCCATATTTCCACATCTGCAATCAGATCTGTGTCATTTGTAATTAACCACTTCAGCCCCGGAGCATTTGGCTGGCCAAAGACCAGAGCACTTTTTGCGATTCGGCACTGTGTCGCTTTAACTGACAATTGCGCGGTTGTGCGAAGTGGCTCCCAAAGTGGCAGTGAAGGGGTTAACCAGGAAGGGGTGCTGCAGGGGTTAAGCGTGTCCTAGGGAGTGATTCTAACTGTTGTGGGGAGGGGCTTTGGGTACAGTGTAGCATGACCGCGCAATTGTCATTTAAACAGCGACAGCGCAGAAAGCTGAAAATTAGCTTGGGCAGGAAGGGGGTAAGTGCATGGTATTGAAGTAGTTAGAGAGTGGGCTGTCCCTTCCGTCCAGTCAATGTCGGGATATTTTGAAATTCCCCATTATGATGACACTTCCCTGTCTTGTTGCCATTTTTAATTGTGAGAAGACATCCAACTCCACTTCTTCCCTCAGATTGGGGGGCCTGTAACATACCCCCGCTAGTAATTTCCCACTTACTTCCACCCTTTGGAGCTCCACCCATACGCACTCCACCTCCCCCCTTGCCCCATCACTGATGTCATTCCGCTCTTCTACCTGTAAATCATTCCTGATATATAGACACACCCTTCCTAACCTCTCTGTCTCTCAGGTACAAGGAATACCCCTGTATGTTTGCCAGTCATGTGAACTGTCAAACCAAGTTTCTGATATTCCCATGAAGTCCACATCCTCCTCGTGTAGTAACAGCTCCAGTTGACTAGGCTCCTGGCATTTGTGAACATTCCCCTGAGTTTTGTATTGGTGCATATTTTTTTTTCCATACAATTTCTCAGGTTTCGTTTTTGATTTGGTAACTCATTCACACTGGGATTAGATGTTACAAATATAATATCACTAGTGTCTTCACTATTCCCCTCTACCCTATGCTCACTGCCTGTTATCGCTACCTCTAAACCCCCCCCTCCCCACACACACACACACCTAGTTTAAAAGCCCTTCCAACTTGGTGGCCATCTTTCTTCCCGTTAGAGCTGTACCATCCCCATTAAGATGCAGCCGTCCTTACTAAAGAGCCAGTAACCGACTGAGAAGTTGGGCCAGTTCTCCAGGAACCCGAACCTCTCTTTCCTACACCTGTTCCTCAACCACTTGTTCAGTTCCCTAATCTCCTGCTGCCTCTGTGGTGTAGCTCGAGGCACAGGTAATATTTCAGAGAAAACCACCTTTGGGGTCCTTTGCTTCAATCTATTCCCTACGTCCCTGAAATAATTTTTTAGGACTCTCCACCTTCCTCTCAGTTTGTCATTGGTGCCAACGTGTACCATGACAGCTGGGTCCTCCCAATCTGTCCACAAGATCCGCGATGTGCCGAACCCGAGCGCCCAGTAAACAACATACTGTTTGGCTACCACGGTCTGTATGACAGATTGCTCTCTCTGTCCTCCTAATAATTGAGTCCCCCATTACCAGTCAGCCAGAGCTGTCACTGCCCTGGCAGCTAGAGGAGGTCGTCTGCTCCAGCACTACCACTCCTGAGCTTATATTCCCAGCATCACGCAATTTGGCATATTTGTTGGGGTGTACCAACTCAGGACTAGCCTTCCTATCGCTCTTCCCTCTACCCCTCCTTCTAGATGTCACCCAGCTACCCACCTCTGGCTCCTGTGCCTCCAACCTCCTCTACACTGACCCCAGCCAGCACCTGCTGGGTAAGGTACAAACTCCTTTCCAGGTTGTTGATGTTGCGCAGTGTTGCACCTTGTTTTCTACATCCAGAATCTGGGCTTCCAGAGAAACAACTAGCTGACATCTCGCACAGCAGTATTCGCCCTTAATTGATTCATCAAGGAATGCATACATGGAGCAGGATCGACACTGAGTGGCATCACCAATCCTGTTGGACATTTTATTCTCTATTCTAATGGGGATTCCAATTAAGGACTTGATATTGGTACTCTACGCTGCTCTCCCTTGGCGCTACCACTACTCCAATTACTTCACAGCACCCCCCGCGACACACTCACGTACTCCTAGATACTAATAGCACTCCCAGTTACTCCTAGGTAGTAAGTGTTGCTCTTAGGTACTCAGCCACCTAGCAGTACTCAGTCCCCTTGAAGTACTCAGTCACCTGTCAGTTTCCTGTAGGGATTGCCAGCACCTTCAATCACCCCTGGTCAGCCTGTCTCTCTGCTCCCGCCGCTTCACCTTCTGCCTGTCACACACACCCCCTTCTCCGGTCCACAGTTTCACTTACCTGCCTCTTCTCCTTGTCAGCCTGACACTCTCGTCTTTGGTCCCACCTCTTCTGTCAGTCTCAGTGAGGTGTCACTTCCCCCAGTCACTCCCGCCCCCCCATTGCCAAAGTACCACGCCTGCCGCCTCTCACGGTCCCCGGATCACCCGCTGTCTCTCTCGGCATCTGCCCTGCACTTCCACGCCTCTCCAACGAATGCAACAGCACCACCTGGTGCTTAGTGCTCACAACAGGATTGCATTGCACCTGCAAATTACCTGCACTAAGCCATAGACTTCTGTTATTACCAGCAGATTTGGTGCACTTTCTGAAAGTGCACTACACCTGCAGGATATAATAGAAGTCTATGGCAAAGTGCAGCTAACCTGCAGGAAAGCCACAGGTGCACTGCACGCGCGGTGTGGGTAAATTGCAGAGCATCAGTGTGAAATCAACCTTGAGCCCCTTTCACGCAATCGGTCCGACCCAATCGGAACCTCCATTCACCTCTATGGAGCGAACCGCAAAAATAAAATCAAAAGGGGATCCACCACCTTCCATCTGGGTGGATCGGATTGGAGTGTCCCTCGTGCTTCAAAAGGTTTGACACCCCTGTTCTAAAGCATGAGGATGGCCAATGTATAAATGTTAATGTTCCATGTTTGCTCACTTAATGGCTACTTAATATTCCAGTATGAAAATTTTTAAGGCGACTAAACACACTAAAATTTATGAAGGATTGTTTATACTGACATTTATAAATGAGACATTTTACCCCATATTTATTGACTAAAGTACAAAAGTAAAATACAAAGTGTACTAATTGTGTATGCATTGACAACAAGATCAGACATACTTCTAAATTTCTCAAGAAGCCCTCCATTTTGTTGCTTACCTTCCACAAAACAATTAAATGGAGATTCACTTCACTGCACTTTTGTATCAACCTGACTGCTTCATCAGGGGTTGATTTTGAAGGCCCACCTGTATTTGAATGTGTTTTTTTCTTATATTGCAACAGGCAACTATGGAAAAAGAAGTCTGCGCATGGGGTGGTCGAACTAATTATCTGCAAAAACACAATTTGAACCAAGGTTTACATTTCACATTTCTTCGAAGGAAATCATAAACAAGATATCAAAATAGTAAGTAAATAGTAATAACAGTAATTAATATAAGCAGCCAGAGCTGAGAATGCTAGTGAGGTGATTACAGTAGTGAAGTCACAGTGAGATAAACTAAAAAGGTCATTTAACCTGCACATATTCACCAAAACATTAGCTCTAGGTGAGCATGGGGTGAGGTGATTTAAAAGAAATCTAAAAAATCAGCTTTTCTGGCACAGAAAATAGGACTTCAAAGCAGCTCTAGTAATGTGGTTATAGTTCTCCATGGGAGCCACAGAATTTCAGCCATCAGATGTCAGCAAGACAAATAATTTTAGCTATTTACAGAAGAATTGTACAACACGGAGGGACCCCAAGAAAACAGAATTTATTATTTTGGAATAACCCATTTTAAGGTGGTGCCATCCTTTTTTAAACACAGATGGACCACTCTTTTTTTGAAAACTGCTAATTATCCATTTTATAACAAAAAGATACTGCATAATATTTATACTGTATATGATACAGCCAAAGCGAGTAAAATAAATCAACCATACCTGTTCACCTCCAAAGACAATGTCCCCAAACGTGTATCTGTCTAATGATTTCTCGTCATCTAAAG